>NC_037530.1:29514108-29515605 GCF_001531365.2 Cynara cardunculus var. scolymus
GATTTATACACTCACTAGACCTTTTTGGTCTAACGCTCAGTTGTTGGACTAACCGGTTTTGCAGGTCATCATATCTCCCATGATAAAGGAAAGGGAAAAGTTTAAATGATGATGTCACTTGTTTATTCATATATGTATTAAAGAAAGTTTTTGTTAGTCCATGTTTTGTAATAATACTATTTTTAGTATTATGAGTATGAACATGTGAAATATCTGTAAATGGAATATATGGGTTGTTACAAAAACATTTCACAAAAACAATTCCATTTAGACCGCAGTCAATGGAATTATCAGTTTAAAATCATCTTTATCAAAATTCTCATTTTATATATAAACCATGCACAAGTCATAATATGAATCCGGTCAACATAGACTTGGCCGGACTTCACCTCCGGTCAAGTCTTGGCTGATTTACCACATCCGGACAACACATCGCCCAAGGCCTGTCCGATTTAACACTTAAGAGAATTCCAACACTTTTGTTCGAATAACAAATCCGGACAACACATCGCCCAAGGCTTGTCCAATTTAAAATAATCTGGTCAGCACATGGTCGTATTCATACTTCTTCAAAACATAAACTCAATATTTATAAATCGCTTAACACTTGTCCGGTTTAAGACTAAACCGCTTGACTCTTAACCGGTTTAAGTCTAATCCGGACAATACTCACCAAGCGGTTTATTTATAAATCGCTCATGCCTTATCCGGTTTAGGGCTTAAATCGCCCAAGGCTTGTCCGGTTTATGACTAAACCACTCACCCCTTGTCCGGTTTAGTCTAATCCAGACAACATTCAACAAGTTAAAATAAAAGTTATACAATCAATTTATGCAATTGTAAAGAGTTTTCAAAGCAATTAAACCACTCACCTTAAATCTTTTTGAAACCACACACTTGAAATTAATTTGATCTTCAAACCCAGGAATAATCCGGTCAAGACTCTTTTCTCACTATAAATCACTTAATAAAAATGGCAAGAAGATGGTTTTGAGGGCTTCAACCCTTTTATACCTTTCCCAACCAGAGAAGACGGTCACACACCACCCCATGCATCCTTATATCATGCATGCGTGTGTATTTATATAAATATATACTCTCATGCACATATGCACATACATGCATATCACACACACACACACACACACACACACATATATATATATATATATATCATACATACATGTGCATTCACATATACACATAATCTCATTCATGATCTACATTATGCACATTTTCACATACTAGCATGATCAAATATATCGATTTATCATGTTATCACGAGATTATTTAATCAGATAATCACGTATTTATTACCTCGGGTGATAACTTGAATTCAGTTATCACAGCTTTATAATATAGTATAGATGTGTACAAAAACTTCAATATTTTTATATAATTCTAAAAAAATTATGTTAAATTTATTATTCTGGTAAATTCTTTTTTAATTACACTATTATTGAGTATACATAATATATATATATATATATATAATTA
>NC_037530.1:29515700-29525779 GCF_001531365.2 Cynara cardunculus var. scolymus
TAAAACTTTTACAAAAAACTACCCAAAAAAATAATGAATGTTTCAAATTTAATAGATATTGTAATTTAAAATTATTATTTTCTAAATTTAATGTTATTACATGTTCTATATTTATGTTTTACAGATTTATTTAAACAAAACAGATTAAAAAAACAATGATGAAACAAGAAACGAGACAAAAAGTTAAGCTCTTGTACAAGAAGTTGGGCTCTTGTTAACAAGTTATGACCGAACAAAAACATGTTGCCATAATAGAGGTTCTTGTAAGAAGCTCCTAAAAATGTATGTTATAACGTCAAGCACTTCTATTATGGATGCTCACTGAACAATACGCGATGCCAACAAAAGTTGTCACTTGTTAGGACAAATGTTTATAATGATGGTGTATGATGAATATCTTTTGTTTCATGTATGTTGAAAGACCGTGAATCTTGAGCGATTTAATGTTATACCATCTCTAATCAAACTACTAAAAATTATGAGCCTATTGAAGATTAAAAAAATCAACTCCAAACTATTACACGTTAAAAACATCTTAATACTATAATAATAATAATAATAATAATAATAATAATAATAATAATAATAATAATAATAATAATAATAATAAAGTTACATATTTACTTGATATTATACTATTTTATTAAAGCACAATAATTATAATATGTAATTTTTTATAATTAAAACTTATTTTTTAAAATAATTTATTTAATGAAGTATTCTTACAATTTTTTTAATTAATAAATATTAGGGGTTGTTTGTTTACCTCTTAATAGTTTTATTAAGAGGCAGCTCTGAATCGTTAAGAGGTGAATCGTGTTTGACAAAAAAAAAGTATACCTCTTAATAGTTTCAATAAGAGGCAGCTCTGAATCGTTAAGAGGTGAATCTTGTTTGGCACAAAAAAAAGTCTATCTCTTAATGGTTCTAAAACCCTCTAAATGATTTTGTATTCCGGGTCTCTCTTAACCATTTAGCGCCCTAATTTCGTTGTAAATAATTATCAAATAATTATATTTCATTTTGCACTATATCATGAGAGTCTCTTAATCATTCTGACCACTTAATCATTCTGCACCAAACCATTCAGCAACTGCCAAACAACCCTTACATTAAAATTTACAAATTTTATATATGTATGCTTAAGTATTGTTGACCAAAAATTTTATTTGAAAATTTTATATATGTGTACAAAAACTATAACAAAATTATTTAATTATGCAAATGTTTTATAGATTATAACGAAAGTATTTACACTTTTGTTTATGTTGCTTTTATTTTTTGAATGAAAATTTAAATTATTTAAAAGGTAATTTACTATTTAAAACACAAAATTAAATTTATAAAGTTTATGCAAATATGAATTATATCTTAACTTTTAATCAATATATAGAGTAATTATAAAATATCAGTATAATAATAATATCTGAAAAATAGAGATCAACGTACATTTAGACTTTCAAATATAGAGACCAAGTTTGATGATCTCTTCTTTTATGGTGTTACAAAAAATAAAAAATACCTTTATTTTCCGTGTTTTTAGTGGTGGGTTAAGAAATGTGGATTTAGATCAATTATGGATTGAAGAGGGCTCGAAATGTTATGAACAAATGCAAATGTAATTAGCTCATTTAAAATTGAACATAATAAGTAGAAAGCAGTAGTATGTTGGAGTTTAATTTCGATAATCGTCTAATATCTATTGTTATTTATATATACTAGAAGGGTACTCGCGCAATGCAACGTGATGCATTTTTATTTTAACGTTTCGTTTGTTTTTTTGGCTCTATTGATATATAATATAGTTTATGTGGTTTGATAAAGATAATATTTTTACTTTTGAATAATTTTTTTTTTGAAGATATCAGAAAACTTTGAAAAAATATATCGATATTAATATCAAATTAACTATATAAAAGTTTTTATTGTACAATTTCTTTAATTTAATTTTTTGTTGTAATTTAATTAGGTCAAATAACGAATTAATTTATTTTTGACTTAACAATATAATTTTATCAATAAAGATAATGATTCTGTTAGAACTCAATAATTATCCTAATTATATTTTAGATTTTTTATATTTAAAATGAGATGTTTATCTACAATTATTTATACGAATTCAACATTTGAGCTTTAATAAGTTGCACTTACTTACAATTTACTTGTAATATTAAATTTTATTAATAAACAGTACTTCATACATAAAAAATAGTTTTTAAGAGTTTTTGTCAAACATTTTATAATATAGTATATATATATATACACACACGATAAATTATCTTGAATTTTTTTAGTTGTAAGTTTGTAATATTATTATTAAATATAGCTTGGTAATATTATATCATGTTACCATTTATCCCAAAAATCATCTTAACAAAGTAATGACTAAAATAAGTAATGTCATGTGCAAGTATATAACTTTTTTTTGTTACGACTTGATTTGGAGTAGTACATAAATATAATAATTCTCGGAGTAAATTACCAAAACCATCCTTGGGATTTGTGAAGCTTTGTATATCATCCATAACTTTTGGAATTTACAAGAACCATCATTGTGATTTGCATTTTGATATGATTTTCGTCTTTTAAGCCTAGAGTTCGTTAGAAGACGTCGTTAAATGCTTCATGTGTTAGTCATGTGAGGGGCATTTCAATCATTTTGTCTTTTTTTAGTTCTTTCTATTGTACAAATTTATAAAGCTAATGTACATGTACATGTACATTAAACTTAAAAATAAACATAAACCCTCCCCTTACTCTGGCATAACGACAACAAAGTGGTTCTCCATCTTCTCCGGAAACCACCTACTTCGTTTCAAACATTTCCACCACCATCTTCAACTTAGGGGCAAACTTCACATCTACGAGCTTATACCTAAGCAACTCACAAGCATTCAACCATTAAGATCATGAAGACCTTAAAAACAACCAAACCATCATAAACCTTTCTCAAACACCTTTCATAACCAAACCGAGAAACAAAGCAAACACCTAGAACTAGATCTCTCTTACTACTCAATGAAAGACTTTTAGCTATGGATTTTTCCCTGGGAAATTTGTTGCTAAAGGATGATTCATTAAAAACTGTCACAAAAGTTGGTCGTGATGGGATTTCTAGGAAACTTTAAAACAATATTATCAAAGATAGCTACGGAAGCATAAAATAAACCTACAACAATTTCTACAAAAACTTCCAACAAGGATCTCGTGCATTAAAGAACTCAGAAAATGAAAAGCACAACCATAGTGTGTTTTAGAACTACAACCTTTGAAGCTTGAACGTTGATGTCCGGTAGAGAAGAAAAACGAATCTTCCTCCAAAGTTGATCCACAACACGCAACCTCTTTTTTGAATGATAGTTCCTTGCAACCCAATAATGTGTTTTTTATCTCAGCCTTAGAAATAAACCAAGTATGTATCTCCTCACTTTTCCTCTCAAGAACTCTTTCTCAAAAGTTTTTAGTACTTTGAATTTTAGAGAGAAAACTTAGAAAGAGTTAGGATACTATGAGAATATGTATTACCTCCCTTTTGTTGAACCACCACACATGCATATATATGATAGATTCAAAAGAAATAAAAGAAGAAAGCATAGGAGGCCATGTCTCCAACATACTTCTTACATCCATACATTGTCCCTTTTGTTTAATATTTTAAATGTCCTTTGAAGTGTACTTAGAAGCAACCAATACACTTAGAAATCATAGTTTTATCAGCTAGTTATTAGTTATTTCATATAAATTTTATATCAAAATATAAAAATATATAATTAATGTCACATATAACAAATTAAGTGTACATATAAAACAATGGAAATAATAATATGTATCAAATACATATTAGACTTAAACATTAGTCAAAATATATATAACATGTATTTTATTATTATAAAAAATTATTATTTTTATTAAATAATGATTTGCATGACAACTGTTTGGATTAGAAATAATCAAATCACATTCGATTATTGTAAGATTGAGGTTAATTTGCTTGTATGTGTGTGACCCGTTGGGATCGTGTACCATTAGACGTACCGTCAAGTTTAGCGTCATGGGCATATAGATCGTGTACCATTAGAGTATGTAATGAATATCTTGATAAATTTGTTATTGTTTTTATCGATGATATTCTTATCTACTCTCGGTCGAAAGCAAAACATGTCAAACATCTTCGTTTAATTCTTTAACTTTTTTGAAGAAGAAAACGTTGTATGCTAAATTGTCGAAATGTGAATTTTTGTTGAGAGAAGTTCAAATATTGGGTCATATAGTTTCAAAAACAGGTGTAAAAACTTGATCCTGAAAACATTGAAGCTATTGAGAAATGAGAGACACCACGAACACCAACAAAAATTTGAAGATTTCTGGGTTTACCTGGGTATTATCAAAAAAATTTACAAGATTTCTCTCGTATCACGACACCACGGACCAAATTGACAAGAAAGAGTGTAAAGTATGAGTGGGAGAAGATCAAGTGAAAGCTTTCCAACTATTGAATAAGTTGTGTAGCACTCCAATATTGTGATTACCTGAAAAGTCAGAAGATTTTGTAGTTTGTAGTGATGCCTCAAAGTTAGGTCTGGGTTGTGTTCTGATGCAACGGGGAAATGTTATTGCTTATGCTTCTAGACAATTAAAGGATCATGAAAGACAATACCTACTCATGATATGGAACTTGCAACTGTCTTTTTCGTCTTAAAGATTTGGAGACATTATCTGTTAGGGACTAAATGTCAGATTTATACAGATCATAAAAATCTTCATGTTTAATCATAAAGAGCTAAATATGAGGCAAAGACGATGGATTGAACTGGTGAATGATTGTGACTGTAAGATTCTCCATCATCTAGGAAGACGAATGTAGTGGCTGACGTACTCAGTAAAAAAGAAAAGAGTGAAACAATCAAAGCCATTGCATTACGAACTAATTTAATCCCTAACATTTTTGGTGAGATCCTGAGATGTCATAATGAAGTAATTAAAGAAGAAAATTTAAAGGCAGAAAGAATCGGAGGAATGTTAACGAACCTGGTAAAGGATGATCGTGGAATTCTATGTTTCAAAGATAAAGTTTGGGTGCCTTATTTCAAAAACAACCATGAGATAATCTTGATTCACTCAGGTACTAATAAAATGTATAGAGATTTGAAACCATTCTACTGGTAGCGGGGGTTGAAAAAAGATATTGCACGATACGTAGAACGATGTTTGACGTGTCTACAGGTGAAAATTGAACATCAACGACCATATGGGAATTTGAAATCTTTGAAAATTCCTATGTGGAAATGGGATCATGTCATGATGGATTTCATAAAGAAACTGTTGGGAACTCCAAAAGGATATGATGCTATTTGGGTTATTATGGGTCGTTTGACAAAGTCTGCACACTTTTTACCGATTAAAGATACTTATCTATTAGAAAGACTTGCAAAGATTTACATCAATGAGATTGTGACTCGTCAAGGTGTTCCGTTATCAATCATTTCAGATAGAGACATTCGGTTTACCTCAAAATTCTGGGAAAGCTTTTAGAAGGCCATGGGATCTCAGATTCGGTTAAATATGACGTATCACCCACAGACTAATGGGCAAAGTGAACGAACGATTCAAACCCTCGAAGATATGTTGCCATCTTGTATCATTGACTTTAGGGGTTCATGGGAGAATCATCTACCATTGATTGAATTTGCCTACAATAACAGTTATCACTCCAGCATTCAAGCGACACATTATGAAGTTTTGTATGGTATAAAATGTCGAACGCCACTATGTTGGAATGAGGTGGGGGAGAAACAATTGGTCGGTCCAGAGATTGTATAGATAACGATTAAAAATAGTGATCGAATTCGGAAAAGAATAAAGACAATTCGGGACCGACAAAAGGGTTATGCCGACAAGCGCCGAAAACCGATTGAATTTTTTATGGGAGATTTTGTGATGCTGAAAGTTTCGCCATGGAAAGGTATTGTATGTTTTGGGAAAAGACGTAAACTGCGTCCAAGGTAGATTGAGCCGTTCAGAATTAGTAAACGAATTGGTGAGGTAGCGTATCAGCTAGAATTATCAAAGGAGCTCAACTCTATTCATAATACTTTACATGTTTCAAATTTGCAGAAGTGTTTGGCTGATTCAAATATGGCCCGTACCATTACCTGAAATTCAAATTGATGAAAATTTAAGTTTTGTAGAAACCCCAAAAGCCGTCACCGACTGGAACTAAAGTCTTGAGAAATAAAGTATTATTATGGTGAAGTTACAATGGGGATTTCATAAGGGGCAAGAGGCTACTTGGGAACTGGAATCTGATATGAAAACAAAATATCCTTATCTATTCGATTGATTGAATTCCGGGACGGAATTTTTTTGAGGGAGGATAATGTGATATCTAAGTTATATTTTTGGAAAGTTTAAGGGTTACTATAGTTCTAGAAAGTTGAGAGGTTGTTTTAGAAAGTTGCTTCAAAATATCCCATTTGGCACCGCGTTACTCTTTTTAAAAGAGTTTATATGTGATTATGTGCCATTATTATTCCATGTTTTAGAAAGAAGAAGAAAATTGGGAAGGGTCTCTGGTTCGAAGCAAACATAAAATCGAAGAAGGAAGAAGAAACTGGTTTTGTGATTCTTAACTGGAACTTCTTGTTGTTTCATATATGCATTTTTTTTTGTGATTTATAAGGTGAGTTTTATTATAAATATATCATTTGATTGCTTTTAGCAAGGAAACTATATAGTTTCATACTTGATATTGGAAGGTGATTATATGCTAGTATTTAGCATAAATTTGGGTTTTGTTACGTTATTATCATCAGTTTGTAATAAGAGTTGCATAATTAGGATATCAGTATATTTTGAGTAATAAGGGTGGCATAATATGGAGTTTGGTATATTTTTGTAATACAGATGACATAATCAAGAGTTAGGTATATTGGTATAAGAGAGACATAATCAATTTTTGGTAATTATGATCTTTTTGATCATGGGTTGTTGTTATCGCATTAGAGAGATGCGATGAGTTGGTTATATCGCATCAATATGAGATGCGATGAATTGAGAATATCGCATCAATAAGATGCGACATATTTAGGTTTATCGCACTGGTATGGTGCGAGGAGTTACTGTTGTTGCCAGGGCTGTCCCTGGAGAAGGACGGCACGAGCGCACGCCCAGGACCCAAAAATATCAGGGGCCCAAATTTCCCCTTAAAATACAATAGTAGTCTAAAAGAATTTAATAAATTAAAGAAACCCAAAAAATTATAGCATACAATAAAAGGCAAAATAAATTTAGTAGATAATAAGATCCTAAAAATATATCAACTAATTACGTTGGAGAACAAAATAAAAAAAATTAATTGGTCATTCATTATGTGCTATTGTTTATTGTCTCTTTATTTTTTTTATCTTCAACAAGGTCCAATGATATTGGTTATTGCTATCTCTATATGATTGAATCTTTGTCAACAATTCAACATTAAGATCATGTGCTTGTTATTGCTATATATTTTTGTTGGATATTTTTATCAATTTCTGATTCTATTGACTATTGTTATTTGATTATGTTGTTCTAATTGTTTTTGTTGACTATTGTTATCTATTTTTGTTTTTACATAAAATATTTTACTATTGTTTGACAATCAATCTATTGTTCTTATAATTTATGACATGTTTTATGGTTTTGTGATTAATCAATAATTTTTTTCTACTAGATGTATTTAGTAATGTCTCTTATATATGTCATGTCCTATAAACTTTTAATCTTAACATCTTATTTTAATTGAGCAAAAAAAGAAGAAAAATAGAATTTAAATATTTTCTTCAGTTATTTGACTTATGTATCTTTCCCTAAGATTCCACCACACCACACCACAAAATTCTATCTAAGTGCTCAAACAATCACTTATTGAGCTTGCATATTATATGTTTAATTCATTATTTATTCTTATTGGTTTTCAATGAATCATTTTTTCTTTCATATTCTTATCGATTCTCATTTGTCTACTTGTCTAGAAAACCTTAATAATCTTCTTTATTATTGATCTCTCATTGACCCTCATGATTACTTCATTCACACGAATTCTCTTTTTGTATCAAAATAACAAATATTTTCTTGTAATGAACTAAAAAATTCTTACTTTTTATAAAAAAATATCAACCATAGTTTTCATACTTTTGGTTTCAAATTACCTAATAGAAAGTATGTAAAATTAGACACTCTCTTATATATTTATAATAACGATAAATAAAAAAATTCCTCAGTAAATTATTAACATTTCTTGTACTTAATTTTATATTAATGGAAAACATTTATTGGATTTTTATCATACTTACCGAGGGTCACTATAAGAAAAGTGAGCTTTGATGATGCGTTTTTTAGTGATGATATGTTTCCGCCACAAGTTATAACGACGACATGTTATATAATCTTTCTGATGATAAATAGACTTTTAGCAATGTCAAAAGTCGTTGCTAAAAGCCTTGTTTCTTGTAGTGGGCCATGTTTTTACGTTCGCCCAGAGTCTATAAAATGTTATGAATGGGCCTGGTTGTTGCATCAATATGGTGCGACAAAAGTTGGTTATCACATGTATACTTGATGCAATGAGTTGGTTTATCGCATCTTTATGATGCGACAAGTATGTTTATCGCATTAGTTGGATGCGACAAAATGTACTCGTTCATATGTTATATGCGACAAGTTGATGAATTTGATGCAATAATTTTTTTATTATGTTGTTCTATGCGATAAAATGGAGTTATCTCATCTTCATGATGCGATAAAAGAAGGTTTGTTACAGTAACTCATATTTTGTGAGATCTTTGATAATGGATTTTTCATAAAAAGATGTTTTGGTGATTTTCACTCTGTAATGACACTAAGAAATGATTTCTCACTAGACCTCAAGGTCTAACCCTTATTTGTAATTCAAAATGTGTTTTACAGGTCAGACACAGATAAAGAGAAAGAAAAGTGGTGAAGAAATTATATTTGTTTGCATGGGAGATTGGGAAGTTGTGTTATCTTTTGAACTTGATTGTTTGTTATAAATACAGGTCTTGTACTAAAATACATGGAAAGATTTGGTATGTAGTATTATATTATGTCTTTTGTGTGTGTATATTCGGGACCGAATATGTAAAATTATATTTGTTAGTATATGGAAATATATGTTTATATGCAAATGTGAAGTTGGGGTGTATAGTATTTGTAATTTAGTGTATTTCTAAAAAAAATAAAAAAGAAATATTAATTGGACAAAGATTTGACAATGGCAAAACCCAAGAATAGTATCGAAGTTAACGAGGGGTTGGTCCCATTCCCGTAGAGGCAGTAAACTGTAGCCTGTGAACAGTCTGCTTTCCCCACCCATTCTCACCTGCAATGCGTATACAGTAATTGCCATCACCTTCCTGCTCCCAGATGCTATTATGCTCTTATGCTATTATGCTCTTATGCTAATGTGCCCACCAATATAATTTAAACATCTAAATACTAATCTACAATAACATCAAACATATATAATTTAAACATCTAAATACTAATCTACAATAACATCAAACATATATACACACACACACACACATATATATATATATATTACTATTTGATTATTGATTTTCATGAAATTTACTGAACTTTTATTGTAAAATGGATTAGTTTGGGTAATTGTAATTAAAAAAGCCCTGTAAATTACTCCCAAACTTAAATGGTTATTTTTATAACGATTTCTAAAAGTTTGAATTATTGAAAACTAAATGATTTTTATAAACATTTTTAAAGCTTAAAAGATATTAATGGGTAAAATTTACAATTTGTTTTGAAAATAATATATATATATATATATATATATATATATATGTGTGTGTGTACTAGAAGAGTACTCGTCTAATGCAGCTAGATACATCTTGATTTTAATATTTTATTTTATTCTTTATCTTAGTCGATGTTATAATATGGTATTTTGTGATTTTGAAAAAACAATGATGCTTTTATTTTGTAATAAAATATAAATTTGAAAATATTATAAAATTTTGATAAAGATATATCGATATTAGTATCAAATAAATTATTTAAAATTC
>NC_037530.1:29526389-29538208 GCF_001531365.2 Cynara cardunculus var. scolymus
TAATAATTAAACTTCTCTTTATTGTTTTCCTTATTTTTTATTATTATATTGCTAATTTATATATTATTTCTTATTATATACAAATATATATATATATATGTATATATATCCATACTAGAACAACTTCAAACCCGACTTACTCCGATCATCATTTCCAGCGATCTGGCTTGCTCCGGGCACTATCTATGATGGCTTGAAACCAAAATGTTTTTCGAACATCTTCTGCTACCTAAAATGAAATTTGAAACACAAATCTGAAACTATATCCGACCTAAATCAAATCTAAAACCAAATCTAAACCCAAATCTGAAACCAATCAAAATCCAACCTAAATCACTCCTCCATATGTTGATGAGGTTGCTTAACCACTTGTCATACCTCCCTATTCCTGTCATAAGTCATCGCATCAAGCAATGTGACGACCACCACTCGTCACATCAAGCAGATGCGATAACTTCAACTTTATCGCATCAAATTTCAAGTAATCAAATTTGAATAAAACCATTGAGTATGCCACCCTTAGTTCAAATACATATCTCTTGATTATACCTCCCTTATCCCATTTTAAATCTCCTGTGGATTATGCCACCCACAATCAGTTACACATCTCCTGCCAACAATTTCGGATAAACTGATACAATTTCCATTTGATAATACAATATCAAAAACCCAAATACATTAACATATAACAAATAATTATAACCGAAAACACCCAAATTCGAAACCCAACAAGTTTCTTATCGAAAGCATTTCAGTTTAAGTTTTTTGAAATAAAAAATCATCTTGATCACAATTAGACGAGATACTTTAAACCAGCGATAAATTCAGATATTGAGCACGTAACTTTTCTTCTTTTCCTTTTTCTTCTGTTTCTTCGAAACCAAGGACCCAAAACTTTACGAACTTTCTTTCTCTTCTTATCTCTCAAAATAACCAAAGAGAAAAAGAAAATAAGAAAGATACATATAAATATCTCCACACGAGGTGACGGAGGATTTTATGATTTTAAATTGAAATTTTACAATATGAATCATTCTTTAGTCATCGTTATTTTATGATTTTAAATTGAAATTTTATGAACTCGTTATACCAATCTGAATCATTCTTTAATCATCGTTATTTTAAATGTTAGATACAATAATTAAGAGTGCATATGTAATTTTCATTTTTAAGTTACTTTATTGTATGAAATGGGATATTGCTTTTTTAGAGGTTATAATATATCATCATTTTCAAGATTCTCAATGATTACGTTCAAACTAATTTGAAAGATTGATGATCGAAATGAATATAATACCATTCAACGTATCGGTTCAGATGATTTCTTCATTTATGGTGTCTTGAATGATATATTCATTAGTAAATCCAGTTCACATGATATTCATACGTGAACCAGAGATATTAATACACAAATAATCAGTGCATGATAAAAAAAACCCTGATCTTTTTCCAAATTTTCCCTATTCAATATTGTTCATAACGACATGCACTTGCTCATTTTACTATTATAATAAAATGTCACTTATGTTTTAGTTCATAAGTTGAATAAACTAAATGTCATTAGCGGTTCAAATAGTTAACATTAAATATATGGTTAACAAATGGATCAGCCTATATATAGAAAAAGAGTCAGGTTTCAACACAAGAATGATACATACTTAAGAAAAGAAGAGAACGAATATGTACCATACATTTCATTAAATAATATCTTAAATAATTAATTCTAAAAATAATACATTAAATAATAAATAGGGGCATAAAAGTAATTTAGTTATATACAACTTATTTAAGACAATTATTTAAAATTCTACTTGCATCATATTTACGATTTTAACACGATTTAGTTTTTTATTTACAAAAAGTATTTTATATTTAACGCATTTAAATTAATTGTATTTAATTTTTATTTAAAATAATATTTAAAAACATTACAATTTTTTTGTCATAATCATATGTGTTTCACAATTCATTATTTTTTTCCAAAATATTTTTCTAATCATATGTCATTTAAACCTTGAAAAATAATGCTTCAAATTAAACATTGAAAAAGATAAATAAATAAAAACAGAATCACATGTAATGTGTAGCAACACATTTAAAATCTATAATATTACATGTATTTCAAAACGTAATTTCTAATTTACATATATCACATGTAATAGTGTAAATGACTTACATTTCTTTTACGCTATAATCAATATCACATATGATATATCGACAAACATTAACAATTCTTTTATGGAAAAGACATCAATTAATTGCGGATATCACATATGATTTTTGACGAAAAATGTAAAGATTCTTAAGTAAACTATTTCAATAGAAACAAATATTTTAAATGAAAAACTAAATCACACTTATTTTAAATGTTGTAAAAGTAGAAAATAAATAAACAAAAAATTAATCATGCTTAAATCACAACACTATAAAAAAAATGATAAATAAATACAACAAATGACACATATATCATTTTGGACGATTTTTAGAAAGTTTTATTTAAGGTAATATTCAAATAAATGATTGACCACAAATTATTATCTTATTTTCTTAAATACGTATCATTCTTCTATGAACCTCCATATATATCTCTCTCTATACATATGAAGAGAGATAGAGAGAGTATGGTTCATTGTTAAATATACACATTGACAAGAAAAGAGATAGAAATAAATATACTGATCAATGAATATACAATATATGCCCATTAATGAATATATATTGATTTATACATGTTTTGATGAAACTGTTAGTCCCAGCCCGATCTACAAGAGTTTATAGGTAACAGTTTGTAGAAAGGGGAGGGGAATGAATATAAACACATAAACTTTCACTTTTAAAATTATATATCGATAAAGAAAGATTAATACAAATTTTACATATTGTTTGAGGAAAAGATAAGGTAAAGAAAAACATATACAAACAATCTAGAGGTGCACACAAATACACTTAGGAAATAGAAACGATTTGCCGTAAGAAATTAAGACTTGGAAATGTGTTCTTCACTTGCTTGAAGTGATTCTTTCTCTTTAGAGAGAGAGAGAGAGAGAGAGAGAGAGAGTAGATAGAGGTTTCTTTTTGGGTATGCTTCTTAGAATAAGAAAGACAAATTCTAATTGCTTGTATATCTCAGTGGAGAGCACTCAACTATTTATACCTATTGCATTAAATGCAATTCAGAAGGTACACAATACGTGTCAAGCTTTTAGAGGAAAGTTTGTCCTTTGCTACGGTGAATAATCATTTTGTCTATTCACGAGCAGACATCTTTTCATAGAGTTGGTAAGCACTAGAGTCAACTAATTCCCTTCGTACTATACTGTGCTCTAGAAAATGTATGTGTTTGTCCTTAGTGTATGACGGACAAGACAAAAACAAACGTGCATGGTACGTTTCATTTGATCGCTGAATGGTGAGATGACGTTGGAGGTCTCTTCAGCATTCGTTGACTAGTTTGTAATCACTGAATGCCGCTTCAGATCACGAACGCACTAGTCTCTAATCTTCAGTTTCTGTCTTTGACATTGCTAAAGGTTCCTTGGTGTGAATTTTGTCTTCTTGAAGTATAAGAGTCATTAGAGAGTTACAATATATGTTTCAACGATCATGATGATCGCTGAAACTGAATAAATAGAAACACTATACTTCAATAGGTAAAAGAGATTATCATCAAATCAATGAGAGAGTATCAAAAATAACTTATACAATTTCACACCATAAATTTTGTTCCTTAGGCTTTTAAAGTATTTTGTGATTCTCATAGTTACATTTTGTAATTATTAATTTATACTTCTTATATAAATTTTAATTCATATATTTTCATTAAAAAAAATATAATAAATTTGTAAAACACTAAAAAAAAGTTAGGTTCTTAAATAAAGATCCAAGTTGTGATGAAAACCTACAAGTCTACTACCTAAATAAACTTATAGTTAATATGACAAGTTTCTACAAAATTTGTTTAGATTCTACAAAGGTGCAATATTATTTTTGATCTTATTTCAACTACAATTTTTTTTTTCAGTCGTTAAGCTATAACAGAATAAATGAATGAACATAAGCATATAAACGAACAAATATTTTTAACGGTGTTCCTTTTTTAAGATACTAAATGAGCACAAGCATATAAAGGGATAAACTTTCTTAACGATGTATATTTGTTTAGATGCTAAACGAACGCAAACAATTACAAATCATAAACATAAAGAAACACAAACACAAATGAGCACACATATGGGCCAAGCATAAATGGGCTTAGGCCTCTATTGTTAAACTCCACTTGGACTTTAACAGATTGGTGAGAACCAACTTATAGGGTGTTTGAGATTGTTTATTTGAAATAACTTATGTTTTTTATAAAAGTAATTATCAACTTATAATAAGTCAGGAGGGTTTAACTTCTTCAAAAACTCTTTATTACCGGTTTGTCACTGGTATAAGTTGTTTATCCACACAATCAAAGTGCTTATTACCGATGTCACACCGAAATAAGTCAATAAGTTTTTTTTATAAGCAATCCCAAACACCCCCTTAATAATATTTTTCTTTTCTAAGAAAACTTTAACAATATTTTAAAATGGATTTTTTTTCCATTAAAGGTTAGGATTATGATATTATTTTGTACATATTTATTTCATAATGTGTTATTTTCTAAATATTGTTTCACAATATGATATATTGTAACGTATACTTTTTGTTTCACAATTGAACAAAGAAAAAGTTTCAGATGTATTTTTCACAAAACGTTATTACAAACATATGTAAAAAATATCTAAAATCATAGTTTTTTATGAAAAATTATATAACATTTTAAATCGTTTCTTATGGGTTTGTAACATTTTTTTAAATTATTAATTTAAGATAATTAATATTATTTATTAAATAAACATTGAAGTGTTTTTTTAGGAAAGTAAACTTGATTTATTTATACATATGCTTCTTCTTTTCTCTGTTGTGGTTGTGTTTGATTTGTTTGTGTTCATGTGTGTGTATGCTTTCTGATTATCATTTTGTATAATGTTTCATTGATTGTTTTTTAAACCGTTTCTTCTTTTTCTAATTGCATATGGAGTTGTGTTTATGTTTCTGCTCCGTGGTGACGGTTGCAGGTTGAAATATGAGTCATGATACAATATTATAATTAAGAAAAATATCAATAATCAATGTCAACGCCATGTCATTACCACGTCAGATTCCAGGAGTAGAATGACCATAATGTTTTGAAGTGAGGGGTATATGAATAGATTAATACATACACACATATGGTGCATGATATATTAATACATACAATATATTGGCAATACAAGTCCTTCAGTATAAATTTGTTAGTGATAGTAGAGGGTACTGTCGGAGAAGCCTTGGAAATACCTCGTAATTGATGCCTACAAAAATAAGTCAAGTATATGCCCTCATAAATCCGATTTTATGGAGGCCCTCAGAAATTCGATGGTAATGAAACCATTCAGTAATCCATAGGTAAAATGTACCCTAGGAAATCCGTCAGTAGTGGAGGCCCTCAAAAATCCGTTGCTAATGAAACCCTTTTGTAATCCGTTGAAAAAATGGATTTGTCAAAAATTTGTGCTGTCGCGAATATGCCAGTAAATGTTTCTCTCAGAAATGCATCGGTGATATCTTCTCGGACCAACTTTTGACCAATAGACTTTCAGCGACAAATCCCACTTTTAACGATGAAATTCCAAAGGAATTTTTGTAAAAAACCCTTCAGGATTTAGTGCCTTCTTACATGGTTTTTTATTTAAACATTGTGTGAAAATGAGCATCGTTTTACATGGTTTTGGAGTTCGGACAAGGAACCATGCATGTAATCATATGCACATTTTATACTGTTTTTTTATCACCATCATATATAGTTCTGAAACCGTGTAGAAAGGTGTCCAATTAACATTTGCTACTGTGGTGTTTTACACGATTGTAAAATGGTGTAGAATGTGCATTTATGTACTAGTGTATGCTATAGCATGCAATAGATTCTTTAATCGCACTTACCGGTTATCTCATATTGTAAAGTCATTGAAGACTCACCATGGTGTAGATTTTCGGAACTGATTTAACATCGGATTGGTACTGATACGAACATCAACACATGTGTATTAGACTCACTTGGTCAAATACTAATCACTACAATAAAGCTTTCTGATTAAACGATGTATGTATGTGTGTCTGTTTTAACAATATTTAGTATGTGTGTAACATGTTCCATGAAAATGTTCCAATGTTATATGTTGTGCATGCATAGTTACATTATTATTTCAACATTCACTTTGAAATATTTTTCTATTTTTTGTACATTATTTTTAATATGTTGCACAATACATCTTAAATACTTGATGAATATAAACGATAACTCATTTACACGAGCTTTTGCCCATTTTTTTCTAGTATAAATGATCTTACAGAGATCCCATAATCACACTACAACAAAATCGGGTTTATAAGACACTTTCAATTTCTAAGCGTCCTAATAGACTTATTTATAGGACCAAAAAAATAAAGAATCCTATCTAAAGGCGTTGTAATAAGTTTATATGACGTTTTTTGACGTCGTCACAAGTTTTTTAAGACACTTCTAATATAAAACGTCCCATTAGCAACTTTATAAGACATTATTTAAAAAATGTCCTATAAAAAATTGAGTTTATAGGACACTTTCTCAAAAGTGTTCTATAAAGTTGCCATTGCGACACTTTGTATTAAAAATGTCCTAAAAAACTTGACGTCATATAAACTTATTACAACACCTATAGATAGGACGTTTTATATTTTGGTCATATAAATTAAGTCCTATAAAACAGTCTATTGAGACGCTTAAAAATTAGGGTGTCCAATAAACCCAATTTTGTTGTATTTTCGATTTGAGTTGTCATGTGATTGTTTTAACAAACGAGTACTTACATGTCCAAATCTGTATTTTCTGAAAGCTTTTCATATGTGACAACAACTTCAATGAAACCAATAATCGTTATGGCAAATGAACACATCAATTCTTCATTTTAATATATAATAATCAAACTTTTACTGTCCATTTATTGATGCATCGTGATGATTCATTGGGCATACGAGGAGCACACCCATGAAATCTTTTGGTTATCTTAAGATTGCCATGTTGAGTTGCCTTTCACATATTCATAAATTACTGTATAACAATGGCTTCCTTTTTTCACTTTGACGTATCATCAGAGTTTGCCCTAAAGTTTTCTTTAAACTCTCATCTTCTTCACTGAACTTCATCTCCATCACCACACCCATTTCACCCCTCATGAATCTATCTTTAGCAAGCCATCGCTGTATCTTTCCCGATGTTGTTTTAGGAATACTCCCACTCTTTACTAACGCAATCAACCCCACCTCAATACCCTCTTCTTTCATCGTGAACCCTCTTATCCCTTCACATATCCTCCTCAGCATTCCCTCGTCTTCCTCACCACTCCTCTGCATCTCTGCAACAATCGCTATCATACTCCCATCAATGTCAAATGCTGCAATACACCCTCCTCGCAGAAACCTCATGCACGATTCATATGCTGCAGTTTCCAGATAATGAGCATGAGTTTCGAATCCGTTTTCGTGTTTTATTATGTCAGAACATCGGCCTGTGACAAAGAGGAATCTTTCGGTGCCTTTGATGATCCCTCTATCGCCTGTTCGAATGAAGTGTTGTTGGCTGAAGCTTCCTTTCAATCTACTCTGAAAGATTTCTTGGGTTAAAGAAGGGTGGTGCAAGTAGCCGGAGGCATTGCTGGGGGAAGAAGCGATCCATATCTCACCCTCAAAGCCATCTTCCACGAGCTCGTTTGTTTCCTCATCGACGATATATATGTTGATTTGTTCTTCTTCATCATCTTCTTCATCATACCTAAGTTTAGCACTCGGTAATAGCTTCTTGTAGATAGGGAAATCAACCTCTTGCAATCTTGATCTCCATGCTGTCGAGACGAAGGTGCAATTCTCTGCTAGCCCGTAGGATGGGGAAATTGAGGAAGGTTTTAGACCAAATTTGGTGAACACATCCACGAATTGCTTAATGGCTTCATGGTATATCGGTTCATTGATGATTATCAGGTTTTTCATGGTGGATAGGTTTATGGGAAGGCGTTGTTCGTCAGAAGCTTTGCCTCGTTTGACGACCAATGGCAATGTGAACGAGGGTACTGGAGTGCAAGTCGCCTTAAACTTGGTTATCAACTCAAGCCATAGCCTTGGCCGGTTGATGAATGCGTTGGGTGAGGTCAACACACAAGTCGCACCCGAAACGATTGTTAATAAGAGAAACATAAGCCCACAATCATGGTACTGGGGTAGCCATGACGTTATGATGCTGTTTGGGTGAAGATCGTAGGATTTTCTAGCCACTCTGACATTATGAGCGGCTGCTCCTGCCGTCACCAAAACAGGCTTGGGGATCCCGGTTGCCCCAGAGGTGTACTGAATCAAGTACACCTCATCTTGCTTGCAACCTTGATACGATGAATGTATGCTCTTGTCATAGCTTACATTTTCCTCCCTAAGACTTTCCATAGATATCCATACGAGATTTCGCAATAGATTAGCGAGGGGGTTTTCAGGACGAGAACGTTTGATGTATTCTTGGACGTTCGCAATGTAACCTCGGTCTGCGATAGCCACTTTCGGTCGTGTTTGAGACAAAACACGAATAAGGTGATGGTGATTATCATTTGAAAAAGTAGGGTTTGGAGGGATGATCGGCACTCCCACAAGTCCAGCCCGTTGACATCCAAATAGGATCTCAACGAGCTCGAGCCCAGGGGAGCATAAGATGACGACCGTATCACCCCTTTGGAAGGATAGTGCAAGTTGGGAAGCGATCGAGTGCACCGAGTAGTTCAACCCCTCGTAAGTGAGACTCGAGCATTTTGGTGAACCGGAAGAACCATCTTCGGCCCAAATGAAAGCCGGCTTGGACCGGTAGGAGGGAAGGTTAGCCCAGACCGGGAGGTATTGATCAACCACCACCTGGTCAGGAAAATAAGGATCATAATTTTCAAAGCTCATTGTATTTATTGTTAGTTGTAGTACATTAAACAAGTGCTTGTTCGGGCAGCTCTTATATAGAAACCGAAAGTGTAATTTAGATCCTTCAACTTTGGTATTATTTATTTTCAACTCCCTAGATTTATGTGGTATTCACTCAAGCACCCTGTACTATTTAACTCATGCTAGAATGTTAACATATTTCTCAAGCAAATACCATTGGGGTCAGATTATAACTAAAATGTTTCAAAAAGTCATTGTAATTTCAAAAATCCAATACTTGAAAGAAATAAACATATTTTAGGGATGGAAAAATCAATTATGCAAAAGTAAAAGGGTATTAATGAAAATAACCCAATTTGGATGGAAAAGAAGTCGTTTCATACAAAAAAATTAAAGAGAACGACGTCGATTTTGACATCAGAATATTACCCAAATCTAAAATTGTTTAGTATTTTCTTAAAATAATATTCTCCAAGGATATCCCAATGTAACTGTAGATCTTCGTCGTCATGTTAACGTCCACATACTCAGGCGGCAGACCCAATCAACTACTTTTATTCCAGGGTTAACGGCTAAAATATCGAAACTTCAATTTTATAATTTATCCGTTAAGTAATACATCCATACGTAACGCTGATGCATGCAGTAAGAAACATCTCGATTTTGAAACTAAAAACCTAAAAATGGCAATCTTGTTTCATGTTTTGTTTTACTCTCCGTCTCTCTCTCTCTCTCGATGCTAATTTTACAGTTTGTTGTGATTTTAAGTCGTGTATAAGATGATATACAAATTTAAAGTTAATAAGACTTTGAAATGGAATAGAATAACGGGATAACATCGTTTTTAAACCGATGTCATTTGTTGCTTGTACTGGATTTCCATGTCTGACATTAACAGATAAAAACATCTAACCGATCAAATCTATGAGAAATTAAATGTATGACAATCCCATGAGCATTAGGTTTTAAAAGCAATCACACGAACCCCATCCTCCGATTATAGCTGTAATATGAACTTTAGTAACAAAAAATAAACTTGATTACTAAGTGGTCACTAATTCTCATGCAAAAAAAAAAAAAAAGATTTTTCATATCAATTTATTTTAATGACTAAATTTGTGACGACCGTATTTTTTGATCATTGATGTTATAAATTCATGTGTTTAGTGACCAAAATAATGGTCAGTGAGTTGAACAGTTTGATGACCAAAAAATGATGGTCACTAAGTTCAAAGTTTTAGTAACAAAAAAAGTAGTTGTCACTAATTTAAAATGATTAATGACCAAAAATAATGGTTACTAACTAAACAAGATATTTTCTAAAATATATTCTATAAAGTAAAATATTATAAATAAATAAAATTGTAACAAAATTCTTGTAACTATGAGTTTAATATTTTATCATCAAAATTTTAATTACGTATTTAATTTTAAAAAAATATCATACTCAAATAAATAATAAAAGATCATGCAACATTTAAATAAATAAATATAATAAAACATGATTCAACGTTTTAAATTGGGTTGTAAAATTGGACTAAAAATTTCAAAATAAACCTAATCAATTAATAGTTACTACAACAAAATTGGATTTACAGGACACCCCCGATCTCTAAGCGTCTCAATATACAGCTTTATAGAATTTAATTTATAGGTCCAAAATATAAAGCGTCATATCTAAATGTATTGTAATAAGTTTATATGATGTTTTGGGCGTTTTAACAAGCTATTTAGGATATTTTTAATACAAAGTGTCACATTAACAACTTTATAGGACACTTTTGAGAAAGTGTCCTATAAACTCAATTTTTTGGACATTTGTTTTTATAGAACAATTTTCAAATAATGTTTTATAAAGTTGCTAATGAGACGCTTTATATTAAAAATTTCCTAAAAAACTTATTACGACGTCAAAAAATGTCATATAAATTTATTACAACGCCTTTAGATAAGACGTTTTATTTTTTTGGTCCTATAAACTAGTCTTATAAAGAGGTCTATTAGGACGCTTAGAAATTGGAAGTGTCCTATAAACCTGATTTTGTTGCAGTGAGTTGAGCGATTCTCGCAGCCTGCTGTCACAATCAAACTCTTACAGCGTGCTCTCACAGTCGAGTTATTCTCAGGACGAAGTTATCGAACTCTCACAACCTGCTCTCACGCTCACATTAGGGCTCCATCTTCCAATCAATCAATCTGCTCTAAGTTTGCATTGTTAACTTATTGTGTTCTTCAACTTCTTCTCTAGGAATGGATTATGTTGAAGTTAGGATTGATTCTCTAATCAATCATTGTGCTCCGGTTTTTGTATTGTGTTCTTTTATTGATTAGTGTCACATTGTTTTATATATATCGAAAGAAAGCTACTATAATCTGAATAAGCAGCAGTTACTTACATCGATTTTCTCACAATTTCGTCAATATATCAAACAAAACCATGAATTGCGGTTTAGAAGTGTAAGGAAAAGATTTGTTGGAAATTATGGTCAATATGTTGGTTTATAATTGAATATTACATGTAGTTGAGGTTTTGAAAGGTTTGTGGCTGACAATGACAATGATCCTAAGATAGCTACTGTTTCTAACATTGCTATGGGACTCATGTTGTTTTAATACATCCCATAGGCTCACTTTTAACTTTCTACTCAATTTTTGTTTCTCCATGGCTGGACTGTATTGTAGTTGTTGTCCCTTCACTTTTTTTTTTTTGGAAGTTAGATGAGATAAAGGGCATGAGGGATTATGTACCATTTTCAGAAGACTTGTTCCATCATATATATATATATATATATATATATATATATATA
>NC_037530.1:29538678-29583370 GCF_001531365.2 Cynara cardunculus var. scolymus
ATATAGAGGAGCGATCAAATGAAAACCACTTCAATTTGTAAAAACCGTAAAAACTACTCTCATATAATTACAAAAATATGAACAAAATGAAAAATTATGATTAGTGGAATGAGGTTTTTACGGTTTTTACAAATTGAGTGGTTTTCATTTGATCGCTCCTCTCTATATATATATATATATATATATATATTTGATTAACCTGGATATCTAACCAATTATGTGAGCCGATTAATCCCAGGTACTTTGCAAATAGCCCGGAGTCACCGTATTTGAACCTCTGTGGCCACAAGGGGATTTTTATTCCTCTTTGGATTTGAACCTGGGACCTCCAGGTACTTTTAACCTTTGAAGCCAAGTTCAAACCAACCAGTCAACACCTTTGTGGTTTTGTTCCATCATATTTATAGGCATGGTTTTGGGTTCTAGCATAATTTCCTTGGATTTATATTTTGTGGGTTCTTAATTTGTTGAGAAATTGCACTTTTAATTTTGTAGTTGGTTTTAGAGTTAGGTTTTTGTTGTCTATTTTTTCGAAGCATTTCTTAGGTTGATTCTTTATATCATGCCGCATAGTTTGTATTTTTCTCTTTTCTTTGTGAACAACAGTTTTTTAGAGTTTCTTAATTAATCTTAATAAAATGAAATTTTGTTTTTAACATTTATGTAAGGGTGGTGTCTTAGCTCCAAAGGTCAAAAGTATCTGGAGGTTCCAGGTTCAAATCCAAGGAGAAATAAAAATCCCTTTGTGGCCACGGAGGTTCAAATGCAGTGACTTTGGACTATCTGCATAGCAGGTGGTCGCTCTGGGATTAGTTGGCTCACATAGCGGGTTAGATATTCAGGTTAATAAAAAAAACACTAAATTTTAGAATTTTGAAGTAAATATGCTAAATTTATCTTCTTTTTATCTAAATTTTAAGTGCGACGGGCAGGAGTTATTTGTTTATTTATTTATTTATCTTTTTCTTAATTTCTTACATATGCTAAATTTTAAGTAGCCTTCAACGACCAAATATTTTGGCAATTAAAAACTGAAAGCTCATGGTTATTGCCTTTGTTATTTTTAACCTATTCCCAGCTGCATTGGCTGAGGATTAAAGCATAATCATTTGGGTACTTCTCTTTCATAGGAAAAAAGATTGTAGATATGAACTAGGTGATAAATAATTTCTTAATTTTCCATACCGTGACAAAGATGAGTGATCCAAAATTCCTTGCAAAACTTGCAACAATTTTCGCTGCCATGATAAAACCACCGTATTCTTGCATTTGATGCAAAAGTGTATTTCTACTAGTTATGATAGATAGATATATAACATGGGGAGACTTGTGATGTTTTGGATCCATGCGATATACGTTGTGACATGAGGTGGCATAAGGAGAAGCGAGTTAACGATGATAACATAATCAGACATCCTATAGACAGTGAGGCTTAGAAACACCTTGATAGATTGTTCCCTTCAATTGTCAATGATCCATGGAATGTACGTTTAAGGCTCGCAACCGACGAATTCAATCGTGTTGGAAACCTAAGCAATCCATATAGCATATAGCCGGTCTTTGTTATATTTATTTTCTAATCACTAAATAGAACTTTTCCAAACCATTTTAGATTGAGTTGAATGTTTAAATTTATGGTTTTTTTCCCAAGTTTAAACAACCTTTTAAATCTTAACTTTTAAGATTTATCTTCAACAATTTATGCAAACTTTATTTAATCAGCAAAAACATATCATATATATATCTAAACATCATACGACAATATATAAAAGAATAAAACAAGAATAAAAAGACATGAAAACAATCTAAGTTACGTATATTCAATGGAATATACTTTCCTTTAACAATGATTGCTGTCGTTGGAATTTTATGTAAAATATATATATATATATATATATATATATTTGTTAATAAGATAAAATTTGTTGTAAATCGGATCGAAAATATTACTTGATATCCAGATTAATCATCATGTTCTAAATTTTATGTTGTTTGCATGTTCACGATATAGGTGATCATCAAGTATTTATAGTTTTCTTAAAATAAATATGCTTTGCAGCGATGAAATTACAATAAATTAAATATCGAAGTTTATATAATATATATATATATATATTATATTAAAAGTTTTTATAAATTAAAAATATCATAAAAAACAAAATAACATATTAAGTCTTTTTGTTGTGAAGATTCGATATTTTTTATACGTTCACAATATTTGCTTGCGATGTTTTATTGTGATAAATATAGTCACATTGGTCTCATGAACACATACTCGTCTCACATGAACCGAACCCTATAATTAAATTCCATAATTTTTAAAGGTCATGTTTCATATTTCTAATTAAAACACTCACATACATGGATTTTACATAGATTTTGATCACTAGTTATTAAATTTAATTGCACCTAAACCTGCATTTATTTTCAACTTGTATACATTATTTTCTGCTTTCTTTAGATTGAAATATCATGAGATTTTATGATTAATTGGTAATCAAACATTGTAATCTCCTCAAATGAGTAAATTAGTAATTAAGCTAGAATATATGTCAATATAAACGTTGTCGTGTTGCTGTTATAGATCCATTAAGAATGATGCTCTCAGCATCACTGTGCAAATGAAACCTATGCTGCAGTGTTATTTTTAAATGGTCATTAAACTTATTAACAATTCGCACAAGATGAGCACAATTGTAACAATCAAACATCAACAAATTGAAAATTTTAGATGAACATCATCAAGAATGCTCAAGAACACCTCAAGAACACATGAAGATCACTTGAAGATAAACCCCAGAATTTTGTGAAGTTTCTTAACCAAAATTTTCTGCAATCTTGCCCTGATTCCAAATGTAGATCCCAGATTGTTTAATCAATCTTCATGTTTCATCGAGAACACAAAAATGACAATTCAAGAATTGAGAAAGTAGATGGAAATTTAGAGAAAAAGTCAAACAGTCAAACTTGAATATTATCTTCAAAGCATCCTTACAAACACTCTAATCATGATTATGACAATTAAGCATCCTACTTAGAAAAAACAAAGACTAATCCTATTTATAGGACTAAACAACACAAAATTATAAAGGAGAATAATACAAGATTGAATACAACACTTAAGCTCAAAAACTCAAACCCAACATTAATTAGTTATTGTTTTAAAAAACATGTTTTGGTTGTATGGCATTTTCCGATGTCACGTTAATCCTCATAGTGGTTATGTACATAAGTTGCGTCCTTTGACGTACATTTATGTAAGACGTCGTTCGACTTTCTCTTTTACTATACCTTTTTGATGTTTTACTTTTGAGATTTACATATTATATTAAAATTAAGTATTTAACCTAATCTTTCCCGCTTTAATTCGTTCATCTAATATCATCAAAAAATTTATCGAAATGGGTTTTTAACACATTCTTAAGTTAAACATCAGTTAATGAAATTTAAAATTATAACCGTAACACTTCAATCCAAAACAACAAACTACCGAGTAATTTCAAATCCAACCTAAAGTTATAGTAAAAGTTGTTGATAACCTACAACTTTAAGTTTATAATTAGCTTATAAATCTACTTTTCTATACATGTAGGACGGATTGTTTAACGGTTTTATATGAATTATTAGTATTCTTTGACTTCAATGTTATTTCTCATGATAAAAACGACATATTAAATATTATTTTCGTACTTATCGAGGACCCTTTTTTATATATCTCCCAGGGCCCATAAAATGTCATGAACGGACCTGTTTCCAACTATATGTATAGTTTAGTTTTAAGGAAATATTGGGTAGCTGATTCATTGATCCAAAGATCTCGTAAACACGTAATTTCTCCCGGTTGGTAGTATACCGAGCTCTCTCTCTCTCTTTGGTGGACGAACACTATCACACCGATATTGGAACCACGTTAAATTCTCGTGTTGCTATTTTTGACGAATTTGTCATTTACGTAGATTCTAACATATATTGTTATTATCTATTTTTTGGGTTGTTTATTTTCAATAGAGTCATTGTACAACATCTATATTATTATTATCTGCATTTGTTGTCGGATTTGTTGTATCATTCGATTTCTATTTTGAAGGGACCTTAGAAATCACCTGCTATCTTTGTTATTGTGATACACCTTTCCTAACACTCGGATCAAGGTGAGCTTTGGTTTTATTACATATTGAAGGGGTAGTTTTGTAATTAGCTATTATTGTTAGAGGGTTGGTTACGTTGTTAGTCTAGTTAGGTTATGCATAAATAGGGTATGTATTCGTTCTTTTCTATTTAAGAAATATAAAATACAGATCACTAATTACTCTCTCTCTATATCCATCTCTCACTGTCTATTATATGGTATCAGAGCAGTATGCTCTCACTGTGCCCTATTTCTTTTCCGATCAGATCTCATAAGTCTCTTAATCATATTAATCACAAAATCGTTTTGGACCAAATCATTTAAGACCATCAACAAAAGGTTAAGAAGGTCAAGCGAGGGACTGTGTCAACTATGAAGTATCATCAACCCATCCATGACCATGCTTATAAATTCAAATTCACACCCACCACTAATTGAAATGACGTGTCAAAACAACAAAAAATAGTTGACATTTTAAAACTTCATGCCAAATGACAAACTCACATCCATATCACTCTAACAAAATTAGGGTTTATAGGACACTCTTAAATTCTAAGTGTTCTAATAGACCTCTATATAGGACCAAAAAAATAAAGCGTCCTATCTGAAAACGTTGTAATAAGTTTATATGACCTTTTTTTGACATCGTAACAAGTTTTTCAAAACACTTTTAATATAAATCGTATCATTAGCAACTTTACAGAACACTATTTGAAAAAATGTCCTATAAAAACAAGTTTATAAAAAAAAATGAGCTTATAGGACACTTTTGATAAAGTTGCTATACGACATTTTGTATTAAAAATGCCCTAAAAAACTTGTTAAGACTCCCAAAAGCGTCATATAAACTCATTACAACACTTTTTGATAGGACATTTTATATTTTGTTCCTATAAATTAAGTCCTATAAAACGGTCTATTGGGACGTTTAGAGATTGGAGGCGTCCTATAAACCCAATTTTGTTGTAATGATCCTTTCTACAAAATATACTTTAAATTTTAGGGCAAAATGCACAAAATAGCAATCTACTTTTATAAATTTCTTTATTATAGTATTGTATTTTCAGTTTTTCTTATTACAGCAATATACTTTCAAACTATTTTTTATTAGGACAATGTACTTTGAATAATTTACCCATTATAGCATTGAGTAACCTTTTGATTTAAATTTACCCATTATACTAGGTTTCCATGCTACCTCATTGTCCACGTAGACTGTCCACATGTACTATAATGATATGACTTTCTTGTCACATCATTTTACTTTCAAAATTATTTTATTATAACATCTACTAGTTCTTATTAAACACTATATATTTAATTTTAATATTTAGATATTTTACATGTTATTTAATAAATGTATTAAATGAATTAAAAAATTCTAAATTATTCATTAATATATCAATATCAATAAAACTAGTAGAACACAACTTATCTCGCTAACATTTTTAAAAAATGTGTTTTTTGGAAAAAGGAAAATAAGAATTGTTCATGTTTTTACCAAAAAATATTATCTTTTAAATAATATATTATATTTGTTCTAAAACTTTTTACTTGACGTATAAATATATTAAATTAATTAAACTTTTTTGAATTATTTATTAATATAACAATATTAAAAAAATATAGATAACAATTTATTTCGTTAATATTCTTAAAAGAACTTTAAAAGATATGTATTTATTTGAACAACATAAAATAAGAAAAGTTACTTTTTTTACAAACAAAATATATCTCGAAAATAATGTTTCATATTTATTTAATAAATATTTTATTCTAAGAATATTTAATTTGAATACAACTTAATAAGAAAAAGTAAAAACAATTAAATGTTTTTTTAGATCATAGCAATGAAAAATAAAAATCACTAATAATAATTTGAAATAAGTTTTTATTTTAATTTTAGTTAAGTAATCAAAATGATATGACATCCACATCATCTCATTAAAGCCACACAAGCAAAAAAGTCAAAGGGTTAACCKGTTTAAAAGGTAACAGGTTACCCATTGCTATTATGGGTAGATTTTTTAAAGTACAATGCCTTAATAAGAAAATAATTTGAATGTACATTGTTGTAATAAAGAAAAACAAAAGTAGAATGTTATAATAAGAAATTTTATGAAAGTAGGTTGCTATTTCATGCATTTAACCCTAAATTTTACAAGCATAATTGGCTTATATTAGAAGTCAATTGACAATTATGATAGTATGACAAACAAATGAAGTATTGTTCTATATACAGAGCAACAATGGGGTAGGATGGCATTTGTTTTTATTTATTTATAGAAACCTGTTAGAATCTGGTTTGGACAATTAATCAATCCAAATAGACTTGGATAGAATAATGGATCATGAATGGAACACTTGGATTTGAGTAATGTATCAACATAGAAATAGACTTGGATGAATAATGGGTCGTGTATGGAATACCTTCGGAGGGTAATCTTTCTAACTTTTACAACTCATTGGGTTTCACAAAATTTATTTTGGGATAATCCAAATTTACACTCCTGTTTTATGCAAAAACAAGATGAAAACATGCAATGATTCTGTTGTATATCGTATGTTCTTGGTTGAAACTGAATCCTCTAATACTAGAAGTCAAATGACAATCATTTTTGGTGTCAAAACAATTATCAAATAAATAGCGAGGGATAAGGATGGTTCGAACCATTAGTGATCAGAGTGCCTGTGACAGTTGATCAATTTCACTAAAGACACTCGCTGATGGTGCCACCGAAACACACACTAATCAGTTCCTGACCAATAATTGAAGCACACTGAAAGTATATATTAATCTCAGTGTTAGCTTCTTCAGGTAGTACGCAAAACACACTAATTAAGATTTTTTAAGCAAGTAGTTTTTAGATTTTCGTAGTAGGTAAAAAAAAACTTGGATAAACATCAACAATACTATAAAATGATCGATCAATTAATATTTTATATATTTTATTTTCCAATATAATTAATTATTGAGCCATTAATAATAATACTAAACCTTTTTTAGGTCCTATTAGATCAATTAAATTTTTTGCCTCTTTTATTACACTAAATTTTTTTATAGTTATATACTAAGAAAATTTGGTATTTCTTATGGAGCCGGCCCTCCCCCACTCCAAACGATCTTGATCACACCAAAACTTTAGTTTTCAGGATTGATCGATCATAAAGTTACATATCTTTTTAGAATCTAGGATTGATCTTTGAAGGATATCAATGACATGAGCATGCAAATGCTTTTTACTACAAACCTACAAGCATCTCTAGATCATTATAGCTGTCAAGTAACAAAAACAACGTTCGAGCATTCTAAGTTTATAATCCCACAACAACATAATCTTTTCACACAAATGATGACAAAGTAGATGATAGTTTCATGATTGACAATGTTCGTGGTTTTATCTTATTGGGGGTCAAGGTATCAATTTACGTAGCCTTAATTGCACTATGTACTTAAATCGATGTAGTGGACCCAAATTTTTGTTCAGGTACTCCACTGGACACCCTCTCAGAAGGGAATTAGTGGCTGTCTCATCCCCTATTTTCATATGTTCCTGGAGAAGGAGAAAATTTTTGATGTAAATACAAAGTAGTAGCATGTTGTTAAGATGAAATATTTTGAATACTTATTGCTTGTAGAGTAGCTTGGAAATGATGTGCTCACGTAGTGACTCTTTTGAAACCAATTCTCGAACAAGGTTTGAAAAAGTCGTTTTATGACAAATTCATATCTTTTGTTAACAGACAAATGTGTAGCAAATGTGACAACAAAACATAATTTACCAATTTCTAATATATACACATACTTGACGAAATCAATAAGTTTTGAGTTTTTCTATAAAAAAAAAACCTTTACAGAATATTAATTGTTGGATCTGATTTCTTATTTAGTTATTTATTTTATTTATGACAAATTTATGTTAGACTATAAAACCGTGGTAAAAAAAAATGAGTTTTAAATAAGTGGAATCAAGAAGGAAAGTAAGAAATTAAATATAATAGGAGACAAAAGGTGCATAAAACCATAAACAGCCAAATTGGAAGGTTGTTTATTACAAAGCTACAGGTCCTATGTTCAAATCTTGCTATAAACATCCTTCCTTTATTGTTTTCCCTTTGTGCTTGTGTTGTCCTGGGCCAATGATTTATAGCCAAGTTTTCGTCATGGACGTCAAAACTTTATCTCTTGGATAAATTATATTACAACATTATGATTTTATTCGATATAGTGCTAAGATGAGAGACATCTTATGTATTAGATTATGATATGGATGATGATCATTTTACTTATGGAAAGATGATGGGAATTGTGGGTCTTCGGAAAAGTATATGTAAGAAGTTTCATTTCATATATAAGGCGTGTGGATCGTTACATATAATGTTTTGTTCGCATATGTTGGAGAGATTGGATTGCTTATCTTGATGGAAAAAATAATTATTCAAAAGGGATATAATAGTTGTTCCGTTTCATTTTGCTTTTTTGAGCTAAATGTGGTTGTATTCTCTCTCTACATGGGTCAGTTCATTTGTTAACCTAATATATAGTGTCAATATTGTGAACCAATCTTACCCATTGATCTTTGAAATTTGTGGTTGAAAATAATTGCATACATAGACAAGGTAACATAAGTGAACAATGTTTACAAGAGGTAGTTTGGGAAAAGATTTTAGTTATCCATTAATGACGATGAGATGTTTTGTAACTGTCCATTAATGACAATGAAATGTTTTGTAACTGTCCATTAATAACAATGTAACTATTCGGTAATTACTCTCGTCATCAAATCAAAACCGATAGCAAGATTTTTGACATTAGATTCTTCTACAACTTTTTTGGTTAATGGTTCATATGTGAACAAGTATTCAATATTTATGGAAATTGTTCATGTATTAACAGGTGTGTATATGGAAAAAAGTCGTAAAGATTTTTGTAACATCCAATGTTTTATTTTAATAAACACCTACACTATGTAGTCTCATTCATACATGAAATAAATGTGGAATGATATTTGGTTCACCTATGAACAAACATCAAATTGTGCTTATGAACAATATTCATGTGTTTACTTCTTAACACTATTCATTTAAATAATTGGTAATTTGTACATACCTAGTTTTTGTTACGTGTATATGGTTATTAGGTTCACATATGAAACGATAATCTTTTAAATGTTGAAACAAGATGGTTCACCTATAAACAAGTGTTTATTCAGGTATCATTAAAAAATGTAACTAACAATTAATTTACTTGGAATAATTAAGAAATGTAACCGCTAATTAATTTGCATGGGATATTCACAATGACAAGACATGGAATAATTAAGAAATGTAACCGAAAATTAATTTGTATTAAAAAAAGATCAAATAAAAAATTACATTTTTACCCTAGTTAAATAAATATATCATGTGCATAAACCAAAAGTGTATCTTGTTTTCTATTGATCAATTAAGACTTGTAAAGTTAACACCATCTATTAGGTCAACAAAAGATTTTACATATACATATATATATATATATATATATATATATATATATATAAAATATGCTCTAGGGCCATTTGCTAATGGCAACTAAAGACAGGGACGGATCCAGAATTTTTTTTAAACGGTGGCGCCATTTGACCATAAGAAAAAAATATAGGAAATTTTTTTCAAACGGTGGCACCGTTTGACTAAGAAAATGACACTAACATGATTCAAACTTGGGTATGGGGTGAAATAAAAGCCTTGCAAACCAACTCTACCAAATAAAACTTGTTCTCATTATAGTTTCAAAATACATACGGTGGCATACGACAAATTAATACGGTTGCACCGTTCACGAAACCTAATTTTTTTATCATTCGCCGGAAAAATAATACGGTGGCACGTGCCACCTATACCACATACATAGATCCGTCCATGCTAAAAAGCAAGCTATCCAAGCACAAATGCAATCATAGATGGTAACTATGGATCAAGTTATAAAAGTCGGGACCGACGCAAACATGGATAAGACGCTTGGATGAAAGCTTTTGAAGCCACGATGCTTGCTAAATTTCCCGCTTCCCTTCCGACCCTCCCCCTCCTCGCCCGTAGTTATTGTTATTGAATTTGATGTTGCTAATTGAAATTGAGTCGGTAATTTTGCAATATCATATGATATTTTTTTCAATAATAATCATATTTCATAAGCATTTAATCATATATTAATTATAAGAAACAAAAATATTTAATTAAAAAAGAAGGATTTTCCGAGGAACAGTGGACCTTCCATCTGTAATCCGTCAAAATTGTGCTAGTTGGGTTTCTATCAGAAACCCATAGTAAATAGTCCATGGCCAGCCTTTTATTTTTGAAATGATTGACCTCATTTAGTGACATAAACCGACGGATTAGGTCCTTGCTAAAGTTTGAAATTCATCTGTAAAATATACATGCTGGTGATGTGTTATCAACCATACAGGGTCCAAAGGATTTTTTCGTCGGACTGTTACCGACATAAACCTAATTTTTCCTAAGTTGATATCTCTATCTTGATGGACGGTTAAGATTAAATCTAAAGATAACCTAGCTCCACCTATAAACAAAGGCTTTTTTCCTCATTAAATATATTCTTTTATTACGATATCCAACACACATTAGAGGTTATATATAGGTAATTAAGGAGGGAGAAATTCAGATTGCATCCACCAACAATCAAAATATCTAGGCGTAGTGTTTATTTGATACAGAATTAATACTACGCTTATGATAATCGATGTAGTTCAGAGTCATAAATTAAACTTATTGATGATGGCGAGCTCAAAGACTAGAAAACAATAAGGTGTGTCACATTTTCTTTGTTTTTTTATTGTAAATTTTAAATATCGCATAGTACCAACAAATCATCATCATCATAATAGAATTAATAATTAGCCAGATTCCATGACCAAAAATCATCGAAATTCTTTTTTTGATATGAAGGGGCAAAAGGGTATTAAAGAGCATTGCGCTAAAAGGAATCGTTATTTGTAAAGTTGAACCAAGTTGTGCATATACTGTTTGATGTGTATTCGTAACAAACAGAATATTTAACTTTTTTAAGAAGCATATGATTATTAGAGAATCCAAATCAATGGCTTATAAATTTTTTCCTAAAAGTAACTCCAATAGAAGGAGAACGAGTCCTATTCAAAGAGCTATAGTGTGCAAACAAAAAGGCTCCATCGTAAGGTTAGTATAGCCCAAAGTCAAGTTTATGGATAGCCCTGATCAGGATTTTCTGGTCATCCTGATTTGTGGATACACTCAATGCTCTTGTTTGAGCTAATCGTTTGGATTTCTAGATCCAAATGTCACGCTGTTCATTTGTTTTGGACATTCCAACATATTGGCATCTTAGACGTTGCAATGCAAGCTAGGAATTAAACTAACATACATATACCCTCTCTTACGCTGCATTAAGCCGTTAATACAATCATAAATAATACTAGTGAAGAATTTTCGTTTTCTTTAGTGTGTTATGTTTTCAGTCTGTTAATTTCCTTTTTGCACTAGTTTCCTAGATAGTTTCTTCACGTTGTCATCTCATTTCTCGTAGTCACTTTCACTTTCACAATGGCACATAAAACAGGAGCGTTGATTTTGACTAGACTCGATAATTAATTATATAAGATGACAACCAATATACCAAACTAAACAAATTAATAATTATTTAAAACAACTTATGATTTTCAACAAAAGTCCTTATTAAGTTATTATAAGTTAGATGGGTTTAACTATTTCAAAAACTCCTTATTATCCGTTTGGCACCGGCATAACATTTTTGTTAGTATCCATAAACAAATGATGGTGATATGATAGACTGAACTAAGAGGTTACTTATTTCACTCTTTGACCCAGTGTTGTCTTAGTAGCTAGAATTGGATATTTCAGTCTAAACAGATTCTCCTTCGATCGTTTATCATCAATAGGTTAAATCCAAATTAAAAGCTATAAATACATAGAATCAAATAATGACGTTGCCCATGATAATTGATAAGAACATTGACATCAATACCAGAATATATAAGTGATCTTTGTAAACAGTATTAATTACTCCTTTATAAATATTTGTTCATAAGGAAAAACAAATTTGTTTGCTTTATTGAGGTTTTAGTATCTTAGTAGGGAATATGCACATTTTGGCCAATGAAAGGTAGTCATTTTCTAATTTTTAGTGTTTTATTTAACGATAATTTATTGCTGAACTCCGAATGAGTTATAGAACAAAGTCACAGTAGAGAAACGACATTAGATTTGTTTGTAAACACAAAGTGTAACGCGACAATCGCTATCCAAAGTTGTTCGAAAAGTCTAGCATTTAGCCGGATGCATATTGCACGCTGTAAGAGTCTTAATTTGGTTGGTCCATTCCGAAACTCCATTTTGTGGTGTATGTCTTATGGTCTGGTGCCTAAGTCTACGTCGATCCTTTTTAACACGACAAATCTAATGGCATGATTACAAATTTCCAATCAACCTAAGCTGCGATATCATAAATCTGTAGAATCAGTGTCATGTATTCCTGAAAATTAAGAAGTTGTCACTATTCCCATTAGTGAATTTACCATAAAATATATATGTGTCGTATTGCGATTTAGATTTCATCATCACCGGATTACATTTTTAACTACAAGTTATGACACTTGAGGTATAAAACCTAGTTGGGGCTTGCTTCTTCAAACATGAACTATTTTCTGGTAAAATGTAGCACATCAACATTACCAACTAATATTTGAAGGTATTTACAGATCATCTTTATTATGTGAATATATTTGGTGTGATAAGATCTCCATATGGTACAAGCAACTTTCATGATGATGACATAATCACTTTGAATTGCTGTTCACTCTTTTTGATATTTCTTACGACATCATTTCACTCGCGGGACTAATCGCGTTAAAGTTTCCTTCTTTGTTCGTTGACCAACTGAGCCATGTTTTGTTCTTACAAATCATTCTATGTTGAAATAATATCCTGCTATATTTAGGTATTCTGAACATGAATTAGATGTCATCACATATTGTAGTCTTTTACCGGTTCTGTCAAGTTATCATGCATCACTACAACAAAATCGGGTTTATAGGACACTCCCAATTTCTAAGTGTCCTAATAGACCTCTTTATAAGACTTAGTTTATAGGACCAAAAAAATAAAGCGGCGTTGTAATAAGTTATATGACGTTTTTTGATGTCATAATAAGTTTTTTAGGACACTTTTAATATAAAGCGTCTCATTAGCAACTTTATAGGACACTATTTGAAAAACTGTCCTATAAAAACAAATGTCCTAATGCGACACTTTGTATTAAAAATGTCTTAAAAAACTTGTTGAGACGCCCAAAAACGTCATATAAACTTATTACAACACCTTTATATACGACGCTTTATATTTTGGTCCTATAAATTAAGTCCTACAAAACGGTCTATTGGGTCACTTCCTATAAACTCAATTTTGTTGCAGTGCATGTATTATATAAATATACTACTTCTAACCTTGCATTCAAATACTTAGATACAGATTTTAAGTGGTTTTAAACTCATATCCTACAAACAAGAATCTAAGCATCAAACAGAATTTTGATTTTTAATTTAAATTCATATCCTTTTTTCTGTGTTATGATCATACACAACCCTACACATAGAAATTGATACTTTTTCTAGTTTCTAATAAACCTTTCACAGGTGATGAAAACTAGATGTATTAAGTCAATATTACATAAAACTATATGGCTGTTGGTGATTCAGCTATCTGAATGATAAAGGTGATGCCCCAAAAATAAGATAGGTCAAGCTAGTAATATTTCTTATTCCTTATCATCCTTGTTTAGTTCTTCGAATCTTCTATCTCATTCAGGAATTCTAGCGAGGGTGGACATCTTATTCAATTGTGGGTCCCTTCTTTTCAACTCTCACAACTTTACTTCCATTTTTGAGGTTCAATCACCATTATTTGGTATTTGCCAAATTTGTGTTTGCTTTGCATTAATAACATTTAGGACGACAAATGAACATAAACTAGTCACAGCTCACAAGGGTGTCCTTTTCTACTAAAGTGGATGTTGGCTAGTCAAGATGTTGATTAGTCATTCAAGATGTTAACGTATCTTATATAATTACACGCATGATATACAAGTTTAATCATATATAATTAAACACATCCAAAGGAGTGTAATCATATATGATATTGAACATTCTCGCTTTCTCGTAAATTTTTTACTTCTCGCATGATCCTTCCTCTCGTATGACGAGTGTGACTTGATAGAAACCCGATTTGAGACGGGTGGTCTTCAAAGAAATACAAAAGGAAGAGGAAGACTTTGGCAATTTTCTGATTTATCCTCGAGGCTAACAATTACACTATTTATAAGAACAAACATGAAAAACTGCTAACAACTAAACTAAGCTACTGCCACTAACTCTAAAATGCAGGAACATGCATGCATAATGCTGGTTATGCTTAGGGAACGGATAATAATAAGGAAGCAACATTTGCTTCTTCTCTCTAGATTGGCAACTGTCAAGATGAACCCGTCTTCAGGAAGCCGGCTTAAGGTCCAGGTCCATATCATGACCGGTCTGACTAAAGCTACAACCGAGAAATTAGTAAAGTAAGGCATGACCAGTTTCGGGCTTCACAGAGTGCCATTCACGTCATGATCTGTTTGCGATTCCTGGCATAATAATGCACTCCGATGCCATTTCAAAACTTATCTTGAGAAACTATTCTGGTATTTGAGATAATGATAAAAATAGAGGCATCCCATATTAACTGTATGGATGACGACGATGATATGTTTAATTAGTTGAGAAAAGGCATGAACAGAGCTATAGAAAATGTGTGGAAGTTATATCATTTATTCTGCTGATTCGTTGTTCTGTTTGACTCTTTGTTGGTTTGATAGAGAACTTGGATCCTATGCTTTGATGAAAGAAAGAAAAACCTACAAATGACGTAGTATACAGCTGACTTGTTTCATTTCAAATATCAATAATCTCTTTGTATGGAATCTGATGATTCGGGATTCATTATTTGGGGTCTACTCTTATCTCCTGCACCCTTATGCAACAGTAATTTATTGAAATCAATGCAATCGACACTTAGTTTGTTTTTCTACTCAAATTCTTGGGTCCTAGTAAAGTATCACATGATAATGCTTGAAGTAATGAAAATAAGGTTAAAAAGAGTTTTTTATACGAATCTAGACCAGATTCACTGTTCGTCTTCATGAAGTTGAGTACTACCTAGATTGCTATGGTTTGTTGCATGCATCTCTTTCTTGAGACGTTAGAGCAATATGCACTGTATTTCTATCCATAATGAAGTCTAGGATATTGACACCTGAAGGCATTCACAAAGTTGTTTGAATCTATATAATCCTATATAGCAACATAAGATACAAACATCATTGAAGATAATCTGTTGGAGCCTTCTTCATTTCATTTATTTAAAAAGCAACAATTCATGTTTGATGGAAATTGACAAAGACGTAGTTAACAAGGAGGGAGGAGGCAAAGGAGCTTTATATATATATATTGATCAGCATTCCTTGCTCTTGTTACTGTCACTGCATCTTCAGGTACTTCAACCTGCTTATGACAAGGCCATAGATAAGATATGATGTTACATATCAACTTTTAGAGAACTATGATACTCTGGAAGATGCATGCAGATTTGTGTAACACAAACAATTACTTGTGTATATATATGAATCCAGATTCTAGTTTTATTACCTTTTCTCAAGCTGATAGGATGCTTTGGTTCCACTGGTTTTGTAGCTTGGCAGGGGCACTTTGTCAGACTCAATTTGTTCTACATCATCGACGAGCAACTGGTATTGTCTCTTCACTTCCTCCACCGTCTTGCCAGTGGCCTTTGCAATGTTTTGCCACCGGTCAGGGGTGTCTTTGTCGTAGATAGCTAGCGCATTCTCAAACAGCTTGTTTTGCCTCCATGTAGAATTCGAAGTCATTTCTTGAATCTTGAAAAGACTGATACTTACAGATCAAAGAAGAGGAGTAAGAGGAAAAGTATTGGAAGTGATGCATGACATAACGCCAAAGGGTTCTATATTTATAGGAGACCTGGACACAGAGAGAGAGAGAGAGAGAGTGCAAAGAAAGATTTCTAATAATGGACACAATCAAGAACATTATGTTATTCTTTTGAGTTTTACTTCAAAATTCAATCAATTGGCAGTCCGGTAAATGTTAAATGAAGCTGTTGGCCTTTTGTTACAAAATTATGAGGAAAAGAGGTTTGTGTTTTGGCTGAACTTTGGAGGAAAGATGTGGTAATAAACCTCTTCCCACATGATTCTCTTTACGCCAGAGAAAAGTTGCATGTTCCCTTGTATTATATGATGACATCAGGTACGTTTGGAGTTACTGTGACATCCGAAACTTTTGATTACATTGTATAAATGAGATAACACATAATATATGTTAGAACAAAATTGGGTTAAACCTAAAACGATTAATAATCTGAAACTAAACCTAAACCATTAATGATTTGAACCTAAATAACTTCGGCTATGGTTTTACACAGGTCGATAAAAAACCCTAAACACATGTAAATTTGGGCCCCGAAAATTCGGAGGCCCTGTTCAAAATCTCACATTTAACATGCTAAGAAATGACCTTAGATGACATAATCCACCAACCAATTTTTATTTTATATGAATATCTCTGTGTGCTATTATGCTTGTAGTTTATAAATTAAAAGCAACCGATCATCCTTACCATGTGGGCTTCGATTCAAACTCCTCTCATGGCAAAATAGAGGGCAATCTTCAAACTCCTCTCAAGTCGTACCACAATGCTAGGTTGATGATCATCTTCATGTACGGATTCGCCAAAAACTCTATTTAACTAACGATTGGCATCAACACTTCCATCTTACTCCAATCATCCATATTTGGAGTCTGCGAAGGACGTGCAAGTATGGTTGTCTGGATAAAAATCACTCGTCCCAAATCTTCGTATCTCCTTCATGTCCACCAATCATATGAATACACGTAAATAAACATGGATTAAATTAATTTAAACAAAAGAAAATATGATGCGTCTTAATTTCATTGGGCAGTTGATTCCTTTTTCAATTTGTAAACTTTCACACTTCTTTTCTAATAATCTCGACGCATTCGTATGATTGTGTTAGTGGAAACCTAACATTTTTGTTTTTGTGTTCAGATTCATAATGTCTCCTACACTCTTCGTTTCTTCATGCTTTCATAGTATTATAACTCAAATTAATGAACGATTCTGAGGCTTGACACTGGCCTATGTTGAAGATAGATTCACTCAGTAGAATCATGGAAGTTCCAAATGCACCATTTCAGCTCGACTGTTAATTTAGTTTCAAGTAAGTTACGTTTTTTGTTCCTAGGTTAGTTAAAATTGCGGATTTAGTCCCTTTGGTTTTAAAGTTTTGGTTTTCATCCATATGGTTTGCAATTCAATTATATTTTCATCCCTAGGCCAAAACACTACTTTTAAGTATGAAAGACTAAGGGGTTGTTTACTTGCGGCTTAATTAGGTTTATTGGTCTATCTGGTTTATTTGCACAGCTCATTTGGGTTGTTTACTTACGGCTTATTCGCACCGAACATGACTTAATCGTACAGATAGAAATTGTGTGTTGTTCTCATTCAGCCAAAAAATGACACCCCTACCCCTTATTTAAAGCACCGTCTCCTTCTCATATCAGACACCCCATCTTCGGCCTCTTTATTGATTTTTTGTTTTGATGTTCAAATAATTAATATTGGGGGTAAATCGATCATTTATGTTATTCAGACTGTTGGTTCAGATAAAAAAAGTAAACAACATCCATTTAACCATACAGGACATAATAAAATTTTCGGTAAACAGCCTCTAAATATGTCTACCATTCTAATAATAATATCGATTTACTAGAAAAATTGATTAGACGTTCCATTTTGAAACTACTAAAGAAAAAGATGCAACTATTTTTGATGAGTTATATGATAATTAAATTGATAAAGTGGACCATAAATCATTATCCAATCATCATCATGTCGCTAATATCATCATCATCATCATCATCATCCATATGCACCATAAATAGTCCAAATTCTTTCATTGAGCATCTTGAGAGCCTTTAGAACCATTTTTTTTAATCTATATTCCTTGTGGCCCCCTTTCCAAGTTGGAGTTCCCATTTTCATGTTCTTTTTTTTCCATATATATATATATATATATATATATATATATATATATATGTTTATAAGACTATGATAGTGATACAAAAGAAAGTACCTTGCCTTGTAAAAACCAAAATTTCAATCAATCCTCAAAGACAATAGATGTAACATGCTAAGTGTTTTGCAAACCACACAATGTAATTTAATATGGTATCGTTGATGTTCTCCCATTAGCTTGAATTTCATATCACTATCCTCAATAGAGTTTAATTAAATCGAATTAGAAAGATAAGCATATATATATATACATATATATATAGAGAGAGAGAGAGAGAGAGAGAAGAGAAATCTTTACTATCAAGTCAACAAAAACATACATATCAATACCAGAATATGTGATCTTCGTGAAAAGCTTAACCTTTTTTTATAAATATCCATTTACAGTATGCGAAAAGAAAATCTATAGTAAAATTTTGACGCTACTAATAAGGGAATATGCATGCTTAGACCAATGAAGTTAGTCTCTTTTCTATTTCCAACAGTTGAAGAGACTTGGATTTATGTAACTTGTGACACAATGATTATTGTAATATAAAATAAAGTAAACTTTGATTATAAAAAGTATGATTTTACTAAAGATATAAACAATTTTGGTCCTTGATTACCCTTTTGAACATGACGTCACTAGTCCCATTTTTTCATTTGGAAGAGGATCAGAAAGAGGTGCAAGTTGAGGACCAAAATTTATGTACATAGATACCCCACTACAAACATATAGAGTATCAGCCAGAGAAAAATCTCTAGCAAATCCGTCGCTAAAAGAGTAATTCGTCGCTGATACTCCGTCGGTCAAATAGTCGTAGGTAATGCTATCAGCGATGGATTAGCGACGGATTTGCGAGGAACACTTTCAGCGACGGATCAGCGAGGGAAGTATTTAGCGACGGATCAGCGAGAGATCTGCGACGGATCTTTCAGCGACGGATTTGCGAGAGAATTTTCAATGACTTTCAGCGACGGATTTTCCCTCACTAATCCGTCGCTAATTTGTATAAATTTAAAAAATATTTTTTTTGAAATTGCATAATTCCTGTATTTATTTATAAAAAAACCTGAAAATAATAATATAACAAACAAAAAATGTGAACAAATTTTAACTAACCAATTCATACAATTTAAAATATTAAATTCATACAATTTAATCTTCAAATACATACAATCTAACTATCGGGAGGTGGGGGAGGTGGGAAAACGTATCATGACTGTCGCATAAATATAGCAAAATGTTCCGATAATGCGGCATGTTGGGCTAATGCAGCAGCTTGTCTGGCATGTTCGGCCTCCAAATCTGCCATATTCTTCTGTTCGGTCTCTAGTTCCTCTTCTATCCTTGCCAACTTCTCTCTCAACTCCGTTACCTGTAAATATTCAATATTCCACAAAATCAGTAATTTGTTCGCAATTTTAGTAATGAAAAAGTTTATAACAATATAACCAACGTAATTGGAAATTTAATAATCAATAATTAAAAATTAATAAGTAATTAAATTTGTAGTTATAAAATAAAAAAAATGGCGAAAATCAAATTCCCTCACTGATCCTCGCTGATCAGCGAGGGATTAGCGAGGGAATCTGATTTTTGTCAATTCTCTCGCTAATCTCTCGCTGATCAGTGAGGGACCAGCGAGGGAATCTGATTTTTGCCAATTCCCTCGCTGATCAACGAGGGATCAGCGAGGGAATTGTCCTATTTTCTTATTTTTCTTGTTTTTTATGTGTTATATATACACATTTTTATATGTAGGTATCGTATGTATTCATGCTCGGTTTTATTGGGTCTTAACCCATTTAACTGGGCTTTGTTCGATTTTATTGGGTCTTAATCCATTTATCGGGCTATTTTGAGTTTATCGGGCCTTAATGAACTTTATTCAGTTTTAATTGGCTTTATTCGGTTTAATGGGCCTTAATGGGCTTTATTCGGTTTTATTAATTAATTTTTGTAATATTCTAATAAATAATAAATAATTGAAAATTTAATAATCAATAATTAAAAATTGATAAGTGATTAAATTTGTAGTTATAAAATAAAAAAATGCCGAAAATCAGATTCCCTCGCTGATCCCTCGCAAATCAACGAGGGATTGAGTTTTTGGCTTTTCCCTCGTTGATCTGCGAGGGATTTTTTCTTCCCTGATGTTCGTCGCTGATACCTGGTTTTCTAGTAGTGCCCCCATTATTTGGGGATGCAAATCATTTAACAAATGAAAATCATATAAAGAACTTTTATTTTTTTGGCAACCCAAAAAGAAGGTTCCTCTTGCCGCTAATTAAGTTTAATTTATGTCCTAGCATTCCTCTTCTCAATTCCTATCCCAAATGTTAAGTTATGGAGTCTGATTAATTGACAGTTGAGCCAAATATTAGAGAAATGAAACTCTCAAGATATTGGGTCCGGCCCACTTGGGAGTTTAACCTATTTTTCTCCTATACATTGTAAACCCTAGTCGTCAATATCAATCAAATATTTACTAGTGTGATTGTGGACTAGCTTGATCTAACCGGTCAAGTAAACCACGTAAAATCATGTGTGTTCTTTCTTTTTTCTGTTGTTACTTTATCGTCGTCGTGTTCATGTGAGTGATCTTGAGCATCATTTCCCAACAACGGGTATCAGAGCAAAGGTGAAAAAAGAAGAAAATTTGGCAGCATATTCGGGCAACGTGCAGTCGCGCCGTTTTGGCTATTCCCGGAGATTGAACAGTCGAATCATCTTGATTTTCGGATTGTTTCTCCATAACATCGGTATCTACGTTTTCAACGGTTGGATCATCATTTGGAGATCTGTAGGTCGTACAATCTCTGTCGAACAGAAGGTTGTTTTTTCTGAGCAATAGCAGAAGACGGAAAAGTAAAGATAGACAAGTTCGATGGCCACGATTTTGGATTTTGGAAGATGCAGATCGAAGATTACTTGTACCAAAAGGAAGTTCATGAATCGCTGTCAGGAACTAAGCCAACAAAGATGGAACAAGCTGATTGGAACCTGTTAGACCGTTAGGCATTAGGTGTGGTCAGATTATCATTAGCAAAGTATGTTGCATACAGTATTGTTGGCGAGAATACTACATACGGATTGCTGAAGGCGTTATCCAACATGTATGAAAAACCTAGTGCTTTGAATAAGGTTTTTCTGATTCGTCAACTGGTGAATGTGAAGATGAAGGAAGACGCATCTATCATAGATCATGTAAATGAATTCAATTCAATATTGACAAGGTTATTCTCTGTTGACATTGAATTCGATGATGAAGTGCAAGCATTGTTATTATTATCTTCTTTACCCCGAGAGTTGACCTGGCATGGTTACAACTGTTAGGAGTTCAACTGGAACTACCAAGCTTACGTTTGAAGGAATTTGAGACTTGATTCTCAGAGAGGATATCCATAGAAGGAACTCTAGTCAAAGTTCGAGTTCCTTGCTAACTGCAGAAGGTAGAGTAGAAGATTTGACAGGGGGAAAAATAAAGGAAGAGGTAGATGGAAATGCAGACAAAGAGGGTGATCAAAGAACATAAAAGATATTACGTGTTGGAATTACAAACAGAGTGGTAACTTCAGAAATCAGTGTACGACAGGGCCAACCAGAAAAGGTGAGCAGGGAGTTAACGTGGCCTCTGAAGATTCTGATGACGTGCTGATATGTTGCGTTGATAGTCCAATTATTGAATCCTAGATTATGGATTCTAGCGCTTCATTCCATGCCTCTCACAACACGGACATGATGCAGAATTTCAAGGTTGGAAATTTTGTCAAGGTTTGCTTAGCAGATGATAAAACATTGGACATCAAGGGCATCAGTGACATAGTTATCAAAACTCCTCTTAGTACAGATTGGACGTTGAAGAACATGAGATACATTCCAGGTCTCAAGAGAATGTTAATCTCAGTTGGGCAACTGGATGATCAGGGACATCACGTTGTCTTCGGAGACGATCAATGGAAAGTGGTAAAAGGTAGTTTGGTTGTTGCTCGTGGTTATAAGAAAGGGACTTTATACATAGTTGAAGTACCAACAAATGGAATCAACGCAACTATTGATGACATGGGGGCTCTACATTCAAAGACTTGGGCACATGAGAGAGAAAGGTATGAAGATGCTAGCTTCAAAGGGTAAGATTCCAGGTTTGAAAAATGTGGCAATTGGTTTCTGTGAGCCTTGTGTTTACGACAAACAGAAAAAATGACACCTTTGCAAAATCAGGTATGACACGAAAATCTGAAAAGTTTGAGCTAGTTCATACAGATGTCTACGGGCCTACATCAGTTTCATCAATAGGCGGATTGAAGTACTACGTAACCTTCATCGATGATTTCAACAGAATGGTATGAGTTTATTTTCTAAAAAATGAAACTGATGTTTTTAATACTTTTAAAAAGTGGAAAGCTATTGTTGAAAATAAGACTAACTTGAAAATAAAGTGTTTGAAGTCTGATAATGGAGGTGAATATAGTAGCAAAGAATTTATTGATTATTGTGTTGAGCATGAGATTAGAATGCTTAAAATAGTCCCAGATACGCCTTAGCGGAATGGTGTTGCTGAAAGAATGAACAAAACACTAAACGAAAGGGCAAAGAGTATGAGGGTTCATGTAAAATTGCCAAACATGTTCTGGGCAGATTCAGTTAGTACAGTAGTGTATCTTATCAATCGTTAACCTTTAGTTCCGTTGGGATTCAAGATTCCAGAAAGAGAATGGTTAGGCAAGAGATGAGTCTCGCACGGTTAAGATTTTTTGGTTGTACACCTTATATCAAAGTGAAAGATGCTGATAGAGATAAGCTAGATGCAAAGGCAAAAAAAATGCATATTCATTGCATACGAGTTAGACGAGATGGGCTATAGGTTTTGGGATGATCAAAACAGAAAGGTCATCAGAAGCCAAGATGTAACCTGCAATGAAAGTTCTATGCACAATAAACTAGAAACAAGCCAGTATGAAAAGAGTGTCAAAACACATTTAATGACGATAAATCAAGTTGTGTTTGAAGACATGATAGAAAGTGACCTTTCAGACTTAGATAGAAGAAACAAAGTAGATGCAACTGAGGAGATGGGAGCTGGTCAGTACTCGATTTTCGGTAAGAGATAAGAAAGCAATGAGAGCTTAGTTGATAATGGGAGCTTAGCTGACATGGGAGCATAGAAAACAACGATGTTGATGAAGTTGTCTTAGAAGTTCCACAATTACGGAGATCGACTAGAGAATCCAGACCTACAAAGAGATATTCTTCATCAACAAACTATTTATTGTTTACCGAAGATGGTGAGCCAGAAAGTTTTTTAGAAGCGTAAAATTAAAAGAATCAGTAAAGTGGGAGCAGGATATAAAATAAGAATTGGGTTCATTAGTAAAGAATCAGACTTGGTCTTTGATTAGATTATCGATGGAAAAGAAAGCATTGCAAAAAAAAAAATGGGTGTTCAAGATCAAAAAAGAACACGATGTTAGCAAAAGGTATAAGGCATGGTTCGTAGTCAAATCAGCAAAAGGTATAAGGCATGGTTCGTAGTCAAATGGTTTCAACCCAAATGAGGGGTTGATTATAATGAGGTCTTCTCTCCAGTTGGGAAGATGACTACAATCAGATTGGTCTTAAGTATAGTAACTGCAGAAGACTTGCATCTAGAGCAGCTAGATGTCGAGACAACATTCTTACATGGAGATCTTGATGAAGACATCTACATGGTACTACCAGAAGGCTTTCAAGTGGCTGGAAAGGAAAACATGATGTGCAAGCTAAAGAAAAGATTATATGGTTTGAAAAAAGCACCGAGGCAATGGTACTTGAAGTTTGACAACTTTATGAGGAGGAAGGGGTACATGAGATGTCGCATGCACCACTGTTGTTACTTGACGACATTCAAGTCTTCCTATATTATATTGTTGTTATATGTTGATGATATGTTTATTGCATGATCAAATATGAAAGAAATCAACATATTAAAGAAATAACTATCCCAAGAATTTGAGATGAAAGATCTAGGGGCACCAAAGAAAATTCTTGGTATGAGAAACAAAAGCGATAAAGCAGATGCCACTCTAAATTTATCCCAATAGAACTACATTGGGAAGGTTTTAGAGAAGTTCAATGTAAAGAATGATAAGGTCAGAAGTACTCCACTAGGTCAATTTAAGCTTACAAAAGAACAATCACCTCAAATGGATAAAGACAAGGAAGAGATGGTGAAAGTTCCATATGCATCTGCAGTTGGTAGCTTGATGTATGCCATGGTATGCACAAGACTAGATATTGCTCATGTAGTGGGAGTTGTTAGCATATTCATGTCAAATCCAAGAAACGAGCATTGGGAAGCAGTCAAGTGGCTATTACACTACTCAAAGGGCACATCTAAGATAACACTATGTTAGAAAGGTGTTATCTTAGATGTCTATGCAGATGCTGATTTGGGTGGTTGTTCAGACTCAAGCAAAAGTACTACCAGTTATGTGTTTACAGTGGGAGGAACAACTGTTAGTTGGATCTCTAGATTACATAGAAATGTTGCTCTCTCAATCAATTGTTAGCCCTCCAAACAGATTCACCAACCCCTCTCCCTCCTCTCAAGTCTCTTCTAATGAGTGTTTATCTCTCTTTTCCAACAATCAGTAAAGGATTTCAACCCCATTATCTTCTTTTTGACGTTGTATATCACCCCCTCCCCCAACATAAAAGAGACATGTTAAAAACATGGATTGAATTTATGCCTCTCTTGGCTTCTTACCGTCTCCAAATGACATTTCATTGGGCAATCCAGTGCTTCGAGCAATCCCCATAATGTCTCCTTTTGTACTCGTCAAGGTGTACCTGATAGTGCAAGAAGCTTCTTCTATGATGGAATTGATTTTCACTTTGGTTGTTTCAGTTCTAATGATTTATGTTTTCTTGTTTTTACTAGCTATATAGTTGGGAGTTGTTTTGAGTGACTCCTCCATGTTCTTTTCTTTTCTCTTCTCTTCTTCATTTTCTTCTTTACTTTTTTTCTTTCATATGCCAGTATGTCACTTATGTATTCATTTTTCATAATTTGCTACATATTTTGTATTTTATGTCAAAAAAAAAAAGGAAGAATAATGAATGAAGGTAAATGAACCCACCCTTAATTACATATGAAGAAACAGACTCGAGATTTATAGGCAAAATCAAGAGCAATAACACACAGATGCTGTTGTGCTTTTTCAATATTAAAAATGAGATTAAAAAAACCTTTTAAATATTTAGTTATTCACCAGTTAATTTGAGGTGGTCAAGTAAAATTTAAGGATAAGAACAATTATCAAATAACTATCAGCGTATATGATCAACAACAATCATGAGACGACTTGTCTTCTAAATTGAAAACCTGGGTACACTGAAGTGAAGTTCAAGAACTAACACATCTTCTAAATGGTAGTTCAATAGGCTTCATGTGACACACCAAATTCTAGAAAAATAAAAGACTAATTTAAAACTTCTAATAAACATTGGAATTACTCCAATTCATTCTCAAATAAGAATCTTTGAGTTACTTACAAGGCAAAACCAAGTTATAAGTCAACAACTTCCAAGATCAATCCTTACACAAGGTCTAGGGTAAAACAGGTATTACTAAAACCGAGTCAAACCTCGAAAACATGACTAAAACTTAATATTCAAACATGAATAATATTCTATATCCAAAACAATTTGGTGACGGAGGAGACTCGTTCCATTGAATATGGCAGGAACACAAAAATAAGCCACATAACAACGTTATTGAGTTTCACCTCAAGATCAATGGTCTACATATATGACTCTTCTGGATTCCACCGAAAGATCCCTAGTAATCTTAGGGGCCGTTTGGTTTGCGGAATTCGAAGGAATTTGATGGAATTGGAATGATAAATTCCTTTGACCAAATTCCAATTCCTTTGTTTGGTTCATTTCTTGAAATGGATGGAATCCTTCAAATTCCAATGAATTCCACAAGTTAAGGAATTCATCATTCCTTAGCATAATTGAAGGAATTGAATTCCATCAACACCCACAACGACCATGCTATTACTGTTTGTGATGCCCCAACCCTAACCCCCCACTACCACCACCACACCACTACTGTCACCGCCACCCACCCTACCCCACCACTAACCACCATGCCATTACTGTTGTCATCACACCCACCCACCCCCGGACCCTGGTCACTCACTGCACATCCCTGCTACGACCATGCTACTACCGTTACTATCACGCACCTAACCTGACCCCCACCACCACACCATTATTGTCGCTATCACAGCTGCCATTCACCCCCACCCCACCACTAACCACCATGCCACTATTGTCGTCGTTATACCCATCCACTCCCAGCCACCCGACCACCATCCCACCACTGTCATCGTCATAAAAGCCACCCATCCCCACTMCCCCACCCCCACCCTACTCCAACCCACCACTAACCATCATCCTACCACTATAGTCTTCACTTGCCACCCACTGGCCCATCCCCAATGCCTCACCTCACCCCGCCTACCCCCAACAACCCCACCTATTGTGGGGCAGGGAAAGGAGTGGTGGGGGCGGGGTTGGGTAGGGGTTGGGGCAGGGTGATAGCTGTAATGACGACATTAGTGACATGGTGGTTGGTAGAGCATGGGTGGCGGTATTATGTGGGATGGTCCAAACAAAGTCGATTGTTCCAATTCTATTGAGAGATTTCATTCCAATTCCTACCAACCAAATGCATGGTCAAATTCCATCAAATTCCATTCCAATTCCTTCAAAGTCAAATTCCTTTGATGGATTCCAATTCCATCAAATTACATTATGTGAACCAAACACCCCCTTAGTGTCTACTCGTTCTCTAGAGGAGTAACACCATAAAAGTTAATGGCATCTGCGTTTGACTCTTCACGAGTACACATCGCAATGGCCATTGGATGAAACTCAACAAAAGCAATAAAAGTGCAAATGTTCAATAAATAAACATACTCATGTTACAAAAGTATGACTAACTCAAAAACTCATCATTGTTTGGGACAAACCATTTTCCAAGTGAAATTGTACTCTTTATATTTCCCAAAATGTCCCATAATATAATAATATATATTTTCCAACCCAAGTACACTAAAATGCATTATCGTCAAATAAGCTCTATTTATAAAAACAATCATCAAAAGAACCTACAGTTATGATTTGTTTATCAAAATGCCCAAATACTCAAATGAAGGCATTTTACAAGATTTATAATGTACTAGAAATGTAAAATTCATCAAAATAAACAAAATGTTTGATAAACATCAAGTAAAACACTTAGGACTCCAAAATATGGACATTTCATGTACAAAGTTTTCACAAAGCAACTTGAACTCACTATGCTAGGTTAACATAAACCTATATTCTAAACCAAAGCTCAGTTTCATTGATGAAGACTTGAGATCGCCAAGTTAGATTTCGATATCCATGGTGCAAGGCTCTCAAGAACACCTTCTTTGCTCTCAAATCATATATGAATGAACCCAATAGAGGAATGGGGGTTGAGGGTGAAAAAAGACCAAACCATAGATCTTAAGTAAGAAAAGTTAGAAGGGTACCTTCAACAATCAACCCATGAAATCACCAAGGAACGCTCCCAAAATCTCCAAAAATCAGACCCTAAGCTTCTAAAAAATTCAAGGTGGAGAAAATATAGAGGATAAAGCTAGGTGGAGAGAAATGGAGAAAATCTCTAAAATTGATATTTTAAGTGTTGACAGTCAATCCCCACGACCCCACGAACATGACCTTCACTAGGCATGGGAATAGGCCCCGACCCGTCGGGGAACCCGGTCCACCCGCCCTGGTCGGGGACGGGGATTCCCCGTTAAATCGGGAATGGGGACGGGGATCCACGTTTGCCTCAAACCGGGGATGGGGACGAGGACGGGTATGGTACACCCCGCCCCGTACCGTACCCGTTATATATATATATATATATATATATATATATATGGGCACGTTCAAATGAAAACCATGCATTTCTAAGAAACGGTNGTACCGTACCCGTTATATATATATATATATATATATATATATATGGGCACGTTCAAATGAAAACCATGCATTTCTAAGAAACGGTGTAACCCAATTTCGACCAATAGGAAAATTTCATTTTTTTCTAATTAAATTTAATCAATAAGGGTATTTCGGTCATTTACAATATTTTCTATTAAATATGGAAATTATTTTCTTAATTAAGAAAACGTAATAAGGGAAATTGTATAAATGGTAAAATTTAAATATTTAATTATATTATAATATTAAAATTTTGAATTTGATATATTGTTATGAGATTGAATCTGCAAACGAGTCTTGAAGATTGAATTGCATTATGGAATGAAATCGTAAATTATGGTTCAAATTAAAAAAATAATGTTAATGAAACAGGTTTCATGAAGGTGAAACTAGTTCATGTTGTAATTGATTCATGAGTAATATGAAATCGTTTCATGGTGAACCACGTTTCAGTGATGGTGTAGTTGATCCGTTTAGTAGAAAAAATGGAACATGAAACGGATGCATAATTTATTTGGTTCGTCATGAAATAATTGCATGATGAAACGGGTACATGAAGAATCTGCTTCGGGATCTTGAAGATTGTAATCTGCTCCAGAATCTTGAAGATTGTAAGGAGTAAAGGAAAGAATGCATCAAATCATGAGCGAAATAAAAAAATTAATTTACATGAAACAGGTTTCATGAAGGTGAAACTGGTTCATGGCATAATTGAACAATGAGTGGTGAACTGCTTTCATGTTGAAACTTGTTTCAGTGATGGTGTAGGTGATCCATTTAGTAGATAAAATGAAAAATGAAACGAGTGCATAATGTAGGCGGTTCGTCATGAAATAATTGCAAGATGAAAAATAAATTAGTTTCATTAATAATAATAATAAATGTTAATGTAAAATGTTAACATAAAAATAATAAATTACTTTACAAAAAATATATTAGCTTCATTAATAATATGATATACATGATATGGTTTCCTTGAATAAATGAATATTTGGTTTTATCCTTTTGCCTTTATCGGTATTATAAAATGTATTTTCAATTTTTTGATTTTTTATTTCCTTAAATAACCTTGATTAATCTTAACTATTGATAAAGAAAATGGATGGGTGATATTGGTTTACACGATTTATACAAATAGAGGCAGTTTTTATTTGATCGATCATCTCTCTCTCTCTCTCTCTCTCTATATATATATATATATATATATTATATTTATACATATATATATATGTATATTATTTATTTCACTAAAATGGTAGTTCATAATTTTCTATTTCCTAACTAGGTTTATAATCTAAAATTGTTATTTTTTGGATGTTAATATGTAATATTTTGGATGTCAAGTCAAAATGCAATTACTCGATAAGTTTTGTATATTACTCGATATGGTTTTATATTACTCAATATTTTTTGGTACGGGGACGGGGATGGGGATAGAGATAAATAATCGGGGACGGGGATTGAGGTCCCCGCCCCATTCCCATGCCTAACCTTCACCCTAGCTCATACGCGTCACCATGGCTTTAGCATACAGAGAGTCACTTGAGATGTGTCACGACCCCCAGGCTGCACAGGTCACTATTTTGCTTGTTTCTTCTGTTTTTTCTCACCCGATTAGATCCTCAACCAAACCCATATGATTATCAAGTAAAACCTTCATAACTTATCATTTTAAAGTCGAGTGTTTAATCATAAAGACGCCTCGAAATCGCAGGTATTACACCTTCTCCCTCTCCAGTTGGCAGACTTGGTTGCAACATATGTCCATGCTTTTCAAAACATCTATTTTAGCGGAAATTTGTAGTGGCGATTTCCAAAAAACAAAAGGCGTTTTGGTCCTTTTGGAGGCCCTATTACACTCATACCAAGACTATACGTTGACTGGACGAATAAATTAAACAAATATAATAATTCATACCATATATGAAAATTTGGTTTCATCATTTGTTGTTATTGTGATTTACTTGAGATCTATTAATTAAGATGATAAGACTAAAAAATGTGAGTTAGAAGGTGTTGAATGAACATTTATTACCTTAGGTCGCACGCACCCCTTGGTGGGTCCAAGGGGCAGTGCTCTACTATTTTTATATATGAAAAAGGTTTACGTAGGAATTTTAAGTTTGAAGAAGACCTTGACAAATTTTTAAAGGATGAAAACCTTCTTGAAGTAGTTCCCAAACTTAGCTAGTGTTGGCCCAAGTGTGGATCAGAGCCTTTTAGAATTAAGAGTCTCTGGGCCTTCTGGTTAGAGGTTCTAATTCTTCATTCTACCTAAGTCTTGGTACAAAGTGTCTAGACTTTGAGCTCCGCGTTTCAAAGGCTTAAGACAAGATCCTATGAACCTTCAATTCAAAGCTTCTGATCATGGTAATGGTACCTCTTCCAGGAACAGTGCTTTTGAACAGAGGTTCCGAATCAGTTGTGACTATCAGTAAACTTTATCCGATAGTGGTTGTAATAGGCATATACATATTAACCGCCAAACCTCTCGTAACCGTGGATTTATCCTATAAATACATAAGCAGATGATCTAGTGAATATAAATACACGTTTTTTTGCATTAAATCATGTAAGAATGTTCTGTATCCTGGTACTACTTTGACCTAAGGCATATACGAGGAAGAAATGTAGTATTTGGAAAGTGATTTTTCCAACTCTCGATCCATAAGATTAACCAAGTTCTTACAAACTACAAAACCCAAAGATTCCCCAACGAAATGCACTTACTTCTAAAACCAGAATTAAGAAAACATCGGCTAAAACAGTAAAAGCTTACAAACTAAAAATATTATTCGATCTCGTTTTGTTAGGATCCAGATATCATCATCATCATCATCATCCATATTGACCCCTAACAATTTGGCATAGATGCTTCTCCCAAAACAATTTCTTTATTATTTCTTTGTCCCCTCGCAGATTAGAGGTCATATTTTTATGCTCTTTCTTTTCTCCTTAAAAAATAATACGGAATATTGTGATATTAGGTACTCATACTTTTATACTACAGAAAAGAAAAGAAAAGAAATGAGATTACTTTTCATACCACTTATTTTAATGGATCAAGTGCTTTTCATTGGTTTGAATCAGATATTTGGTCTTGGATAGATCCTATAAGTACGATCAACATCATCAACAGCTTAAATCCAATAATTAAAGTCAAAAGCCATACATGTAGAATCAATTGACAAAGTAGTCGACAAAAGCATTTAGACATCAATGCCATAATTCGTAATCTTCGCAAAAAGTATAACTCCTTTATACAAATTCATATAAAAAGAAAAAGGTTTACGGGATTCTCATGGCTTTATCTTATTACGGAATACATACATACATATATATATATATATATATAGGTCTATAACTTGTGGCGGAAACATGTGATCATCGTTAAAAGGTGTATCGTCAAAGCTCACTTTTTTTGTATTGTAATGACTCTCGGTAAGTACAGAAAAAATTTAATAAATATTTTTTATTAGTATAAAATTGAATACATGAAATGCTAATAATTTACTAAGGAAATATCTCTTATATATTTTTCTTTATTGTAGATATATAAGAGAGTACTTAAGTTTACGTCCTTCTTATAGGTAATTTGCAACCAAGAGTATACAAACTATGGTTGGTAAATTTTTAATAAAAAGTAGGAATTTTTTTAGTTCATAAGAAGAAATTATGTTTTATTTTGATACAAAAAGAGAATTCGTGTGAAGGAATTAATCAAGAGGGTCAATGACAGATCAATAATAGAGAAGATTATCAAGATATTCTAGACAAGTAGATATATGAGGATCAATAAGAATATGGAAGAAAACATGATCTATTGAGATCCAATAAAAATAAATAATGAATTGAACATATAACATGCAAACTCAACGAATTGTTGTTTGAGCATTTAAATAGAATCTTGGGGGTATGGTGGAATCCCAATAAAAAATACATAAGTCAAACAATTGATGAAAATATTTAAATTTCATCTTTCTTCCTTTTTTGCTCAACTAAAATAAGATATTAAGATTAAAAGTTTATGGAACATGACATATACATTACTAAATACATTTAGTAGGGAAAATTTATTGATTAATCACAAAATCATGAAATATGTCATAAATCATAAGAACAATAGATTGATTGTCAAACAATAGCACAATATCTTCTGTAGAAGCCAAAATAGATGGCAATAGTCAACAAAAACAATTAGAACAACATAATCAAATATCAATAGTCAATAGAAGTAGAAATAGATAAAAATATCTAACAAAAATATATAGCAATAACAAGCACATGATTTTAATATTGAGTTGTTGAAACACAAAAACAGTCAAACATATAGAGATAGCAAAAACCAATATCATTGGACCTTGGTAGGAGATAAAAAAAATTAGAGAGACAATAAAAGAAAATATATAATGATCGGAAATTTTAGTGAACCAAAGATAAGTGTATATTCTTTACTCTATTTCTGCTACCTGTTGATGGTTGTTATCTGATGAAGCCGTGATCTACTTGACTCCTTTGCCACTGCAATTTCTACATATTTATCATTTCGGTAAAATGTGTGCACCTTGACTAATCCCAAGGATCTGGAAAACATCCAGGAAAAATCCTCGGTGACTGTTGCCAGACTCGAACTAGTGAACTCTGAGGATGATCCACAAAAGCTCAAACCTTAGTGCGAGTTATGCTAACCTGACATAGTCATATAGTTGATAAACATACACATGGATTGATGTTATTGTATTTCCGCATTGATGTTGATGTTTTTGTGTTTGCTATACATGTTTTCTATCAGAGATTGATGGTTTGCATTGTTGTTCATCTTGGTGTTGTTGAAATATTCAAGCTAAATTGGTTGTTTTTTTTTTCATTGATGGTTATTTCTCAATGGTTGGTCTTGCATTCATCAACTAATGGATGCTAACAATACTAAAAGTAATATATATGGCCTATTATAACACCTGGTAACTATACTAAAAGTAAATTATGATCTTAATTTTCAAGTTCTGATTAAGTCTGCTATTTGCATTTTTTCCAAAAGAAAACTTCTCATGTACCGGTTAGCTGTTGTGTTTCAATGGCAAATGGATGTTAACAAAATGGATTTGACTGGTTAGTTGTGCAAGTATTGGTAGCTATTGTGTTTCAATGGCACTGGTCGTGTCGCGTTGCATTGCATGTGTATAAAACTAGAAGTTAGTGAATCAAACAAAACAATCAATACTTTGTATGAGAATTAAGATTGAATGACAAAACAAACTATTTAAAAATCAGATTAAAAATCGACACAAGTTGACAAACCAATGAAACAATTCATGTGTTATTCGATGAACATTGAGTTTGAAATTAATGTTTAATACAACTTTGCAAATGAATTATATGTGTATATTTATCCGAGTAATTGTTTCCAACCCATAAATATTAATAGACGATCTCATATTGGTGGTCGGTGTTTTAAATTTGGATAACTAATTGACTTAAGACGAGTTTTGTTGATTAACATGCCGACTATAAAAGATTTTTTTTTGTCTTAAATATGTCTATATTTGTTCAAAATAACATATTCATATTCAAACTGAAAGAAAAAGCGTTTTTCATTTGGTTTGGTCTTTCTATTACAATCATGTGTTTATTGTTGTAATCAATCGATATTCTCGCTTATATTACTCTTCTATGATAATTTTTCAAACAATGACACAATGAATTTTTTATAAAAATATGATTACATCAACTTTTATGTATTACAATAAACAATTTAAAATATGATTACATCAACTTTTATGTATTAAAAATCAAATATTTAAAAATATAACTATTTAATTTATAATGCTTATGTTTTTCAATATCCAATATTAATGTTATTTTAATCATCTCGATGAAATCTTTATGACCATGCATTTTATCAAAAAGAACATCCATTTTTATTTTTTAATATTTAATAAATTATAGGCGTATAATTAATTAATGAAATTTCATTAGGGCAAAATGAATATGTAAATGAACAAAGAGGGTAAAATGAATCAACTAGAACCTCACACTAAAAAGCACTAAAACATTTTTAATATTATAATAATAATAAAATAATATGTGTTTATGTATATGCATATATATAACTATAAAATTTTATTATAATATTAATATATAAAATAGAGGCCTATTTTATCTATATTATATTATAAAGTATTTGACAAAAAATTTTAAAAACCATTTTTTATGCATAAAGTATTGTTTATTAATGTATGTTACTTAAAACTCAAGAGTGCAAGTAGATTGTGCGTAATTATAACTTATTAATGCTCCATATCTGAATTTGTGTAACTAACTGCAGATAAACATAATCAAATACAGGATAAACATCTCATTTTAAATATAAAAAATCTAAAATATAATTAGGATAATCATTGAGTTCTAACAGAATACTTAATTATTATTTTTATAAAATATTTTTTTATTAAACCAAAAATAAATTATTTCGTTATTAACTTTAAATTAAATTATAATAAAAAATAAATTAAAGAAATTACATAAAAAATAGAACTTTTAAATAGTTGATTTGATATTAACATTGATATTTTTTTTTCAAATTTATATTTTATTAAAAAATAAAATCATTATTGCTTTCTTAAAAACATATAAAATCGTATTATAACATCGACAGAGACAAATAATAAAATAGAACATTAAAATCGAGATGTGTCTCGCTGCATTGCAGAGTACTCTTCTAGTTTACCTTAAAATATGAAGGTGTACTTTATTAACCTCTAGTTTTTTAGTCTTTTAGTATTGCGTTAGAGATGAAAACACCTGCCTTTTTATGATTTTAGTATTTTAGTGTTGGGTTTAATATGCCGCAGCCTTTTATCTAAAATGCTTTTATGCTACCAAATCTCTACCAAGACTTTTTGTAAATGCTAAATAGTAAAAAGTCATAAAGGCTATGCACTACGAGTAGAGACGCTCTTAGATTAATTAGGTTATCAACTACTTATCATATCTAAATCTAATCTCATTAATTAATACCTATTTTATATATCTATATATATATATATATATACAAACATACATACATATATAAAAGAGAAGGTCAGGTTCAAACGAAATTAATAATAACCAAATAAAAGAACTAAGAAAACTGTCAAATAATATGTGATTTTCACTACTAGAAAACGATGTATTAGCAACGGAAATCAGCAAGGGAAAAAATCATTTGCAGATCAGCGAGGGATCAACGAGAGAATGCTCAAAAATCCCTCACAGATCAGCGAGGGAAAAAATCCCTCTTATTAGTTATGCGGCAGTCATGATACGCTTCCCCCCTCCCCCACCTTCTGGTAGTTAGATTGTATGCATTTGAAGATTAAATTATATGAATTGAATATTTTAAATTGTATGAATTGGATATTTTAAATCGTATGAATTGGTTAGTTTTAATTTGTTCACAATTTCGGTTTGTTATATTATGGTCAGGTTTTGTATAAATAAATACAGGAATTATGTAATTTCAAAAAATTTACTTTTTAGATTAATACAAATTAGCGACGGATTAGTGATGGAAAATCTGTCGCTGAAAGTCCTTGAAAGTTCTCTCGCTGAAAGTTCCCTCGCTGACATATTTCCTAGCTGATCCGTCACTGAAAGTATCCCTTGCAAATTCATCGCTGATATCTCTCACTAATCCATCGCTGATAGTATTATCTATGAGCATTTAACCGATAGAGTATCAGCGACGGATCAGCGACGAATGACCCTTTTAGCAATGGATTTGTGAAGGAATTTTCCTTTGCTGATACTCTGCATTTTTGTAGTGTTTACATTAAAATCATATATAAAATCACATGTGATTCGCAGGCCACGTTGCATGTGATTTTGCATGTGAATTGGCCGTTTTCATACTCTCTTATTTGGATTTTGTTTTCGTTTGAACCTCCCCCCTCCTTATACACATACACATACCCATACACATACACATACACATACACACATAGGTGGAGATTTAAATGAAAACACCTCCATTTTAGGAAAATACGAGAACGTCCTTTATCACATGTAATAATACACATGAGTGGACCTAGTGACGTGTAGATGACGTGCCCAACGACCTAGGTCACGTCAAAGGTCGTTTCAATCTCTGATTTAATATCACATGTGATGAAATATATTATCACATCAAGAACACTCTTTATCATATGTAATAATACATGTGGGGAGGCCTCGCGGTGTATGAACGACTTGGCTTGCAACCTAGGTTGTGCCAAAGGTCATCCACATATCTGATTTAGTATCACATGTGATGGAATATAGTATCACATGTATATCATATGTAATGTAATATAATCTCACATGTGATTAACTATCATGAAAATGTATTCTTGCGTTCTTATAAAATGAAGGTATTATCATTTAAACCCTTATTTATATTTAGATAGAGAGAGAATTCATTCAAAACTCATTAGTTATTTATTATTTGATCCGGTTTAGTTGTATCTAAACTCGTTTAATAATTAGACTTAATTAATTAATTAAACGAATCATAATTGTTATATATTTTTTTTCTAAAATTTATCATTTTGTTGATCAACTATCGGTTGGTGATGCTAGCGAGAGTGATTGTCTGTATGTTTTTAAAATGTTATCTTGTTAATAAATATTTGAATTTTTAAATTATTAATTAATATGTTACTATTATTTATTATTTATTATTATTATTATTATTAAGTTATATGTAAAATTTAATATCACAAAAAAATAAAAATTGATGATTTGATGTCCACATGCAATCAGCCATGCATCGGGCCGGATGATATAATATTTTGGGCTCAAAAATAAGTTAAGGCCCAATTTTTTAAGAGAAAAAAAAATTATTATCTATAGATTCTTTGTTTGGGTAATTAAAGGATGCTTATTAAATATATATTCGGTAAGCGTTCAGTAAAATTTAGCACTATTATTTACTTATTGAGCAAGATTTTAGTTCACCAAAACGACATCATATAGAATAATTTACCCAATAAGCGCTTATCATGGTAAGAGTTGTCGCACTCACTTATCGAGTAAGATTCTTGATAATTGTTTCGCTCTTACCGGGTAAAATTGTTGGTCCTTGCTATATTTATCCGATAAGATAATATCACTTGATAAGCGTTTATCCAGATAAGCATTTGGTAAACGGCTCTAAAATGTTTATAATTGTTATATTTAATTTTAAAATAAAGAATACATTTATATTAAAAGTTAAAAGTTAAAATAAATTATAATAATTATATATATATACATATATATATATATAGAGGCCTATTCAAGGGAGAACTGAGTTGTTTGTGGTAACTGTGAGAACCAATATTAACCACAAATCAATAGATAAATTAGGAAATTTATAAATTTGGTAATTTTAAATTAAGATCTTAATGCAAGGATATTTTTGGTATTTTAAAACTCTCCTCTCTCCGGCCACCGTTCTCCGGTCTCCGGCCACCATCCTCCGGTGATACCACTATGATACTACTGTGATACCTAAAAATATTGACTCTGTTAAACAAAAGATACATTGTGATACCTAATCATATATAAGATGTATAGTGATACCACTGTGTTACATCTTCGATCGACCACACAAACGACATCAATGTGATACCCAAGCACATATATGATGCATTGTGATACCATTGTAGTATGGCCGGAGGACGGTGGCCGGAGAGAGAAGAGAGAAGGGAGAAAACTTTTAAAATACCAAAAATATCCTTGCATTAATATTTTAATTCAAAATTGCAAAATTATAAATTTCCTAATTTATCTATTGATTTGTGGTTAATATTGGTTCTCACAGTTACCACAAACTAATTAGTTCTCATTTGATTAGGCCCCTATATATATATATATATATATATATATATATATATTACTATTTTTATAAGTGATGCTGATTTTTAATGGCTTATTGGGTTTTTTTTTAAAGTTAACAAATATAAATTTTAATCACTATTTTCTAATTTAAGAAAATTTTAATTTGCCTTTTTTAATTTTGTTAAGCTATTGTCTATTGTACCAAAATTTACTATATAATGCAAATGTACCAGGAGGTTTCAGATTCAAATTCAAGGAGGAATAAAAATCCCCTTGTGGCCACGGAAGTTTAAATGCGGTGACTCCAGGTTATCTGTAAAGCAGGTGGTCGCCGTGGGATTAGTTAGCTCGCATAGCAGATTGGATATCCAGGTTAATCAAAAAAAAAATACTATATAATTAGAGTTAATATAATTATTCAGTTTTTTTTTTAAGAAAGAAGATGGGCATGGTACCGAATTTGGGTGCATCTAGACATGCAAATCGATCTTTAAAGTCAAAGTCGTCTTTTAGAATTCATTTTGTCAAGAGAAACATAAATGAGGTTGCCCATACGTTAGTAACACAATCACAGTTCATTGTCACACCAATTACATGTGTTGTCTCTTCGGTTTGATTATTGGAGGAGCAAAATTCCTATTATAACGTTTCTAATCATTAATAAAAACGTTCTTTCTTCGTCAAAAGGAAAAATAAAAAAGAATTATTCAATTTTCACTAAAATACGATTAGATAAACTCAAATTTTACCAATGGCTTTACTCTATTGATTTTCCTATAATTATTTAGACAAAAAGTTGATTACTGGTAACCCCAATCCGCTTTACACGAAACCCGCTTTCAAATACACCAATGAAAGGAGACATTTTTTGGCTCATTCAGCGGCTGAGGCTAGTAAGGGGTCTAAGATACAATCCAGGATCAATTATTTAAAATAACTATTTCTTAGCACGTGACTTCTGATGAGGTATTTTATTCCAAAAAACGAATTCATTGTTTTCTATTATTTTGAACATTTTTAATTAAAAAAATCTTTTATTTTATTGAAATTGAATAAAACGAATGGTTTAAACTTCAATTGTGATAGATATCAACAATATGTGACCAAATCTTATGTCACACATCTTTCCGTATTCTATGTCACTCCGAGACCAAGTGGAGCAACTTGATTACCCCGTATTCTAAAAGTGTTGTAATAAGTTTATATAACGTTTTTGACCGTTTTAACAAGTTTTTTTAGTACACTTTTAATAGAAAACGTCGCATTAGTTATTTTATAAGACACTTTTGAGAAAATGTCCTATAAACCCATTTTTTATAGGACATTTGTGTTTATAGGACACATTTTTGAAATAGTATTCTATAGAATAGCTAATGTAACGTTTTTCTATAAAAGGGTCCTAACAAACTTGTTATAACCCACAAAAGTGTCATATAAACTTATTACAACGTCTTTAGATAGAACTTTTTTTTTGGTCCTATAAATTATGTCATATAAAATGGTTTATTAGGACGTTTATTTACTATTGTCATCTTATAAATCCAATTTTATTGTAGTGTTAACATGCAACACCCACCCGTGTTCTAGTTGACTCACAAATTAATTAATTTGTCTATGTTGACACACTACCCGATCGCATATATTATACAAAATTCACAAATATGACCATCGTATATATTATTAGGAAGGCTTATAAAAAGTTTGAGTATGGGTGTTTATGGGTTGGGTTAATCGGGTTGAAAATATTTGAACAACCCCATCCAATGTTTACGGTTTGAAAAAAATTAACTCAACCCAACACAAACCAATGTGCAACCCAACCCAACCCAAACCGTAAGGGTTGGTTGGTTTGATACTTTGTTACATTAAAATATTATTCTGACATTGAATATGTTATTTCTCTACTCATAATTTTTTTTTCATCATCAACAATTTGATATAATTTATCCATACTTCTTACATATATCACATTCAGTTAATTTTCTCAATTTACATATATATATATATATATATTCACAGTTCCTGAACATATATACGGATGAGTTGCATAGAGATGTGAAAAGATTGAAAATATGTGTATATGAAGAGCGTACGTGATATCAGTGGCGGATGCACCTTAAGGGGGTAGGGGCCTGGGCCCCCAAAAACATTTTAACAGCAAAGCCCAAAAAAAAAAAATTACTTGTATTTTTAATTAACTCTTCTTTGGGCCCCCAACAATATGAGGCAAGAGGCCCCTCTAGCCCTCTCTAACCTGCACGAATGACGAACGAGTAAGGCAGTAAGTTGTAAGCGAGACAGCGAGTAGGAGTAGCGAGTAGCGACCTGAGACTGAGACCTCTTTTTCTTCTTTATCGTTGCGATAGCCGATAAACGGACAGAGGAGGAGAGGACAGACCGTCACAGACGGACGACTGGACGAGTGACGACGTCGACGGTGCTGGCGTGCTGCACTGCTGCGACCTGCGAGAGCGAGACAGACGGCGACTCAGCGAGAGACGAGAGTGACCGAGACTCCGAGAGGCGAGACCGACTGTGCTTGCTGACTGCTGTGCCTCTTGGTAAATATTCTAAATTTCTAATTTCCATCTTCAAGTTTTCAATTAGTAGTATTTTAGGTTAATTTTGTGGTAATTGGTAATTGGTAATTGGTAAATGCTTTAGGTTAGATATTTATTTTAGGTTAATTTTGTGGTAATTGGTAAATGTTTTAGGTTAGTTAGGTATTTTAGGTTAATTTTGTTGGTTAATTTTGTGGGTAATTTTGTAGGCAATTAGGCAAATCAAATGAAAAGATTTTTTTAAAAGGAAATCATCAACACCTGAATCGAGCTTTGCTCCTTCGATGTCTTCCGAAATTGATTTGAACGATCTTCCTTGAGATCCGGCCGATAGAAAAAAGATTTCGGAATATCATCCTAATCAAAGGGATGAAATAAGGAGAAAATATTTGCTTAGAGGACCTTGTCAACCACGAGGTCATGCATTTCCAAAAAAATTTGTTGGGAGTAAAGAAAGACGTTTTTGTCCGACTTGGTTTGATATCGTGCCCCCTACAACATTTTTTTCTGCATCCGCCACTGCGTGATATCGCAATTGTCTAATGTATATACTAATAGAAATTCAACAATCATATTAAATTCAAAAAGTAAAAAGATATCGGGTTCATCGGGTTGGTTTGAGTTCAAATAATAGTAACCCAATATCAACCCAATGCCTACGATATAAAAATTTTACAACTCGATTAGACATCGAGTTACTTCAGTTTAAATTATTTCGCGTTGGATTAGGTTGGGTTGATCGGGTTTTTGAGCACCCGAACCAAGATACAACTTAATGGTCTCATTTTTCTCATTGAAAAGGTATTAGAATAACACGGAACTCTTAAATTCTTTCTAAAATTGTAACACCTTACTTTTCTTAGGTTTTATCACATAAATTTACTTCTACCGTGAACGAATTAAAGCTTGTGACTTCAGCCATACAAAGAATTCGTAAATTTCACTTTCTATCAATGTGAGATAAGTTGTCACAAACTCTTTATTATATTTTATACACTATAAAACAAATGAATTTTACCCGCAAAAATCACTCAGAGAAATTTCCGTCAATAATCACTTAGAGAATACCAATTGGTTCAATAGAATCCGATATTTTTCGAGAAAATAACAATGGATCAACAAAATAATCCCTGGGTGATCTGTCATTGATTTAAATTACCCACCAACTTTTGTGATGGTTTTGTGACGAATCACCCTTCAGTGACATATTTCTCATGGAAAAGTCTGTAGGCAAAAATCTTTTATTTAGTAGTGATAACTGCTAAATCAACTTAAAACAATAGTGAAAGTTCTTAGTTGCTCGCAACTTGAGGCTTATAAATAGCTTATGAATCTCAATTTTTTTCAATATAGGAGTTGTCACAAGATATATTACAGTAATGACAATTCAATGTAATATAGTTTATGTTGTTATATTGTCATGATTATAAAGGCACGATATATCTTGCGATGACGAGGAGACCTAACTTTCCATTGATAGTGGCAGAGCATGGAACTATGTCACCTATCTACCTTGTTTGAGCATCAATATAGGTTAATGGTCATTAAGTTCAACCACTCACGATCTATAGCTTAATGAGTCATCAAGTTCAACCACCCACGATCTATAGTTTGAGATATCCAACGACACTAGTTAAGCTCATTCACTAGAAATTACATTATGTTGGTCAATGATCCATGCACGACTCCAAGAATCCACACCATATTACCTATGAAGATCCAATGCTTATTTCAAGTTAATGAGAATGTTCATCCCGTATAACCCAAATAAAGTCGAGTCTTATGCTTATGGATCTATCGTATTACAGTCTAATACATTACAACTTCTAGACGTGTCAAACCAAATCCAAACACACAATTATTATGGAAAAATAAGTTATCGAGTGGGCCAAGTCCCCATTTCACCAACAAACCATGGATATACAAAACTCTTGAATTTAGGTTCCAAAACATATTTAACTTTGAAAAAAAAAAATCATAATTAGAGCATAAAATGTGGTTTCCAACCCTTAACTTATAAAATGGAACAAAGTCCCATGTCTCACAAAATTTGACCTAAATGGTCCAAAATCACCAAAAGCATGAGATATGTAAAATGGAAGTTTGAGAGACTAAAATATAACATTTTGACATGTATATAGTTTTATAAAAGTGTAAAACGAACTTAAAATTGAGTTTAGAACTTCCAAGGATGGAATCTCCACTTGAAATGCTTGAAGAATCCTATAGAAATCAACCTTTTGGTAGCTCCCAATTGAAATAAATGAGGTGAGATGGGATGTAGGGTGTTAAATGGAGATATAAGGGTATAAAATGGAAGAAAAGTGAGTGGGGTGCAAGAAATTAGACAATGCTTGGGTTAAAGGGACCTAGGCAAGCCGCGTAGCTTTTGGTACTACCTAGGTCGCCCTGACCAAGTCTCCCGTGCACCAAACAGGTTGCACGTTGCCTATCCAAGTCGCTTCCTCACACGCCCTCAGCCCATTTATGGATGAATTCTCATGCAACTTAGGTTGCCTTAAATATTGTCTGGCCCTCTGTTTCCAGCATTCTAGTAGCTTAGGCTACTTTTAGTGGGACTAGGGTCGGCCCAAAAGTTTCATGGATCACCAAATTACACAACTTTCACTCTTTTAACCACGAAATACTACCATAATGAGTTCAAGGAAATAAAGGGGTAATCTAGCATACGTGAAATAACATCTGTTAATGCTTTAGCTTCTTTGGTGTTCATTTGAAAAGATTGAACCCTCGAAGGGTTGTCCTTCCCTTGATTTCTTTCTGATATTAGCTTTGGGTAGTCACTTCTGAAATGCCGTGGTTCCCAACACTCGAAGCAAAATGGGCCCCATCACAAAGAAATCCCTTGCGTCTTGATCGGGCTTCCCACAATTGACACAATTATTCAAGCTAGAGTTGCAAGGCTATGATCTTGCTTCAGCACTTTGGGAACCACTTGGATTCCCACTTAGAATCGGTCCCACGGTTGCTAACAAATGGTCATGGTCTTTTAAAAGATCCTTGTAGGCCTTCCCATTTTCTTTTCTCCACCACCATCTGCCTTTTCTTCTTTGCCTTGGACAAGGTCGTCTTCCATCAATTAGGCCTCTTCCATAGCCTCTTGGAGAGTTTATAGGTTAGCAGTTCACAACAAGGATTTCATTTCAGCTAGTAGACCTTTCAGATACGCTTGATTTTTGTCTTCTTATCTAAGGCCAAATGCTCATCAAATCTAGTTTCTCGATGAAGAGGAAAGAATAATCAGTTACCAACAGGTTTCTCTCTTCAGATCCTGAAACTCATCCTCAATTCGTCCAAAGCCCTTTGAATTCAATATTGATCCATTACTTTCCTTCGAATACATCCCAAGTCAGTAGTGGAATAACAACAGCTCCAAGGGCATATCTCGTGATGTTCCACCACCTAAAGGCCTTGCCCTTCAACATTTGTGACACAAATTTAACTTTCTATTGCTCTTGCATTCCCTCGGCCCGAATGCTCGCTCAATCTCTTGGATCCAATTCATGCATACAACCAGATCAGTAGTTCAAGAAAATTTAGGCGGTTTGCTACACAAGAAAGTCTTACATGAACAATCTTTTTCTCTCCAAGCTCCACACTAGCTACAACATTCTTTCCATTCTAATACATTATTGGTACCTCTGGAACCCTGTTGGTCCCAAAGGGTCTACAAGAATACTAAACAGTTTGTAGAAGGGAGGGAGATGAATACAAACACAATTTTCAAATTTAAAATATATATTGATAAAGAAGATCAATACAGATTTTACAAGATTATCTGCGGAAAGATAAGGTATAAGAAACCTATCTAAACAATTTTAAGTTACACACAAAGGTTAGCAAATACAAGAAAAGATATTGCTAAAAGAGTCTTTTACTTAAGCTGAAAGAAGCTTGAAGTAAG
>NC_037530.1:29583470-29592063 GCF_001531365.2 Cynara cardunculus var. scolymus
AAGGATCTTTGGTGTGAGTGTTGTTTTCTTGAAGTATCGTTGTCTCTGAATGAATTACAAAGCGAGTTCTTCAGCGATCACTGAACATGCTCAGTGTATTGATCGCTGAAACTGAAAGTACAGAAACACAAAAATACATCGAAAGGAAAAAGGGATTATCATCAAATCACTGAGAGAGAGGATCAACAAACCCCCAATAGCATTCTCCTCAACTCCTTCAGCCCTTAGGTTGATTTCACCTCCGTCCTCTAGCAACTTTACAAACATCTCATGTTGTCATTCAATAGATGAATCCATCATTTATATCACACTTGCCATTAACTCTGTCTGAGAGATCACCTCTTAAATAAATGGGTTGGTATAAGCCAATGTTACTTTTGGCACATGCTCAACTCTTCCCCATAACAATGACGACAATGTAGGAGGTAGAGCGTTATTGGGTCCTTCTGCTTGCGTCTGAAGCTGTCATACTCCCTTCTTGACCCTCTTGTTGGACCAATGTTCTTCTTCTTGTATTCACCATTAGAGGCCGCCATACACATAATAATGAACGCATTAGTTAAATCGATACATGATTAACAATTGAAATGTACTATTTCATCCATTAATCATCATAATAATAACAATTTTCAAGCATGATCACGTCAATATATTCATAATAGCATCGGTCACATGAAATATTGAATATATTTCACATAAGAATTCTTGTTACCGTCATCATAAAATCTTAATTAGTGCATTTTCATCAAACCTTTAGCTCTCCTATTTTAAGACTTCTACCTACATCTTACAGCACTTAAAAGTTCAACTTAAGTCTAGGTATCTTCAGCTTATACCTAGTTCACTTAAACTAGAGCTCTGATACCAACTTGTAACACCCCTAAAAATAAGAGGGAATTTTAACCGCTAAATAAAATGGAATAATTGCAATAGCATAGTTTTCACCCAATGAAGGAAATATAAAGGCGTTTACATCAAATAGTAGAAGGTACATGACAGCCTATTAATTTAAACCAAATCTAAAGTTTGGATTACAATCTTGTGTCGCTACAATCACCAAAAGAATTTTATCAAGTCAATCGCCAAGATTAAAAAAATTACTATTTGTCTCAATCATTTGATTTGATAATAATAGAAATATATCCGATAACACTAGAATTCTTAGATATCAGTCTTAGAACAATTTGGATTAACATTGTATAACCAAATCTTTCAGAATATGTATATGAATTGGCAACAGATATTACTTCGGATTTAGCATCTGGATCTGTTTCAGGTTGTAGTATATGGAATCCGAAGTATAACTTGTATTTCAAAAAGAAAATATATAGGATTTTTCCTTTGTAATAGTACTGTAGTTATCTGTATTAATCCAAGAACAAAAGACTTTCAACAAAATTAAATACTAGTTGAAGAGAAGTCAAGATTGTTACCAAAGCAGATTTTTTGCCATCTAGCCGAAAGATGATCAATACAAGATAAAGTCAAAGTAGTTAGACAAATACTATTTCTGACAAACCGATTTCGGAGTGTAAACTTAATCGGCAAGTTTGGCTCACTAACTCTTGTCCTTGTATGAAACATGTTTGACATCTCAGACAAACTAAGTTTTAAAGTGCTATTTTATTAGTACCATACTTCATTTATTTTTCCCTATGCATATAAAAGGATGGGTTAGGTTAACAAACATGTACGTCACTTTCAGAAGCTGAAATAAGGAGTACAAACATGCAATGATCAAAAAATCAGATGAAGATACACGTTAAAGTTGGACAGCAAGGCAAAAAGATCAGCCTTATCAACAAATAAGAAAAAGTCACATCGTATGCATGCTCCGACCAAGTCCCTCGTACCCAAACAAGTCACATGTTTCCCGCCTGGGCGGCTTCCTGACACACTCTTAACCTGTTTATGGGCAACATTCACATGCGGCATAGGCCACCCCAAATGCTGCCTGTCCCTATGTTTCTAAACCCAATGACATGATTTCTTCGAGTCAACATTCTAGTAGTGTAGCCTACTTTCCACGAGGCTCGAACTGCTCGAAAAGTATCCCGAATAACTAAATTACACAACTTTCACTTTTTTTCGCCACCAAAAACTATCGAAACAAATTCAAGGAAATAAAGGGGTAAATCTAGCATTTTGGGAGCTCAATAAACAAAAGAGCATCGAGACCTATGAAACTTCCCAACTTGCAAAATATGAATGACTTAGAAAAGTACGGGTGTTACATATAGTTTTGACACGATAGACATTTGTTCTGCAATAAATATGACTTGGTCATTCATCATTTGATTGTTGGATTCTTGTTTATCTTGAAAATTTGTATTATTGATGCTATCCTAATGTTGATCACAAACATGATATATAGTATCAAGGTTGAGAGTACATAGAGGTATTAATGTGTTTCATTTAAATCAAAGATATAAGTTCCATATTATTGCGAATTTCATTGAAACTCGGATTTAGTTACTTTTACAGTTATTATGAACTAGTTTCTAACGGTAAAGAATATTAAGAATTAACGGAAACATAGCATGCTGAAAAGTCAGCTTTTCCAAACTCGTCTTCTTTATTCTTCTTTTGTCTCTTGGAACAACGAAAAGCTATTAAATTAATAAAGATAAACTGAAAAGCACACCACAAGCCAAAGAATACATCAGTATAAAGCACGAAAGTTACTTGGTCCAAAAACCTATCTATCTCAAACAATTGCTTTTGATAAAAAAAAATCGGAAAAATCATACCAAGCTCTACTTCTCTTACTTTAGAATCCTACGAAAAACCGAGATACTTTCTTACGATATAATGATTATTCACCATCTCATCTCCATCTTTCCTGTGACCGTTTAATTTTCTTAGAATGGAGAACACTAGAAATAAGAGAACTAGTGAACTCTCATCGAAACCATCTATATACCTTAGTTCAATCCAACGGCTATAAATAATAAGAATGATTACATATTGTCAAAAGTAAATTCACGATCATAAAACGAGAGTTACATTTTAATATATTAGAAGGTTACTCAAGCAATGCAGCGAGATATACATCTTGATTTTAATATTTTATTTTATTCTTTATCTCAGTTGATATTATAGTATGGTTTTATGTGATTTTGAAAAAACGATGATGTTTTTATTTATAAATAAAATATAAATTTGAAGATATCATAAAAATTTGACAAATATATATCGCTATTAATACCAAACAAACTATTTAATATTCTTATTTTTGTGTAATTTTTTAATTCAATTTTTTATTATAATTTAATTTAGGTTCAATAACAAATAATTTATATTTGGTTTAATAATATAATTTTCTTATAAAGATAATAATTAATTATTTTTTTAGAAATCAATAATTATCCTAATTATATTTTTTAAAATGAGATGCTTATTTTCTATTTGATTATTTTTATCCACAGTTAGTTACACGAATTCAAACATGAAGCTTTAATAAGTTGTACTTATGCATAATTTATTTGAAATCTTGAATTTTAAGTAATATGCATCAATATACAGTAATTCATACATAAAAATGATTTTTAAGAGTTTTTGTCAAATGCTTTATAATATAGTATAGATACAATTTATTTTTTAAATTCAATTTTTTTTAATTCTATTGAACCTTCCTATAGTTTTCTTCTGATTAGTGGAAAGAGAAAAAAAAAAAAACAAAATTGTGTTGTAATTGTTGGATTATAATGGAAATAGAACAAATTAAATTCGGTGTTACAACGTTTGAAAATGAAATCTAAACGACAGTGGGGTCATCATGTCCCATCCCAAGTGTAAAGCCGCCAAGATACAATGGGTTAGGGTCAACGAGAATGGGTCAAGATGGTGAGTCTAGATTCCACCTATTATTATTATGGCTCGTCAATTTCTATCTCTAATTATTCATATAACACGTAATTCAATCAATTACTTCTTTCCTTTTCCCATCAAATCAACTTAACCATATAATTTAATAAGTTTTAAATACAATACAATACAATAAAATTGGGTTTATAGGATGTCCTCAATCTTTAAGCGTCCCAATAGACTGCTTTATATGATTTAATTTACAAGACCAAAATATAAAGGTGTTATAAAAAGTTTATACGATGCTTTTGGACGTCATAATAAGTTTTTGAGAACATTTTTAATACAAAGTGTCGCATTAACAACTTTATAAGACACTTTTGAGATAGTGTCCTATAAACTCAATTTTTTGGACATTTGTTTTTATAAGACAATTTTTCAAATAATGTTCTATAAAGTTGCTAATGGGATGCTTTATTAAAAATGTCCTAAAAAATTTATTACGACATTAAAAAAATGTCATATAAACTTATTACAACGCCTTTAGATATGATATTTTTATTTTTTTGGTCCTATAAACTAAGTCCTATAAAGAGGTCTATTAGGACACTTAGAATTTGGGAGTGTCCTATAAACCCGATTTTGTTGTAGTGATATTTTGAAAAGTATTACTTCAAGAGCAATTCTTCATGGATATTATGGGGATTTTTTTACAAATGAGATTCATTTTTTTGGACTCTGCAAGAATTTGTCGATATTTCCAATTCAATCATCTTGTAACCATTTAAAGAAGGTCGGGTTTATAAGATGTAAACGAGTTTAAGTGTTTTAATAAACGGTTTTATATGACTTAAGTTTATAAAATCAAACAATAACTCGTGATTTGTTCTACATCAATACTTTAAATATGTGATTCTTGTAATGTTTTGAATTAGTGATTTATGTTTTTATATTTTCATTGGTGACAGGTTAATAATGTGCTTGTTGATTGTTGCTTTCGTCTGTATGACTAAAGAATAGAAAACGGCATGAAATAAGTTTTTTAAAGTGTGCATAACAAAAGTCATGATTGCAGTGGCGGATCAGGGAATCAACGGGATGGGGGCACATTGGATGGGATTTGAGGGAGGAAAGCATATGGTCATATGAGACTAGGAAGAAACCATGTAAGACGAGGGTGAAAATAAAAAATTTAAACTAGTCAACAAAGATTTTTAGTTTTTAACTGAAATCATTTCCCACCATTGTTTAAAGACTGGATCCGCCACTGTATGATTGCAAAAAAGTAATGCATGCTAGCACAAAAATTCCAACCATAATCAAATACCAACCAAATTATCAAGAAGTGCATATGTTGGACCACTTTAGACCATCACCCCTCATCCTCCAAATTTTTCGTTCAACCGACACTCTTTGAATAAGCAATTATAATTGTTTACGAATAAGATGATTGATTAGTCCTGACTTGATCGGACTATTAGATAAGAGGGTTTAAACAACCATTCTAAAAAATGGATAGATTTGAATAGTCCCGTTAATATACGAGCGGAAATATTTGGACAAACTCTCAATTTCAAATTTACCATATGTTTGAATCAAGATGTACTTGAATTATTTGACCTGAAATCTCGAAATTTCCTTATTCTCTGTAACACTCCATATCACATTTGCATATAACCCACGTATTTCATATGACATATAAATCAAATATTCACACACTGGTCCAAAAATATACAAAATGCTACACTCAAAAGTAGCTACAAATTTTTTTCATATGAACCTAATACAAGACTTGTAAACATAAAATAACATTCTTCGAAAATTCACACATGTAAAGCAATCATGATCCTTTTACATTTTCCCCTTTTCTTTATCTTCCGATTGTGTCCGACCTGTAATGCACATTTTAAAACACAAAATGAGGGTTAGACCATGAGGTTTAATGAAAAATTCATTTTGATTGTTATTACAGGGTGAAAATCACCAAAACATTTTTAGAAAACCCATATTTTTATAAATGACAAATAAATAGTGTTTTATGAGAACAAACTTTTTTGTTGCATAATATAGATGAGACAGCCTTCTTTTTTTATCGCATCTGATAGAGTGTAAATCGTGGGTTTTCCCCTTCTCATTGATCTCATTATATAATAATAYAAATTACATTTAGATACCTCTAACTATTCATAATTACATTAACGTATAACCTAGTCTAATACACCTCCTCAGTCTAAGGTGGAGGATCTCGTAAGCTTAGACTGGAGCGGAAATCCTCAAATAAAACCCGCGGTAGGCCTTTAGTAAATATGTCTGAAAAGTTATGCCGATATGGAACATGCAGGACTCGAACATAGCCCCTTTGGACTAGCTCGCGAACAAAATGAATATCCACCTCGACGTGCTTGGTCCGTTGATGTTGAACAGGATTACCAGACATGTACATGGCGCTGACATTATCAGTGTAGACAAGCGAGGCACGACGAATGGGGTAATGAAGTTCGAGTAGTAAATTACGAATCCAACACAACTCTGCCACAACATTAGCTACCCCCCGATATTCAGCTTCAGCACTTGAGCGCGAGACAACGGTTTGACGTTTGGACGACCAGGAGATCAGATTGTCACCAAAGAAAATGCAATATCCGGATGTGGAGCGTCTTGTATCTGGGCAACCTGCCCAATCGGCATCAGTATAAGCAATGAGGGTAGATAAGGAGGACGGCCGCATCATGATCCCAATGCCAAGTGTGCCTTTGACATATCTCAGAATCTGTTTAAGAGCATTAAAATGACCAGTCCTGGGAGCATGCATAAACATGCAGACCTGCTGTACCACATAGGAAATATCCGGGCGTGTGAATGTGAGGTACTGGAGTGCGCCCGCAAGGCTACGGTACGTAGTGGGATCATCAATCAGATCGCCAGAACTGGCGCTAAGTTTCCCTGTTGTGTCAACAGGAGATAATACCGGATTGCAATCTTCCATTTKGGCCCGTTCGAGGATTTCTTGAGCATACCGTCCCTRTGATAAAAATAGACCATCGGGGGACCGCTGGACCGAGATGCCAAGAAAGTAAGATAAAGGGCCCAAGTCTTTCATGGCAAATTCGGTAGACAAGTGAGTCATGAAGAAGGCTTTYAGTGCTGGAGACGAGGTGACCAAGATGATGTCATCCACATATAGAAGAATGTAGGCAACAGTTTGTCCCTGATGAAAAATGAACAGTGAATTATCACTGGATCTAAGTCGAAATCCCAAGGTACCAACATAATCTGTGAACCGCTGGTACCATGCCCGGGGTGCCTGCTTGAGACCGTATAGAGACTTCTTTAACCGACATACATGATGTGGAAAATTAGCATTCCTGAATCCTGGTGGCTGATGCATGTAAACCGTCTCATGAAGTGTACCATGTAGAAAGGCATTCTTTACATCAAGTTGAGAGATATCCTAATGATGATGCAAAGCAATAGTCAGAACGGTCCGTATGGTTGCGGGTTTAACCACAGGACTGAATGTGTCAGAACAATCAACTCCTACCTGTTGAGTGCGGCCATCCCCAACCAACCGAGCTTTATACCTTTCCAATGACCCATCTGATTGCAGTTTATGTTTGAAGATCCACATACACCGAATAACATTCATATTGGGGTCCCGCGGTACAAGCTCCCACGTCTTATTATCAATAAGAGCAGAGAACTCCTCTTGCATGGCATGGTTCCAAGTCGGACTGGCTAAGGCATCTGGTAGGTTTTTGGGAAGGGGTGTGATGGTGGTAGAGGTTTGAAAGGAAAAAGGTACCCGTGGCTTGGAGTGGCCCGTCATGCTACGGGTTTGCATGGTGCGGGCCGGTAGTGGCGAGGGATTTGGTGATGGAGGTGCAGTACCGGGAGCCGTAGGTTCTGGTACTGTTTCGGTTGTGGGATGGACCGAGTGAGGCTCGGTAGTGGATGTGGATGTCGGCTGGTTGGCATTAGTGTGTTTGGTTCGGTGCCGTGAGGAAGTGTGGCCGAACCGGGCTGGGGTTTGGGTAGTGGAGTTTGGGTGCTGAGGTTCGGAAGTAGGAGAAGGTGAGAGATTTAGATGGTAGTAATGGCGAATGGAAGGATGTGGATCGTCAGTGATGGTCTTGTGAAGGAATTCATAAGACTGGGTAGGGGCGGAGGAACGAAACRGAAAAATCGTTTCGTCAAATAGAACGTGACRGGAGATAAGAATCTTTTTGGTGGAAAGATCAAGACACAAGTATCCTCGGTGATTAGGAGGATAACCAAGGAAGACACAAGGTGAAGATCTGCTTTGAAGTTTATGAATAGAAGTAGTAGGGAGAAGATGATAGCAGAGGCATCTGAAGACGCGAAGATGAGAATAGGTAGGAGATTTATGGTATAACAGACGAGTGGGAGTGAGATGGGATTTAGTTTTAGAAGGAAGAATGTTGAGAATATACGTGGCCATGGCAAGAGCATAATGCCAATAAGATGGTGGTAGAGACGAGTGAGTAAGAATGGTTCGAATGATGTTATTAATTGAAYGAATTTTACGTTCGGCTTTGCCGTTTTGAGAAGATGTGTAAGGACACGAGAAACGGAAAGACATGCCACTTTGTTTACAAAAAGTATGAAAAAGTTGGTTGTTGTACTCARTTCCGTTATCACATTGAAAGGTTTTAAGCGGACGGCCAAACTGAGTACGGATATAAGCATGAAACTGTAAAAATGTGGGGTAGACATTAGATTTATTTGCCAAAGGAAACGTCCACAAAAAATTGCTAAAATCATCTAA
>NC_037530.1:29592098-29625828 GCF_001531365.2 Cynara cardunculus var. scolymus
TGCAATAAACGTAATAAAGAAGCGCCCGGGTGACCCAATCGTTGATGCCAACGGTCTTGAGTGAGAGCAGCAAAAGTCGAGGGAGAAGAAGATGTAGCCGATGAAAGAGAGAGCGGATAAAGGTCGYCGGAGYTGTTGCACCTAAAAATGGGGAGTTTGGTCTGGAAATCCTTCACAAGAAAACCAAAACGATCGAATTCAATTGAGATATCATTGTCAGTGGTTAAACGTCTAACAGAAAGAAGGTTTTTAATTAAAGAAGGTGAAACAAGGATATTGGGCAGTTTTAAAGGTGGGTAAGGTGGTTTGAGGGTTGTTTGGCCAATACCGGATGTCCGAATATGAGAACCATTACCAACAACAATGGGTGTCAAACTGCTATTATTAACATAAGCGGAAAGCATACCTGGGGTGTGTGCCATATGAGATGTAGCTCCGGTGTCCTTGTACCAGTTTTGATCCTGATTCAGAGACATGGTGTGCAATGCTTGTTCTATATTTGTTGGTGCAACTGAATACTCGGACGAGGCATAGTTTGCTGATGGAGCCGCACCAAGAATGCCCGGGGCAGCCCTGCCGGAGGACGGTGCTGTGGAGTCGTGGGGTATGGGCAAGTAGTGTGTAGGGCAGCCGGTGCATCAGCAAGTCGTTTGGCCTTGCTGTCCTCTTCAAGAACGAGTTTGGATCTGGCTGTTTCAAAAGACGGAAACTTGTCAGCCTGTTGTAGAGTGGTTGCAAAATTGTCATACTCGGGACTGAGGCCGGATATCAACTGCAGGACAAGGGTCTGATCGGTCACCTGAGCATTAACATTCGACAACTGATCAGAAATATGTTTGAGTTCCTGACAGTATGCTGTGGCAGAAGTAAACGATGCTTGCTTGGTGTTGTAAAATTTCTGCTGAAGATGCAAGGCACGTGTAGGTTTGCTATCCAGAAAAAGGCGTTCAAGAGCAGACCACGCCTTCGCAACCGTGTTGTCAACCTTGAGAATCGTCGTTAGTAAATCAGTGGGTATAGTACCGTAAAGCCACTGTAACACGATTGCATCAATACGCTTCCATTCGTCATCGTGTTCTGAGGGAGCGGTAGCATCCGGGAGAATGTGATCCAAAACCCTACAAACGGTGCACTGTACTTTAAATAAGGCGACCCAGGAGTTGTAGGTGTTGCCATCAGTGGTGAGAGTGATAGGGATCTGATTCTTGATGTTGGTTACGGTTGTCGCAGGGTGGAGCGGCTGGATGATGGGTGGCTGGATTTTATCGCCGGCCATAAGGATTAGAATCGGAATAAAGGTGAAAAAGAGAAGAGAGAATCAAAATTGAGAAGGGAGGGGGGGCTGCGATTAGAGGAGATCGCAGATTGAAGGGAAAGACACAGCAGCGAAGGGGAAGACAGCAGCGATCCAAAGGCGGAAGTAGGTAGGGTCGGCTAGGTTGGGAGCTCTGATACCATGCTAATACAAATTACATTTAGATACCTCTAACTATTCATAATTACATTAACGTATAACCTAGTCTAATAGCATCAAACATAAAAGATACCAACTTGTCGCATTATATACATCAACTTGTCTCATCATATAGATGCGATAATATATTTCCTCGCATCCTAAGGATGCGATTACTTCCCTTTATCGCATCACACTGATGAGAAATCTCCACTTTGTCACATCACTAGGATATGATAATACTCATTCCTTGCATCACTAGAATGCAATAACTTCATCTTATCGCATCTCTAAGATGCGATAACAGAACTATTTGCATCACAAGGATGAGATAACATCTTCTCATCGCATCATATAGATGCGATAAATCAAACTCGTCGTATCATGAAGATGCGATAATTAGTTCCACATGATCAATAATCCCATTTTACATACAGAAGGTTTTGTCACCCTTATCCAATATACGTCTCTCCTGATTATGCCACCCTTATCCCAATATACGTCTATCCCGATTCTGTAACACACAAAAGAATATACCGAATTTCCTTTTCTTCTTTTTCAATTATCCCAATAAGTAAACAATATCTCAATTAACCCAATATGAGGCAGTGTAATGGGATATTTTTTAAAGAATTTTTCAAAACTTCTCCCTCAACTTTCATGGCTTATCAAAAACAACTCCAAACTCTTATAACCTTAAATCCAGTTATAACATTATCCTCCCCTCAAAAAAAATTTGTCCCGGAATTCAATCAATCAAATAATTGAGGATATTTCGTTCTCATTTCAGACTCCAAGTCCCAGGTAGCCTTCTGCCCTTTATGAAATTGTCACTGTACTTTCACCAGTCTAATTTCTTTATTTCTCAACACCTTAGTCTTCCGGTCAGTGACAGCCTCTGGAGTTTCCACAAAGTTCAACTTGTTATCAATCTGAATCTCAGGTAGGGGTACGACCATATTCGGATCAACCAAACACTTCCGTAGATTCGAAACATGGAAAGTATGGTGAATAACGTTGAGTTTTTCTAGCTACTCCAACTGATACGTTACTGTACCAACCCGATTATTGATTCTGAATGGCCCATTGTACCTTGGACTCAGTTTAGCTCTCTTCCCGAAACATATGATACCCTTCCATGGAGAAACTTTCAACATCACAAGATCTCCTACCATAAAATTCAATCGGCTTTCAACGCTTGTTGGCATAACTCTTTTGTCGGTCCTGAGCTGTCTTTATTCTTTCTCGAATTTGATCTATTTTTTCAGTCGTTATCTGAACAATATCCAGACCAACCAACTATTTTTCCCCCACCTTATTCCAACACAACGACGTTCTACACTTTCTACCATACAAAATTTCGTATGATGCCGCTTGGATGCTGGAATGATACATGTTATTGTAGGAAAATTCAATCAAAGGCAGATGATTCTCCCATGACCCCCCAAAGTCAATGCTACAAGCTCTTAACATATCTTCGAGGGTCTGAATCATTCTCTCACTCTGCCTATCAGTCTGTGGATGATATATCGTACTTAACTAAATCTGAGATCTCATGGCTCTCTGAAAGCTTTCCCAGAATTTTGAGGTAAACCATTTGCCCCTATCTAAAATGATTGATAAGGGAACAACGTGGCGTGTCACAATTTCATCGACGTAAATCCTTGCAAGTCTTTCTAACAGATAAGTCTCTCTGATCGATAGAAAGTGCACATATTTTGTTAGACGATCCACAATAACCCAAATGGCATTATATCCTTTTGGAGTTCACTACAATTTCATAATAAAATCCATTATGATATGGTCCCAACACATTTTCCTTCCCAGGGAGATAGAGAATTTCTCTATCATAATCATTCACCAATTCGATCCATAGTCTTTGCCTCATATTCAATTCTTTCTGATTAAACAGATGTCGAAGACTTTTATGATCAGTATAAATTTAGCATTTAGTCCCCAACATATAATGTCTTCAAATTTTTAAAGCAAAAACGACTGCAGCAAGCTCCATATCATGTGTAGAAACTGTTTTTCATGATCCTTCAATTGTCTAGAAGATATGCGATAACTTTTCCCCGTTGCATCAATACACGCCCCAAACCTAACTTTGAAGCATCACTCTAAACTAGAAAATCTTCTGACCCATTCGATAATGTTAATATTGGAGCACTTCATAACCAATCTTTTAATAGCTGGATGGCTTTAGTTTGATCTTCTCCCCACTCATACTTAACGCTCTTTCTCGTCAAGTTTGTCAAAAGTGCAGCAATCCGAGAAAAATCTTGAATAAACTTTCTGTAATATCTTGTCAAACCCAAGAAACTACAGATCTCGGTGAGTGTTCTCGGTATATTCCATTTATCAATTGCCTCAATCTTTGCAGGATCAACTTTTACCCTTGATTCTGAAATGACATGGCCCAAGAATTGAACTTAGTTTGTGGTCGAGGTCAATTTTGAAAGTCTTTTGGAAAACCTATCAGCTTATAACATCTTTCAATAGTGTAACCATTTAAACCACAATGCTTACAAACCAAATTAGGACCTCTCCCTACCCTCCTTTTGTTTTCAAAAGTTTTACTGACAAAGGCATTATTCTGAGTTTTAGTGCGAGACTGAGGTAGGTTATTCCCTTGAAACAAGAGAAAAAGCAGTCTTCACAGTGGGAAGAGGGTCCTTGGTGAGGATATTACTTCTAATCGATTGATACATATCGTCAAGGCCCATTAAAAATTGCATTAATTTGATGAGTTGACAGTGCTCAGAGAAATCATGAGAGGCATTACAAGTGCAAGAGGGAAGTTTGACCAAAGCATCAAATTGTTTCCATAAGGAATTGAGTTTGTGATAGTATTCAGAAACCGATGTACCATTTTGATTTAAAGAGTTTATTTTTTTTATAAATATTAAAGGTGAAAGAACATATGTTTCTTTTAGCTCGTCCCAAACTTTGGAAGCTTCCTTTGAGAACACTTGTCCCAAAAAAAAGATCTTCCATCATGGAACTCAGAATCCAAGACAGGACAATCGAGTTACAATGATACCATTGTCTTTCAAGAACGGGATCATTTTTGGGGTGAGGATAGGACCCATTAATAAATCCGAGTTTTTTTTTTGTCCAAGGCCAAGGTCATAGCACAGGCCCAAATAATTTCCAGTGCCACTGAGTTTGATGTTAAGTAAGGGAGCTCCACTAGTGTCACTAGGATGTAGATACAATGGATCCCCAAAATCCAAACTGGTGACCTTAGATTCCATTGTAGAACCAGTGGCAGCAGTGGGATCACCCATTAAAACAGAAAGGAAACGAACAAGGAAACTGAATAGATGGAAGCAGGATTCCTAAAATACTTAACGGTGCTAGGTCAATCTAACTATTCAGCCCCAACAGATATAACAACAAAGAACAAGAGAACCACAAATAAAAGGCAAGGAAATAACCAGAACCGAGAGCAACCTGAACAGATAAAGAAAAGGATCTGGATGGACCAGAACCTATACAAACAAAAACAACCAGATCTGGATGGACCAAACCTTAATAACAAACAAATCTAGACAAAGGACCAGAAACAACAACTTAGATCTGGACCTTAATCAACATAAAAAAAGGGATACAGATCTGGAAAAGAACAGGAACAAGAAAAAAAGACCTGGATGGAAACAAAAGATCGCAAATGGATCTTAACCAAATCAACAAGGTCGCGCACTTGAAAACAACCAAAACAGAAGCAAACGAGTATGGCGGTGTGGAATGGCTAAACGAGGTCTAAAGACACTTCGTAATCCTATTCAAACATCCACGCACTTACTCAAAAAGAAACAGAAAAGACAAGGGAAAGTAGAGAAGAGAAAATACATGCCAAGAAGACGAAGGGTTAAGCGAGTTTGAAGATACAACCAGATATCGTTTCGAGATCAAATTCCACTTTTCCAAACAGAAACAAATCAAACCACAAGAATGGCTAGACGAGGTCTAAACGACCTTCATAAACCAGTTCAAACAGTTGCGCACTTACTCGAACAGAAAAAGAACATGAAGAAAAGGAAAAAATACCTACCGAGAAAGACGAAAAGATCAAACGCGTTTGAAGGCACAACCAAATCTCATTTCGAGATCAGATCACACTTCTCCAAGCATAAACAAAACAAACCACAAGAACAGTCGTGGAAAAGAGAACGAGATCTACACAGACTCAAACAAGATCCAAAAATACCTATGCACAAAAATGAAAAAGACAAATAAATCAGAAGAACAGTAGGTCAAGATCAAACAGAAAACTTACATGGAGAGGAAACCTTCATATGTGCAAGGAGAAACACAACGAGTAAACAGATTCTACACGAATGGTGTAGCTCTGATATCATGATAAAACTTGCAATCCAAAGATTTATTCATAACAACAACAATGTTACAAAAATAAACCCTAAATCTAATCTTAGCTAATAAAACTAAGATAAAGAATATGAAGAGCAAAGAACAATCGAGAAAGATTTGAAAAAAGAAAACTAAGCAAATCTGAGCCAAAAGAAGAAAAAAAGAGTATTTATACTAAGGCGAAAGAATTTACAAAATGCACCCTGAAGAATTAAATAATAGCTTCGCTACCCTTGAAGAAATACGAAAAGTGAAGCGCAGTCCTTTATCTCTTGATCAATCAGCTATGTACACGAACAATCCTTATTCTTTTGTATTCTTGCAAAATAATCCAAAAGATACCAGAAGTTAAGATTTAACATATAAACCATATTTCAACATACTTATTCACTTAAAAAAATGTTTTATAAACTGATTTGAGTCAACCCACCATTAGAACCACCATACCCATGAAAAACCATTGAAAAAACATAAAAACAGAAATCATATATATGCGAAGGGGAAAACATAAAAAACCACTAAAGAGAAAAATCTATTGCAACCCTTCACTGGGATATATTAACAAACACTTTGGCATATAAAAGAAGAAAATTCTATTAGAGGCCCTAATTGGAGTGTACCTTGAAGTATAGCAGAAAAGACCGAGCGATGGAAAAATCGAGCGAAGAAGGAAGTGAGAAGATCAACCTTGGTTAAAAAGGACTCGCTTAGTTTTTAGAAAATCTGTTAGAAGCAGAGAAAACCAAGATATTTGCATATACAAAAATAAACTGGAGAGTACCTTGACGTAAAGAGATGGAGAATGGAGCAAACCTGTGAGAACGATTAGAGCATTCTGAGATATAAATTCAGTGAAATAAATTCAGAGCCAACAGATTTAAAAATTTAACTGGATTCAAACCAAATTTCATGAATTCAGTTCAAAAACCAAAAACCTAAACTTAATTAAATTCGAAATTTGATATAATAAGTGTAATAATTTTAAAGAACAAAGATAGACCCTTACCTGTAGAGAGAATGCCTTCAAGTAGGAGAAAACAATAAAAATGTTGGGCAAATTCTAGATTCAAGTCGGAGAAAACAACAAATCGAGGGGGAAATTCGAGGGTTATCGGTATGTAGGAGAAAACAACTCTTACTTGCATCGTGGGACTGCGGATCTGTCTTGGGGAGGGTAAGAAAACCGATAGGTGAAGCGTGAATTCAATCCAAGATTTAGTATTTAGGAAGTGATTTTTAGGGAGGGGATCGAGATGGAGTATCATCTCGAGAAGAAGATGCAAAATTGAATTTTGAACTTTGAATCGTGGGAATCATACATGAAGAAGGAGAACTATGTCGCATGAAGAGAAAGAAAACACTGCATGTACCAAATTCGATAATGGTGACACGGGTTAAGAGGAAGCACTAGTGACTTGTGTATTGTACATAAAAAACAATATTAAGAGATTTTCAATTTTTATGCTTTAAAAAGCAGTACGTTGTGCTTCTTGTGTTGTATTTAAGAGTTTTTGCTAGAATGTTTTTCAATGTAGTTTAGATAGTACGTGTGTATTATTACATATGATTATTTTAGATTTTCCTTTTTTATTAAGGGCTTACACCAATTTTTCATTCTGCATTTTGTTAATTTCTTGCATCTTGCAACTTATAGTATATAAGTAGTAATTACAACAAAATTGGCTTTATAGGACGCCTAGAATGTCTAAGGCGTCCGAATAGAATACTTTATAAAACTCAAGTTTATAGGATCAAACTATAAAGTGTCATATCTAAAAGCGTTACAATAGGTTTATAGGACGTGTTATGATGTTTTAATAAGTATTTTAGGACATTAATAAATTAAATATCGTGTTAACTATTTTATAGTACGGTTTTAAAACCTTTTCTATAAACCCATGTTTTTATAGGGCACTTTTGTTTATAGGACAATTTTTTAATTATTGTTATATAAAGTAGCTAATATAATATTTTATTTTAAAAATGTCCTAAAAACTTATTAAAATGCCTAAAAACGTTTAATAAACCTATTGTAACACTTTTAGATTATTTTTTTATTTGATCTTATAAATTGTAAGTCTTATAAAATATTTTATTAATACGTTTAAATATTTTAAACATCTTATTAAAATAAATTCTACCGTAACGAGTATTATACAAACTATTGTTTATTTATTATCTAGATGACGAAATGCTTTTAAACTAATATGTTTGAAAGAACTTGTCATCATTTTTTATATAGGAAACGAATGTTTCACGATAAAACTATTGATGGTCAATTTAAGTTGTAGACATGACATATAATGTCATTAAAAATTATAAATTATAAATCATATTATATAAATAAATAAATAAATAAAATGTTTAGTTAGTCCAAAGAAAAATTATAATTTTGATATGATTTGACTTGTTGAATCATCATTCCATAAGAAAATTAGTCTCAGTTAAACATAAAAAATTATGTTTGCTTAAAATAGATAGAGAGAAGTTATATATTAAGAATCCAAAATTGACTAAAAATTTAGAACCGTGTATAATCCATCATATGTTCCTAAACATGATGAATATTTACCAAAAATAACTTATTCATGATCAATATGATCATATTATTTATCACGAATCATACATATTCATGTTGAATAACACATTTAATATTTTTGATAAATATGACATATATTAGGATTTGTGAGTTGAATAAAGATCAAGAATGAGCAGCAGGAACAGTAAGAAGGCTTCTCGATGTATTTGTTTTTTATATGAAAAGTAAGTTTACAAAGAAAAGAGGCTTCTATATATGCTAACTAAAAAACAGAGAAAGGCAAAACAAGCCCTTAAACTAATACATATGTACAAAGACGCTAGCATCCCCCCTCAAACCCAAGTTGGGAAGCATGAACTAAGCTGAGTTTGGAAACAAGATCCCGGAATGGGCCTAGAAATGAGCTTTGGTGAAAATATTAGGGGGTTGTTCGATAGTAGAGATGGAGAGAAGTTGAACGGTGTTGTGGACTACATGTTGACGACCAAAATGACAGTCGATCTCGATGTGCTTTGTATGTTCATGAAAAACATCATTGTGGGCGATCTGAATGGCACTATTGTTATCACACCATAATGGAGTCAGGGAGATTTGGGGAGCCCCCATATCTGATAATAACCAGCGCAACCATATGAGTTCTTGAGTTGTGTCAGCCAAGGCCTAATACTCAGCTTCAGTACTGGATCGAGCCGTCAAAGATTGTTTCTTGTTGCTCCAAGAAATAAGAGAGTCACCAAGGAAGAAACAGTACCCAATTGTGGAGCGACGGTCAGTTATATCTCCATCCCAGTCAACATCAGAATAACCATGAAGTATCAAGGATGATGTAGAGGAGAAGTAGACCATGAAACATAGTCCCCTTGAGATACCTAAGTATCCGAAGTACTGCTACATAATGATCGGAGCACGGGGCAACCATGAATTGGCTAACTATATGCACAACATAGGCGAGATCGGGGTGAGTAACAGTTAGATAAACTAGAGAACCAACTAATTTTCGATATAAAGTAGGATCCCTTAATGGATTACCGGCTCCCAGAGCTAGATGGAGATTTTGCTCAAGGGGTGTAGAGGTAACTTTGTTGTCAGTAAGACCAGCTCTAGACAAAAGGTCTGAAATGTACTTGGCCTGACAAAGATAGATGCCAGAAGTATCTGAGAGAACTTCAAGACCAAGAAAGTAGTGAAGCTTACCAAGGTCTTTCATTTCAAAACGAGAACTGAGATATTGTTTTAGATGGACAATGCCTGTAAAGTCACTACCAGTGATAATCATATCATCAACATACAGTAACAGAAGAATAGTATCTGCTTTAGTAGTGCGTGTAAAAAAACCTGAGTCATAGTTACTTGAGGAGAATCCCAATGAAATAATCGTAGTACTAAATTTCTCAAACCACGCATGAGGTGCTTGTTTGAGACCATAAAGAGCTTTGCGGAGGCGACAGACATGGCCTTGTGTAGAAGTAACACCTGGAGGGGGCTTCATGTAGACCTCTTCTTATAGATCTCCATTTAAGAACACATTCTTGACATCCATTTGGTAAAGTAGCCATCTTTTAGAGGCAACAATGGCAAGTAGACTACGAACAGATGTGACACGAACCATGGGAGCAAAAGTCTCCTCGTAGTCAATACCATATTCTTGGTTGAAGACCTTTACCAAAAGTCAGGATTTATATCATTCGATTGATCCATCGAATTCCGTCTTAATTTTGAAGATCCGTTTAGAACTAATAGAAGACTTACCCAGGAGAAGAGGAACGAAATCCCATGTATGGGCTTTTCCAAGAGCCTGAAGTTCCTTAGGCATTGCTTGCTACCAAAGAGGGTTAGAAGATGCTTCGTTGTAGGATGTAGGTTCATGATTGGATAGGAGTGTCATATAGCAATGATAATCAAGAAGACGAGAGGGAACATGTCTTACCCGATCTGACTGTCGTAGGTCTTGTGGTTGAGAAGTGCTAGGATCCACAGACTCGGCAGATGGCTCTAAAGTAGACGTTGAAGATGGCATAGATGATTGATCATCATCAGAGGACACAGACGGAAAAGAATTGGATGGGAGAGACACGTCAATAGGTGCCTCAGATGTAGAAGCGGAAGACTCGGGTATAGAGATAGGATCTAATTGGAGTGAGTGCAAAGAGATAGAAGTTTCAAGGAAGAAGTATGTAGAAGGGGTAGAAGTTACCTGGAATTTAGACAAGGAGGAAAATGTTTTATGTTCCCATAATATAACATGACTGGATATTCGAAGCCTCTTTGAGATTGGATCCCAACAAAGGTAACCTATGTGTTCAATCCCATAGCCAAGAAAACAACATAAACTAGATTGAGGTTTGAGTTTGGTACGCTCATGAGATTGTAACTGGACAAATCAGGCACAACCCCACACTTTTAGTAGTTCATAGGCAAGAGACAGACCATAAAGTACTTCACAAGAAGATTTTTGTTGAAGGATGGAATTCGGATGACGATTTATGGTGTAGATGGTAGTGAAGGAAACTTCACACCAGAAACATTCTGGACACTTAGCTGAGATCGGTAGTGTACAAACAGTATCAAGGATGTGTCTTTGTTCTCGTTTAGCATGAATGTTTTGTTGAGAGGTACCTGGACAAGAATACTGAGAGATGGTGCCTTGAAATTGAAGAAAGGAGATAAGAGAGGACTCTTTGTATTCCATAGCATTATCTTCTCGAATAATATTTATAGGTTTGGAGAATTGGGTTAATATCATGCGAGCAAAAGTAATATATATTTGAGGTAATTCTAAGCGGTGTATCATTAGATAAACCCAAGTGAAATGTGTGTGATCATCAATGAATATAACAAAATACCGAGAATCCCCCATAGTAGGGTTTGGTCCTGGTCCCCACACATCAGGGTGAATAATCAAATGGAGAGACAGATTGAAATTCATTTATTTTAAATGGTAAAGCACATTGTTTGCCAAGTTGACAAGGTAAACAAGAAACATTTTCAGAAGTAGTGCTTCCTAATAACCCAAAACTAGTTAAAAAATTTATTCTAGCCGATGACAAATGCCCTAAACGAGCATGCCACATATCAAATGAAGAAGTACTAGAAACATATGCAACAAAATTAGATTGAGATGATGGTAAACGAAGATAGACTGCTTCAATCATTCGACCAACTTTACGGCCTACTCCAAGGATCTGCTTAGTATTTGGGTCCTGCACAACACAACCAGAAGAGTGAAACAAGACAGTTAGACCGGATTCCATAAGTTGTGTGACAGATTTAAGGCTCAGAGACTAGTTAGGAACATGAAGGACATTAGGTAAGTGTAAATGAGTTAGATACTGTTCCACTGAATGATACTTGTAAGTGTGCACCATCTACAGTACATACTGAAGAAAATGACTTTGGCTTTTTCTTATAGATAAACACGATTGCGTAAGGTGTTATATGATTACAACAACTAGAATAAAAAATCCAAGTATTACCTGATGAGAAGGTGTTGTACTGTGTATTCATACCCATAGAATCTATCATAAGTTGCTCCATTAACTCTTGATTTCTTCGTATAAGATCCATAAGGTCATTAGTGGGAACCTAAGATGCGATAGTGGGTTGTGGTCCTTGTGATTCAGGTTTAGGCATCTATTAAGTGATGGAGCCAGCAATAGGTTGAGACTGAGATTGTTTTAGTTGTTAGCTTGAGTTCTTTGGATTCTTTGGACAGTCAGATCCATAGTGTGCCGAGGGTATGTAATAGCACACCAGCGACATTTTTGGATCGAGAAATTTAGTAGAAGGTGGGAAGTGGAGTGACAGAACGTGCATTCACTATTGTTCCACTTTCCTGAGGATTTGGAAATTTCATTATTGTTCCACTTTCCTGTAGATTTAAGCTCATAAGACCTGCATTTGGATCCGGTAGAGGACATGTAAAGAGCACTTTCAGAAAGTAGTGGGCAACGTTGGTGGAGTCTCGTTTCTTCACTCAATATTTTTGTAATAGATTCTTCAAGTGTATGTAATGGTTGCCTATGCAACAGTGATGGTCGAACATTTTCAAAGCGATTCGTGAGTCTCATTGGAATAGTGATCAGATGCAACTGACTAAAATAAGCACTAAATTTTCGAGCAGTTTCATCAAATATTTGAGGTGCACCCAAGCTCAAATGATCTCTAAGAGCTTGCATCTCGGAGATATACGAGTTGACAGACTGATCAGATAGTTGTCGTTTGGTCTGAAAAGTGGACCATAGTTGATACTGGTGGGAAAGACCTATAGGAGTATACCTTTTGGCGAGAAAGTCCCAAAGTCCTTTGCCCGTTGTATAGCCAAGAAATTGTTGGAGAACAGAGAAAGGCAAAACAAGCCCTTAAACTAATACATATGTACAAAGACACTAACAACACGTATTGCACTGTGGATGGTCTCTTGGTTCCTATTCAATTTTAGGTTTCAAACGAAAGATGTCTTTATATATATATATATATATATATATATATACAGGGAGAGAGAGAGAGAGAATATCAGGTTCAAATGAGAATAAAGACTAAATAAGAAAATAAGATAACAGTCAAATCACACGTGATTATACTTTTTAATCACGTGATTATACTTTTTAATCACGTGATTATACTTTTTAATCACGTGTAAAATTACATGTGATTCAAGTGACTTCGACAATGACCTGAGGTCAAGGGCCAAGTCACACGCTCACTCATTGTGTTGACAGTGTTTCATAATCACATGTGATTTTAGTGTAACATCACCTGTAATTTGGCCATTTTCTTGTTTTTATATCTTGACCATGTTTTCTTTTGATCCTCCCTATTTATATACGTGTGTATATAAGTAAATATAAAAACTTTTACTCAACTTTTTCTGTAGTTTTATTGGATTCTATCAAATTATGATGTTGCGTTATAAATAAATATAAGATACAATTTTGCGTGGAAAAAAAAGTGATAAAATATATATATTGAATAATCAAAATTAGATAATCAGTTATAACAACACGAGTTATAGAAAATAGTTTTACTGTGTTTTTGCTATTTAAAGATGTTATGAATGTTTTTGAGAAATTATTATTAACCAAAACACTAATAAATAAAAAGAAAAAGATTCATACTTGTTTAAGGAATATTTAATTTTATTTCTATCATATGATGATAAATTTTGTTGTAACTAAGATAAATCAGATTATTTAACTCCCATATAACAAAAAACATAAATCATTTATGCAAACACACACAAAAAAAAAAAAAAAACTAAGGAGATGTTTGGTTAGAGGTATTAGGCACTAAACAATGAGAATGAAAATAAAAGAAATTGTTTGATTTTATATAATATAATGGATTCATTCCGCCAGAAGCCCAAATTTTGATTCCAGATTAACTGCGGGGAATAGAATTTCATTCCCTATCATTTTCATTTTATGTCATTTTTATTCCTATTTCCATTCATCTGATTAAACCAAACCCCCTAATTATTATACCTTTATGTTACAATAATCAGATAATCACACACGCATCAAGCAACCCTATAATTAAATAGTTAGAGTGTTTTTTTATAACTTTTCTAAAATATAGAACCAAAAATTAAAATCTCTAAAAAAAACTTACATTCGTCTTCAATAGATTCTCTATTTAGAGATTTTAACGTAAATTATATTATTATAATATTCTCCAATTTATCGTCACAATACACTTTAAAATATTAATAATTCTTCTATTGATGGGATTGAATAAAATAATCATTTCCCTCTCTTAACATCAAGTTTTAAAGAATTCTCCAAACTTTTAGAGTTTTTTCATGTTTTTCTTTATTTTAGAAAACATTATAAAAAAATTATTGAAACATTATAGAGAACAAAAGGTTGATTTTATCTATTATACAGAAGTTATTGGAGATACTCTTATAAGCTTATTATTACACATAGTAGTTGTTTATGTAATAGTTTTGATATCATGTTTCATTAAGAATATCTTCGATGTAGAATCTTATAAGAACCTATTTTTTATGCTTTTGTTATCATGTTTCATTAAGGGTTTGTTTGGTTTGCAAGATTGTTTTTGGGGATTTGGATTTCAATGAGGGATTTGGATTGAAATGAATTTAAAATCATTGGTGTGTTTGGTTTGTAGTCACTACTACAAAATCGGGTTTATAGGACACTCCCAATTTCTAAGCGTTCTAATAGACTTTTTTATAAGACTTAGATTATAGATTCAAAAAAATAAAACGTCTTATCTAAAGGTGTTGTAATAAGTTTATACAACCAATTTCATTTTTTTAACTAACTGAGGAAGAATTTGCAAATTAATAAACCCCACGAAAGCCAAGATCTTTCAGAATATGGATTCCTATTCGAAGAGTGCATAATCGCATAGTGGATCTTCAAAGAAAAAAAAGAGTTCCTTGGTTCGTTTCGAAGAAGCAATGTCACTCTATCCTTATCAAACTTACTGCATGGCCGCCCCTCTGCACCTATCCGATTTTTTTTCGAAATGAGATTGGTTAGCTGCTCCCTCACAATATCGGCTCATTGACCGTAAAAAGTGCATCCAGCAGGAATCGAACCTACGAATTTTCCCGGTAGCTCTATAATCCACCCTACCCAGTCCCTGAAAGTCCTCCCGGGGGCCTAGCCCTTCTTTTTTGTCTTTATCGATTTATATACTCATCATCATCCCGCCGATCCCACCACCTTGATAAACTCAAGACCATACCCTGTTGAATGGGTGATCTGAAATTCTATGGATACTTGGAGGGTGGGAAAACTATTTCTTTTATCAGGATTAAAGGTTGTTCAATTGGAACATGAAAGTGTGACTAAATTGGTAAAGCCGACATGAGATAACAAATCCATTGTCGGTTTCGGGTACAGGTACCCTTTTGTTGAAGGTAGTTTTAGACAAGTTTCTTTTTTGAAGTATATACCCGCATGCCAATCCATGGACCGACCCCATCATCTCCACCCGTAGGAACTACGAGAGTATTGGTGTTTTTTATGGACTGCTATTTCAAATATTTATCATGTCGGCCTTGAACATAGTAAAATAAGAAATTGAAAGGTTTCGTTGAAATTGGTTTACCCTGCGGCGGATGTTAGCGGTTCGAGTCCGCTTATCTCCAACTTATCCGAGCTCTCTTATTGAATTGCTTATTCCATGAGCATTCTCAATATTATGCCTAGACACAAAACCATCCATTTTGGTTCTATATAGCCTGACGGAGCAATGTCGCGTGGAGGTAGAAGGCCGCGAGATAGAGCAGTTTGGTAGCTCGCAAGGCTCATAACCTTGAAGTCACGGGTTCAAATCCTGTCTTCGCAATACTTTTTGTCAATTAGGGATTCACTGGGATTCTCAAATTTGGAATAAAATATCCTCAGAACTCTTAATTGATACAACATGCTATTTTTCCTGTTATGACCTAGTTGGTTCTATACATGTGACCCGCTATCAGGAAAAGAATTGCAATAGCTAAATGATAGTGTGCAGTATCGGTTACGAATGAAGAATGAAAGAAGAAAGAAAATTCTCGACCATTGTTTTTATGTTCTTCTTTCTTTTTTGATTACCTTCCTCGCATATGTTTATACCAATGGCTCGGACCCCCCCCCCTCCGGAAGGAGGCCTTCGTCGCCTTCCACCTAAGTTGCAGATAGTCTCAGGTAGACAGTTTCTATGGGGCGTGGGCCTCCCAAAGTTAGGCCCACTTTTTACATGTCATTGGAATATTTATGTTCAAAATCCCGATTCAAGTAGTTTGAGTCCGAGTGGCAGCATGCCATCTTATATGATCCGACGGTACCGAGTGGAAAGGTCGTCGCTCAAGATAAATAGATCGAACAACAGAAATAAATATCATTGTTACATATAATGGAGAAAGGTAATATTCAGGATTCATTAAAAAATCAAGAATACATTCCTGGGAGGCCTTTTTCGAATAAGCCAATTCATTTGGTTTATTGGTCACGACCAGCTAAAGCTAAAGTTCCATTAAAGAGCGTTTTCCAGAGGGATTCGTCCATATCATCGGTAAAGTTTGGAAGTCCACGATTGATCCTGACGTTTTTTGATGTTGTAATAAGTTTTTTAGGTATATAAAGCGTCCCATTAGGAACTTTATAGGACATTATTTGAAAAGTTGTACTGTAAAAACAAATGTCCTATAAAAAATTGAGTTTACATGACACTTTCTCAAAAGTGTCCTATAAAGTTGCTAATTGGATATTTTATATTAAAAATGTTCTAAAAAACTTGTTAAGACGCCCAAAAGCGTCATATAAACTTATTACAACACCTTTAGATATGACGCTTTATATTTTGGTCCTATAAGTTAAGTCCTATAAAGTTATCTATTGGGACACTTAGGGATTGGAGTGTCCTATAAACACAATTTTGTTGTAGTAGGTATTTGGAATGGAATTGAATTCCATTATTTATAAAAAAAATTATAAAAAATGATAAATAATTATAGAAAAAAGTAAATTACGTCTTTTTAAATGATTATTACAAAACAAACGTTTTTAACATTTTTTATAACCTTATTGCATACAATCCTACGAAATCCCGCGAAATCGCAAGCACCACCTAAGAATTTCAAATTTATACACTACAACAAAATTGGGTTTATAGAACACCCCTATCTAAAGGTGTTGTAATAAGTTTATATGACGCTTTTGGGCGTCTTAATAAGTTTTTTAGGACATTTTTAATATAAAGTGTCGCATTAGCAACTTTATAGGACACTTTTGAGAAAGTGTCCTATAAACTCAATTTTTATAGCACATTTGTTTTTATAGGACAATTTTTCAAATAGTGTCCTATAAAATTGTTAATGAGACGATTTATATTAAAAGTGTCCTAAAAAACTTAGTACGACATCAAAAAACGTCATATAAACTTATTACAACACCTTTAGATATGACGTTTTATTTTTTTGGTCCTATAAACTAAGTCTTATAAAGAGGTCTATTAGGACGTTTAGAATTTGGGAGTGTCCTATAAACCCGATTTTATTGTAGTGATAGGATTTAAAAATCTGGAAAATCCAATAAACCAAAAATGAAATTGGAATGAATTTAAAATTCAAATCCCCCCAAATCCATTCAATTTATGCAAACCAAACGGGACCTAAACACATCTCCAATGGGTCCATATCTTTTTTTCAACATCAATAATTATTATGTTTTTATACATATTAATAATTATAAAGTCATAAAAATATATAAAAAAACTAACAAAATTTCACCTCACACCAACTTCAAAGTAAAAACCAAAGTTTTTATACAAAAACTCAAATAATGTAAGGTTATTACAAGAAGCTATATTTTTCATTTATAAGAACCTTCCATAGAAGGTGATATAAGGTGTTTGCGATTGCTTATTTGAAACAATTAATATTTTTCTACAAAAGTACTTATCAACTTATTATAAGTCAGAAGAGTTTAACTTCTTCAAAAACTCCTTATTACCGATTTGGCACCGGTATAAGTTGTTTATCCAAACACTCAAAAGTGTTTATTACCGATGTCACACCGGAATAAGTTAATAAGTTGTTTTTATAAACAATCTCAAACACCCCTAAATGATAGATGTCTAATAATTCAACTTATCTATCATCAACACTTGTTTTCTAATATTTGTTTTAGAGCATCAAAGATAATAAGTCGAATTTTTGCCACACAAGTCCATTTCAAGCACATATATTCCATTCAAAATTTTGTTTTTTAGAACGGGTAAAAAAAGTAAATTACAGATTTGGTCCTTGTAGTTTATACTTTTTATCTATAATGATCATAAAATCAAAATGAATACAGATATGGTACTTCTGGTTGACATTTCCGCATCTATTGAGTCCCTTCCTCTAACAAAATCCAAAAGACTCTGTAAACACTGTTAAATTTGAGGTTATTATGATCTTTTTTATCCTCCATTTTGTGTTTATCCGAATTAAATAAACAAGGTATTATATATTAATTAATATTATATATAATACATTACATATATCATATATGTGTGTGTATACAGCTCTGTATCTCACAGTTACCACCTTCTCTAAGATAAACCTTCTCTAGCATCGAGATTTCATCATGGTTTAGTTTTTGCACAAATGTGTTTGATAATGACACATTACAGCATCAAAGATCGGTGTTTTAAGGTTTTTCTTGTTTGATTTTGATTTAGGGTTTCTTCTTTAAATTCAATTTGGAGCATCAATCTCTACAAATATTGTATCACAAAGCATTTGAATAAACTTAGACAAATTTATGTTTGTTCTCTTAATGTTCATTGATGTTGTAGATGTTTATCTTTTTTTTATTTGTAATTTTTTTTTTTTTATGTTCTTGAGGTTTTTGAATTTACCATAGAATCATGGTGGCGGTGGTGGTGGTAAGGTGGGGTAGGGGCGAGTAGATCATCACAGGGAGAGTGGGGTGTTGGTTGAGAGGGTTCATCGTCGATTTAATGTACTATATATATAATATATATTTTCTTAATTAGGATAAAAGATAAAATTGAGGATAAAAAGATCAAAATACTCTCAAATCTAATTGTGTTAACAGAATCTTTTTTATTTTGTTAGAGGGAGGGACTCAATAGGTGCGAAAATGTCAACTAGAAGTACCATATCTATATTTTGTTATGATTTTTGGACCGCTGTGGATAGAAAGTATAAATCACAAGGACCAATATATATATTATAGTACTTTTTTACGGGTAAATTATAGATTTGGTTTTTGTGGTTAATACTTTCTATCCACAGCGGTCCAAAAATCATAATAAAATATATATTAAAAGAAGAACCATGAATATTTAAGGTGATATAATGAGAATTGGGTATTGAGGTGTTCATGAATTGTGGTTGAGTTTGAGATATTCCACATTGGTGAAGAGTTAAAAGATTTGAACAAAATGAAATGTATAAGAAATGTGGATTGGATGTCTTTATGTCAAATAATAAGGTTTGTCTCACATGGTTGTCTTTCTTTGGATGACAAATCTATAACCATGGTTGAAAACCAAACAAACCAAATGGTAGAAACCATATATATATATATATATATATATATATATATATATATATACAATGACCAAACTACCTCTCATTCACAAAAGGTCGTGTACATCAGCTTCCTTGGATCAACACGATTTCGATTGACGACCGCGTGGTGTTTCTACATTTTCCATGAAATTTGAATTTTTACCAGAAGCCAATCTTATGTTTATATAAATTCGTACATGTATATATGCACACACATACATACACACAAACACATATAACGTAGCTTTTAGAACACTTTCGCATATGTTTAAAATTGAACATTAGAAAAACCATTGCCAAAACCTTCAAAGAACTAAGAACTTTTAAAGGCCTTTTAGGGACGGAAGTTTTCCATCTTAAACGTCATTTTTGGTGTCATGAGTTGTTTTGATATAGCTATTCTAACACCACAAAACCCAAAGTGCGCAACCGATTGACATAGTAGTGATCAGATCAACTTAAAATCATAGTAAAAGTTATAAGTAACTATAACTTAAGTTTTACGAGGAGCTCACAAATCCCACTTTCTATCAATGTGGGTCGGGTTGTCACAACCCCACCCATTGAAATTCTCGGCTTCCTCCTTATCCAACATTTTTCTTGTCAAATTTTTATGATATCTTTCAAACTTATATTTTATTCAAAAATAAAAAATATCATCGCTTTCTCAAAATCACATAATACCATATTATAACATCAACTGAGATAAAAAATAAAATGAAATATTAAAATCAAGATATATCTCGCTGCATTGTACGAGTACCCTTCTAGTTTTATATAACGTTTTTAGGCGTTTCAACAAAAAAATTTTGACGCTCTTAAAATAATCAAAGTGTCATATTGACCATTCTATATGATACCATTTGAAAACATGTTCTATATACACAAATGTTCTATAAAAAGATGAGTTTATAAGACATTTCTTAAAACTATTCTATAAAATAGTTAATATGATACTTTATTTTAAAATACATCTTAAAAAACTTGTTAAAACGTTTAAAAATATCCTATAACCCATCAAACACTTTTAGACTTAAATTCAATAATGTATTCTATCAACACATTTAAATATTTTAAACAAAATATAAAACTAATTTTATTGCAATGATATTAATTCACACACACATCTTGCTTCCCAACGAGATGAGACTTTGAGACGAGATATCACAATTCTTAAATAAATTTAATGTAAATGTCAACTCATTTTACTCGGTCAAGTATTCTTTTTTAGAAATAAAAATGATTTATCCATTTAAAAAAAACTTTAAATTATATATTAACAGATAACAGTTTCAAACGAAAACAGTAATTAAATAGAATAATATAAATATGGAAAAATCACATATTAAATCATATGTGATTTTACATTAACGATCGACAAGCTTGCGGTTAGAGTCGTGTGAATCACATATGATTTTATACGTGTTTTTAGTGTAAAATCACATGTGATTCGACCGTTTTCTTGGTCTATTATTTTATTACTGTTTATGTATGAACCTGACCCTATATATATATATATTATATAATATAATATATGACTAATTTTTTGATAACCACTAAAATTGTAAGAAGTATAAAAACTCAAACGACATTTTTCCGTCTATTGATTAGCATATATTTCACAATGTAAATATCTTTAAACCAAATTAGGCTCCCTTTTAAGACTGAGGTCGACAATAAAATTGAGTTGTTGCTATTCGATAACGATGGAAATTGGAAAGTATGAATTTTTGTGAGTTGTATTAAAACCGATGTCGTATTTAAGACCAAGTCAAGGGCCATTTGGCAAATAGTGTGGGAAATAAAGTTCAATTCCTTGTGCGATAAAACTTCTTATGAATAATACTCCTCATTTGTCCATATATTGGAATTATAATAAAACTTTTTTTATTTTTTAAAAATTATTTTTTAATTTAATTAATATATAATATAATTATAATTATCATTATATTTGAATTATTAGTCAATATATAGAATAAATTTTGACCTGATCAAAACTGATGGACATACAATTTAATAATTTTTATAGTTATTGTATTATTGTAATATTAATTACGACATTCGATATTAAAAAAAAAATTATTCTTTTTTGGATTTATTAATAATATTGGAAAAGATATTTTTATGAATTTTAAATTATTATTTTTATAATTCGAGCATTTTTTTCTTAAATGGTAAACCGACCAAGAATATGACAAGTCATACACGTATTTCCCATGAGTTGGTTGATCACTGTGTTTCATTGACGTACGCCTGTGCATATAAGCCCAATCACAAAACATGAGTTTTTATTTTAAGCTATCATATATATATATATATATATATATATATATATATATATATATATATACTACAAGAGTGTTTGTGTGATGCAGCGAGATACATTTTCGTTTTAATGTTTTGTTTTGTTTTTAGTGTCTGTTGATACACAATGGTTTATGTGATTTTGATAAGGATAATTTTTTTACTTTTTGAATAAAAATATATTATAAAATATTATAAAATTTTGAAAAAAATATATTGATATTAATATCAAATTAACTATTTAAAAGTTCTCGTTTTTTTACAAAAAAAATTGGTTTAATTTTTTATTATAATTTAATTTAGATCTAATAACGAATAATTTATTTTTTGCTTAACAATATGATTTTTATAAAGATAATGAATCTTCTAGAACTCAATTATTATTTTAATTATATTTTAGAAATTTATATTTAAAATAAGATGTTTATCATGTATTTGATTATGTCTATCTGCAGTTAGTTATACGAATTCAAAATGGAGCTTTAATAAGTTGTACTTACGTACAGTTTACTTGTAATCTTAAATTTTAAGTAATATGCATTGATAAACAGTACTTTATCCATAAAAATGGTTTTTAAGAGTTTTTGTCAAATGTTTTATAATATATATATAGGGATGGTTTTGGTGTGAAATAAAGTTATACTGAGAAAAAAAAGTTATGATGAGAAAAGATTTGTATATTTGAATTTATCTTAATGGAATGTCAACACTAATAAGGTGTATCGGATCAATTTCCTTTTAACGCGCAATTCATGTGTGAACATAAGATTAAAAGTGATCAAGGGTTCAGATCTCTTCTTACGCTTCTCAATATAACTTCCTTTCTCACGTATATATATATATATATATATATATATATATATATATATATATATGATTTGGTTTTGGTGAGAAGATAATTTATAATGAGATGTGTAAGAAAAGATCTTCTCCCTTGGATTAATCATAATTGAATGCCAATACTAATGAAATGCATCGAGATGCACTAGATCAACCCCCTTCTAAAATGCAATTCATGGCTGGGCATGAGATAAAAAGTGATCAAGGGTTCAGATATCTTTTTGTGCTTCTCACCACAACTTTCCTTCTTATACGATCTTTCGCCTATATATATATATATATATATATATATATAAGGACCTAATCAAATGAGAACTAATTAGTTTGTGGTAACTGTGAGAACCAATATTAACCACAAATCAATAGATAAATTAGGAAATTTATAATTTTTTGGCAATTTTGAATTAAAATATTAATGCAAGGATATTTTTGGTATTTTAAAACTTTCCTCCCTCCTCTCTTCTCTCTCCAGCCACCATCCTCCGGCCACCGTCCGCCGGCCACCGTCCTCCGGTGATACTATAATGGTATCACAATGCATCATATATGTGCTTGGGTATCACATTGATGTCGTTTGTGTKGTCGATCGAAGATGTAACACAATGGTATCACTATGCATTTTATATATGATTAGGTATCACGATGTATTTTTTGTTTAACAGAATCAATATTTTTAGGTATCACATTGGTATCATAGTGGTATCACCGGAAAACGGTGGCCAGAGAGAGAAAAGAGTTTTAAAATACCAAAAATATCCTTGCATTAAGATTTTAGTTTAAGATCACCAAATTTATAAATTTCCTAACTTATCTATTGATTTGTGGTTAATATTGGTTCTTACAGTTACCACAAAAAACTCAGTTCTCCCTTGAATATGCCCTTATATATATATATATATATATATATATATATATATATATATACGGTCAGGTTCAGGGAAAATCATAAAAAATGTAAAACTGGATAATACCCTAGTAACCGTTCATCTAGATGGCATGCATATGTGCATACAATTAATTGATAAGCAATTACTTTGGTATGCACATATGCATACATGCATAATATCATAAAACAATTTTATTTACTTGTATGCAGATGTAAATACTATATAGATGCATGTTATCAGAGTGTTCATCAGTTTTTCATTTTTTGGGGCACGCATCTATGTTATTTGGGTACTTTCTGATATTATAAGTTACTTTTGGAAGTAGAATGTTGTTTCACTATGTTTAAAATAATTTAGTGTTTTTTCATAATATAATTACTTTTTATGTATGAAACAACACACAATTAGTGGTTCTTAAGGTTTTTAATTTTTTTTTTGTGTTTTTATATTTAATGAAATTATAAAAATATTTTCTTCTAATTGATATGAAATTTTATACAGTTTTTATTTCACTTTTAGGATCCGTTTACTAAACGCTTACCCGGTAAGTACTTACCGGATAATTTTCCTCACCAGATGAATATGACAAGGGCCAAGAATTTTATCCGGTAAGAGCGATGATAAGGATTGAGTGTCTTACTCGTTAAGTGGAGGTGACGACTATTACCCGCGTAAGCGCTTACCAAGTAAATTGTTTCATAGGATACTTTTGATGTAATACAATTTTACCCAGTAAAATAAATTATAATATTAACTCCTAACGATAAACACTTATCTACTAAGTATTTAGGTAAACGATCCCTTACAGATAAATTTTTAATTCATGTAATAACAGTTTAATTGTGATAAAAACTCATCATATTAATATTTTTGCTATATTTAAATGCCAAAAAAATAAAGCTCTCTTTTTCAAATGTTTGTTTTTTCCAAATGTCGTACTCCTATTTTCTCTTTATTCTTTTTATTTTAAAATAAAAGAAAATTGCTTATTTTCCCAAAAATAATATAAACTAAAATGCACGTGGGCTAGTTATATTCCAACCAGCTGAGGTTTGAAATGGTCAATACCCAATTTTCACAAATATCCCCTATACTATGCGAATTGAACCACACGGACCCTTAGTTTTCGTAAATTTGATCAATTGAACTAAAATCAAAATGGATAAATAATTTAAAGAGAGAATCATCGATTTAGTCCTTGTGGTAATGACTTCTTAAACTCGATTAATTATGAATTTAGTCTTTATGGATGTCATTTTTTTATGATTAAGGTCAATCTCTCTGTTGGTGATTTGTATCACTAATATCATTTAAGTGTAATGAGATTAATTTTGTTGACCAATGTAATCATGATAAATATTGAACAAGTAAAGAAGACGCGGAGTGCACAGTTGTTTGAGTTTATTTTGATTTAGAGGCGAAGCCTCTAAACGACGGGGGTCCGAGCCCCTGGCTAGGGTCGAGCTGTTGTGAAAAATACTTCAAAAATCCGAATTTAAAATTTTAAACCCGGTTTAGGGATCAAAAACTGTCGTTTTTGACAGTTTTTCGATTTCAATTTTTCGAATTGGTCATTTTGATTTTGGAAGGTACACGGATTCATAACAATCGATTCTTTCACTGATTTTATCCGATTAAAATTTCAATTGTACCATCCAAATACTTCAATCTAAAAATGTTACATGACTTTCAGTTGGATCCAAGCAATTGAAAACCATAATTTTTAACACTCTCTAACTTTATAAAGGTACCTCTCTTAACTCGGGAGTAAAATCATATTTTTGTCATTTTCTACATTTTAATATTAAATTTTGTCCTTGTCTTTTCTTTTTCGTTTTTTAAATTCACAAGGACCAAAAGCGTTATCCACTCTATTATATTTATATACTATAATATACATTATATATATATATATATATATATATATATATATATATACTAGAGGGTGATCGCATAATATAGCGAGATATATCTCAATCATAATGTTTCTTTTTATTATATATCTATGTCGGTATATTACGGTTTTTTTAGTGGTTTTGAAAAAGCAATAATGCTTTTTTTTGAATAAAATATAAACATAAATATATCATAAAAAATATATCGATATTAATATCAAATTTACTATTTAAAGTTCTGTTTTTTTGTGTAATTTCTTGAATTCAATATTTTATTTATAATTTGATTTATCGTTTAATAATATGATTTTTATAAAGATAATAATTAAGTATTTTGTTATAAATATTGATTATTCTAATTATATTTTAGATTTTTTATATTCAAAATAAGATGTTATCATGTATTTGATTATGTTTATTTGTAGTTAGTTACACAAATTCAAAAATAAAGCTTTTATAAGTTGTACTTACATAATTTACTTATGATCTTGAGTTTTAAGTAATATGCATCAATAAACAGTACCTTATGCATAAAAAATAGTTTTAGGAGTTTTTCAAATGTTTTATAATATAGTATAGATAATGGGGTCATTTAAGTAAGAACTTAATAATTTGTGATAATTGTAAGATTTAATTTCAACCATAAATCAAAAGATAAATTACGAAATTAATAATTTTCACTTCAAATTTTAATTAAAAAGTATTTTAGATATTTTAATTATTTTAAAAGTCTTATATCTCTCCTTTCTCCTCTCTCTGATTAACCTTATTCTGATGGACACCATGTGAACACAAATTACACGATGTGATACCTAATAAAATTTCCACTGTTAGAAAAATATATACAACCGATCCATATTGTAATACCCAAGATATATATAATATGCACAATGTGGTACCCATTGTATACATATTGTGATGTCCACTGTATACACGTTGTAATGCTCATTGTATATACGTTGATACCCACTATAATACAACATATTCACAGCACCAATGCCAATTTTGGTAACATAAAATGCGAATATGGAAAGAGAGAGAGAGTTGTTAAATAATTTAATTATATACAAAATGGAAATATCAAATAACTAACTTACCTTTTTACATTATTTTAAGAAATAACATTAGTTATCTTAAATATTGGCTCACATTATGTTTCACTGTTATCATAAACTACTGAGTTCTCAGTTACTTAAGCCCCTATATATAGTACACACATATGCACACACACACATATATATATGTATAATATACACATGTATGTAATTACCATGACCATCACCTGATACCACAACCTTAACCTCCTTTGTCTCGACCATTAGTCTAGAATCCCAAATGGGTTTTGTTTGGTTGCACAAAGGATCAAAGAAGAAAAAGATAAAGCTGAAAGTGGGTTATGGTGAGAAGGAGAGTGGTGGTCAACACGGAGAGGATGGAAGTAAGAGGGGGAGGGGAGAAGGGGTAGAGGAAGAAGTCGACCTTGATGCTTGGTTTGGTCTTTGTTTTTGGGTTATGCGATACATATAGGCGAAAGATTGTGTGAAAAGAAGAGTTAAGGTGAGAAGCGTAAGAAGGGATATAAACCCTTGATCACCTTTAATTTCAAATCCACCAATGAATCACGTTTGATACGTGGATTAAACCGGTGCATCTCATCCTAATGTGCATCCAAGGGATGAGATCCTTTATTACGTTTCTCACCTTAACTCCCATTCTCACTGGAACCCAACCATATAGATATGTATGTATGTATGTATGTATGTATGTATGTATGTATGTATTTTCATTAATCCACCGGGGTAAAGCTAGAGGGTGGTTCCTTAGTTTTGTTACTATATATATCAAGGTTCTAAAAAACGCGTTATGGAAGCGTTATGTCATGCCATAACGTCGAGGCGTGGCCTCGTGTTAAACCTAGTTTCAATCAGATAATAATGAATAAACAATAAGAACAATAATCTAGAGATCAAATCATCATGTATATTGATAAACTCTCTCAATACATGTTTCTCTCTCTACAATCTCTCTTTAGAATATTACAATATGAGTTCTTACTAACAGCTAAACTAACAAGAACTATATATGATTGACTAATTACAAAGTCAAACTACAATTAACCGCAATGTTGAATTTTGCTGACTATGTTGAATTTAAACTTTGACCTCTTCAATATTTAAGCTCGGTGAACTCGGATACAATAATATTTAATCTAACAATCTCCCCCTTTGTATTCGAGATCACATTCTTCAAAACAAATCCCTTTGTCTTCACTTCAAAAGATCTTTGACATAAACAATCTCCTAAATGAAGACAATCAGACTTTGTCACTATTTGAAAGAAAAATACAGAAAATAACAATCTCCCCTTTTTAACAAATATATTCTTCAGATCAAAATCTTCAACTTAAAATCATCTTGAATTAGTCTTCAGTAATCATCAATTAATAGCTTCAAGATAAATCTTTTTAGTCAACAGATAAGCTTTAGACATTTAGGCTTGACACTTTGATATTATGTGACTAAGATCAAGACCCATATATCATGAAAGAATCCAGCTTTATGGACAAACTTCTTTCAACAACTTTAACAAATGTCAACAATAAGTGTCAACAAGCAATACTAATACTTCAAAACTGTACTAACCTTCAAATCATCTACAAATTTTAAATCCAATGGCTTTTCAACCTTTGATTCAAAAGATTTAGATACAATTCATCTCATCAACAAACTGATTCAACATTTTACCAGTTCAGCTTCACTTTTGAACATCAACACTAGTCACAAACATTTTTGAACATAATTTCTTCCCCGTAACATCTGTATAATCTTTTCATGTCTATGCATCATGTCTTCATCTTCTCTCTTTGTCTTTGATATGTATTTGATATTATGTTCTCCCCTACGTGATGATTAAGATAATCCTAAACATCATGAATAATCAAAGACTTTAACAAACCAGCTTTAGATATTCTCAAACATCGTCAAAAAAACTTGATTCCTCCCTCTCAGAAAAATATCTCTATTAGAACAAATTTCTCCCCTTTAAAAATAGATATTTTCCATCACAAGCAATCTCTTCCTTTGAAAATTGGGTATTCGTCTAACGTAGAAGCACATTAGCAACAATTATCATAACAATTAAAATAATTCGGTGTCCTATGTTTAGAGTTGTCATTGATTTTTCTCTGATTGGACTTCCAGTTATCATTGAAGTAAAGTTATAGAACTAACTTCTCAAATTGTTCTGGAAATGTCACAATGATATGCAATTTGAATCACAAAGACTCGTGAATGTGAAAGTGTAAGAAAATATTATCATTAAAGTTCAAGATAGACTCATTGTGCATGATTGAAGTGCGAAGGTGGGGAAAACTTCCTTCTTTTTCAGTATCTAAGTATTCCAAATGAAAACTAGATAGCTTATATGTTGCTTCCCAATGAAAAATTGAAATATTTATTTGTTAAGAAAGAAATGAGTAGTTGATGGGATTAAATCGAGAGTTGGCATGGGATCACTGCCTGTTTCAATGATGGTCGTGAAAGAGTTATGAACTAACAGTAATGTAGTTGTCTAGCTTGAAGTGGTCAGGGCAAAGTTTTCTTTTCTTTTAGCTCTGTTCTCTCACCCTCTATTTTTAATAAAAAATTTCACTTCTAACCAAACTCCCGTTTGCATTTTTCCACTTAGCACAATATGATCTCTCAACCATGTAAGTTATCTCCCCTACTCTTTTATTTAAGACCCTCGGCTCTCAATCACTCAAAAATTACATCTTGGGTAGAACTACATGTTCTGGTAGCTCATTGAAGCACAATTAATCTCACAAATTGATTTTACGAAATACATCCTAATAATTCAAAGATATTATACTTTGAAAATTTTCATAAATCAATATCTGAAGTACGAGTCCTGAACTGATATATTCAAAAATCAAACAAACGTAACACAGGTTCTAAACTAAAGTGCTTAGAAACTAATATGCCACGTTAAAACTCGTGGGGCGACTCTGAGGCGTGACTTGCAGTATGGCGCGTTATAACGAGTTATGACACGTTATGGCGGGTTTTAAGGTGTGTTAAGGCGCAAATGAGGTTTTTTTTACCTTTTAATATAAATCATGGCTTATTAAATCAAATATTAATTATTCTAATTATTCACTGACAGTGGAAGTTCTTTAAACATAATGCTTCTAATATTCACGAAAATAAACGATGAAGATTACATGGAAGGATGATTATTTATAAGATACATCTAATCTAATCCACCTTAATGTGTTTTTGGCATATGATATTTGAAGTTCATATTAGAGATATATGAATTAGGAAACCATATAAAACATTCTTTTTGTTATTTTCTCTTAATATCATTTTTGTAAACTTTGTATATTTGATATCAAATTATGAGTGTATGTTTCTTCTTTTATTTATTGTTTTATACGAATTTAATTTATTTAATCATTATTGTTCAATACACTAATTTATTCACATAGAGATATGTATATATGCTATACATGTAAAGATTTGTTGCCTTAAATCGCTCTTTGAAGAACGTCATGGCCTCGTCGTAACTCGTATGGTTTGAGACTTGACATCGCCGCCATGCCATGTCTCATGCCATTTAGAATCTTGATATATACATATATATATATATATGTATATAAGCGAATGATCATGTGAGAATTAAGGTTATAATGAGAAGCGTAAGAAGAGATCTGAATCCTCGATTACTTTTTTTTTCATACACACCCTGAATTGCGCTTTAGAATGGAATTGATATGGTGTATTTCGGTATACTTCATTAATGTTGACATTCAATTAGAATTGATGTAAGGATGAAGATCTCTTCTTACACTTCTGACTAAAACTTCACTTCTCAACGGAACCCAACCACACACACACACACACACACACACACACACACACACATATATATATATATAGGGGTCCATTCAATGAAGAACTGACTAGTTTGTGGTAACCGTGAGATCCAATCTCAACCACAAATTAATTATAAATTAGGAAATTTATAATTTTGGTAATTTTGAATTAAAATTTTAATGCAAGGACATTTTAGGTATTTTCTCTCCTCTCTCCTCTCTTCTCTCTCCGTCCTTCGGCCTCCGGCCACCGTCCTCCGGTGATACCACTGTGATAACTAAAAATATTGACTCTTTTAAACAAAAGACACAGTGTGATACCCAAGCATATATAAGATGCATTGTGATACCGTTGTGTTACATCTCCGATTGACCACACAGTGTGATACCCAAGCATATATANTCTCCGATTGACCACACAGTGTGATACCCAAGCATATATAAGATGCATTGTGATACCGCTGTGTTACATCTCCGATTGACCACACAAATGACCTCAGCGTGATACTCAATCACATATATGATGCATTGTGATACCATTGTGGTATCACCGAAAGACGGTGACCGGAGGACGGGGGATGGAGAGAGAAGAGAAGAGAGAGGAGAGTTTTAAAATACCTAAAATATCATTGCATTAAAATTTTAATTCAAAATTACCAAAATTATAAATTTCCTAATTTATCTATTGATTTGTGGTTGAGATTGGATCTCACGGTTACCACAAACTAATTAGTTCCCTATATATATATATATATATATATATATATATATATATAATTTGTTTTATATTTTTAATAAGAGAAGAAAAAAAATAAGAATAAAAAGACTAAAATACCTCTGAATTTAACCGGGTTAACTGAATCTTTTTTATTTCGTTAGAAAGATAGACTTAAAGAGCACGAAGATATAAACCACGAGTCCCATATTTATATTTATTTTGATTTTGGGACCACTATGAATAGAAAATGTAAACCAAAAGGGACCAAATATGTAATTTACTTAAAACAAATAATCTGAAACAATTGAGATGATTACCACAAGTGTTTCTCTTATCACATAAATTGTTTGCATTTTATGGTTTGTGTTTTTTTTAACCGTATCATCTGAGTTGGTTCAGGAAACTGCATTTTTAAAAGTACCACATGTTAAATTATGTTTTTCATCCCTATGATTTGTTGAAAACTGTTAATTTTGTCTTCATGCTTTTGAAATTATGTTTCTAATTCTTATGGTTTAAGAATCATTTTCGTTTTCGTTTTTGTTCTTGTGATTTATAATTTATTGTTATTTTTGACCCTATGTTTGTTATTTTCATCTCTTATACTTAAAAGATATCAGTTGACTCATACACAAAAAACGCAATAAAATGCAAACCATAGTGATAAAAACGTAATTTCAAAACCACATGGACCAAAAATATTATTTACTCTATTTTTATTAATATATAATATTATATAATTATATACTATACTTTGATTAACAAAAAGTAACGGTTTAAACATCAGTCACTACTCGATTGTTCTTTTTTTTTAAATTTATTTTAGAAGTATGATTAAAATTTTCGGTTTGCATTGTAGGAAGTGAACTGCGAAATTTTGTCATATTGCTGTCTATATTCGATGAAAAATATAGCATATTTAGATATATATAAATTTTCATATAGGTATATATATGAAATTTTCCATATGATGTTAGTGTGCCGACTTGTATATACATGCCTTTTACTTGTCATTCTTTCACGATCAGTTCATTTGAACACGTATATTATTTTTCTTAAACAAGTCGTATTTTATGTTTTATTGCTATATATCGTTGTTTATATTATCTTAAATTATCAATTTCTTTATTTTTAAGTTTTTAATTTAAGATTATTTATTTATTTATTAGCTATTCTATGATACTGATAATTTTAATTTTTGTTATTAAATGACATTTTAAATATATGCTAATATACAAATATTTTTATTAAATAACGATTTTAAGAATAATAATAAATTGGATCACGTAGACTCGCGAATTGTTCGCTTTGTCCATTCACCTGGACTCGCGAATTTAGAATGTGTTTGATAAAGAAAGTATGAAGTCTCTTATAAGTCAATCTTTGTTTTATTCCCCAACCAATATGGGATCTTACAATCCACCCCAGTTGAGAGACCAACGTCCTCGCTAACACACCAGTTCAGTTTCCGACTCTGATACCATCTGAACATCTAGACTAAAATAAAAACGGAATAAATATTTAAAAAAAAATGAAAAAGAAAAAAGGTTGAATATTCTTGAAATAAAAATGAAAAGGACAATAATGTCCTTATATTACGGTGTAAACATGGAATTTGGAAATTAATAATATAACAAGTGGACAGTTACGTTTAAATCATTGACTCTGACCATAACCATCGTTTAGGGGCATAATTGCCTTTACATAGCTCTCTGCCCCCCTTCTCATAAAATTAAATAAAAAATTAATATTTTTGTTTAATTTAAGTTCGAAAAATCAATTATAAAATTATCAAAATAAATAAATAAATAAAATCAGACAAACGTTCAAATTTATGTCATTGAAACGTGTAAATATTGAAATCCTACGACGTCGTCTTCCCCCTTCCTTTAGATTTTTGTTTTTAAAGGCCTGTTTTTAGGTTTTAGCCATCAAAGTCTATATTTTAAATATGAAACGATATTTTTGTTTTTTGGTATAAATAATAATAATTTAAAAATTGAATGGAATTTTATTATTACGTGGCATTTGAAATATATTATAATATTTTACTGAATTGTCCCTATAAATTAGCATAAGCCATTTGATAGAGCATATTAGTTTTTGGTCTTTTTCTAAGAAATTAGAGATATAATGAGGTGTTATGTAGGGCTGTAAACGAACCGAACGAACACGAACGGAGGCTTGTTCGTGTTCGTTCATTTAACTTAACCGAACAAACGAACGAACACGAACGGTAAACGAACGAAAATAATTGTGTTCGTGTTCGTTCGTTTAGAAATACGATGTGTTCGTGTTCGTTTATGTTCGTTCGTTTAGAAATACGATGTGTTCGTGTTCGTTTATGTTCGTTCGTTAACAAGTTAAACGAACGTAAACGAACGAACATAAACGAACATGCCTAAACGAACATAAACGAACAGCCTAACGAACATAAACGAACATGCCTAAACGAACATAAACGAACATAAACGAACATACCTAAATGAACATAAACGAACATAAACAAACGAACACCACTATTTGTCATTCAGTTAACTATTACACACCAATTGTCCATAGTTTAAAATAAACAAATCACCATTGTCATTTGAACAAAAAAACAATCCGCTCATCATCATCTGTCAGTTGTCACCTCATGGAAGTTCAATATATATCATATCATCAGTTTCCTACAACAAACAAACAAAACAATTATTAGTTGTTGTAATAAAACAAGTATCATAAATTCATAATTGATAAGATTAAGCAAATTACCTTGGTTTTCTTTTTGTGTAATCCATAATGATGACGATACCAATCAGCT
>NC_037530.1:29626603-29661520 GCF_001531365.2 Cynara cardunculus var. scolymus
GAACATAAATGAACGCACGTTCACGAACGTAAATGAACGAACGAGACTCTTGTTCATGTTCGTTCGTTTAACTAAACGAACGAAAAAATTTGTTCATGTTCGTTCATTTATTAAATAAACGAACATAAACGAACTTCCCGCCGAACGGTTCACGAACGGTTCGCTGAACGTTCGGTTCGTTTACAGCCCTAGTGTTATGTAGTTCATGAAAGAACTTAAACATATGTAATATTGAGCTACAAGTTGTTTAAAATGCTAGCTTTTTATTCTTACATATTGTTTGATTTTTACCAACTAGGTTTATAAAATGTAAGGTGACGTTAATATTTTTGGATTAAATGGAATTTGTAAAAGAAATTTGACTTTGAAGGAATTTGAATGGATTATTGTTAGGTTTGACCACCTATTTTGTTGGTAGATATTGGAATGAAATTTGTTAAGAAATTAGAATCTGTCTGTTTGATTTACAGAATGTAGCTTTGGAATTGGAATAAAATATTGGTAAATGACCAAAATGTCTTTTTTTGAAAATTTTAATTTTTTTTAAAACTAAAAATACTTTCATAAAATAATTATTTAATATGTAAAACAATATAAAATACACAACCCAAATATAACCATAAGCCAAAGGACATTACTAAATCAACGGTGGTATGCATTAGTTCAGATGGCGGTGGTCGGCGGTGGTTCAAATTGATGGTGGTCCGCATTGGTTCAGATAGCCGTGGTCGGCAGTGGTTCATATCAATGGTGGTCCGCGGTGGTTTAGATGGAGGTCGTCAGCAGTGGTTCAGATAGACGGTGGTTTAGATCGGTGGTGGGGGCGGTGGTTCAGATTGATGGTTGTTCAAATTGTTGGTGGTCGACGGTGTCCGATCGATGCTAGTCGGCGGTGGTTCGGATCGGTGGTGGTCTATAATGCTTCAAGTGGTGGTGGTTGGATGTGGTTCAGATCAATTGTGGTTCAGATTGGGGTGGTTCAGATCGGTGATGGATCAGATCAGTGGTTGTTCAGATCGGTGATGGTCGACGGTGCTTCAGATCGATAGTATTTGGCGGTGGTTCAGATAAATGGTGACCCGTGGTGGTTTAGATGGCGGTGGTCGACAATGGTTCAGATGGCGGTGATCGAATGGTGCAAAATTGACGATGGATTAGATCGGTGGTGGTTTAGATCAATGGTGGTCGACAGTGGTTCAGATCGGTAGTGGTCGGCAGTGGTTCAGATCAGCGGTGTTTCAGACCAATGGTTGTCGGCGGTGGTTCAGATGGTCGACGGTGATTGAGATCGACGGTGGTTGAAGCTGGTTTGCGATTGTCATATTGGGTTTTATGGGATTAGGGTATATTGGGTTAAGGGCATATTTGGTATTATGGAAATAGAGAATTTCATTCCATCAATATACCATGTAGTTGCTAAGGAATGTCAAATTTCTTTATTTGTGAAATTTCTAGGATTTTGAATATTCTTTTCATAAAAAAAGAATGAACCTAACGAGGGAATGAAATTTGGTCAATGAAATTCAACATTCCAATTCCATTACATTCATTCAGAATCTACGAACCAAATGCCCCCTAAGTCTCTTGTCACTTACACCTAAACCAACAACCATATTTTTCTTATAGAGAACCATTATTTCTCTTGTCATTATCTAGACATAAATCGATAATTATTAAATACAAAGACTTCATTAGATACCAAATGCCCAAAAACTACTAGCATCTACCTCTAAAGCATAACAAGGTTGAGGTGGTATACTTGCACAAACATTGCAAATATTTGAGGCTTGATAACCGCAATATGGGAGTTACATTTTTTGTGGATTGAGCTCCTTGTGAGCATTGGGATTTCAAGTCATCCTATCTAGCAAGTCGTTATGTACCTATTAATTTGTCTTTGATATGATGCTTTCAGGACAGGGCGATGGAGGTCAACTCAGGGGTTGCCTATTAAGTAACAAACCCATTTGCAAGTTGGTACACAGATATGACTAGACATTACAAGTTGTTTGTTTGATGTATGGCATGACTAGGAGTAGGCTAGACAAGTTGTCTATAAATTTTGTTTAATGATTAATATGGTGGTTACTAGTTGTGGTGGAAGTGGAAGCGGTGATTGTGGCAAAGGCAAGGGGAGGTTGTTGGCGACAATGGTAGTGGTGGTGTTGGAAGTGGAGGCAACAATGGTCGATGACTGGAAGTGGTTGTGGATGACGTGGAGATGGTAGACAGTGGTGGTGGTTGTGGTGGTGGTGGTGGCATATGCGGTGGAGATAGAGGTGGCATGGATGGTAGTAGTGATAGTCGATGGTAAAAATCATATAAACCGGACGAACCCATTCAACCCGAACTGATTTTTGTGGGTAAAACTGAAAACTGAAATTTAAGTAGGATTGTAGGTTTCGAGTTGGGTTTGCATACCCTCCACCCGAAAACCTGAAATTCCTAAGGCCTATCTAAACTAAGTTCCATCATCAATGTGAGTCAATTTAGCCATTAGGTTACGTACTTACCGACTTAAGGCACATACAGTCATCGACATTCAACAATAATGGTAATGGGTATGCTGGAGAGTAGATCAGAATAGAGTAGGAGACGATTGAATTTGACGATTCCTTAAGTGAGAGAGGGGAGAGAGAGACGGACGATGGTAGGGTGGTAGATAGGAATTATAAATCCATGCATCATCATAATGTTAAATGTTACAAGTTACACAATCCATCATGCATTGGGTTTCAAAATGCTTTTCTTTTTTATAAATCCATGTTGCATAATAGATTAAGAGGGTTGTACTTACAAAGTTACATAAGCATACAATTACATAAATTTCTTGACAACTAACTCCTCATGAATTGCATATTTTCAGGTATACATTTTAAACATTTTATGGGTAAACCTTTTTCAGTAAAATCCTTGGTTATATATTTTTTTTAGTACTAGCCACTCAAACTCGCTCAAATACATCCTACCCGATAATCATCCGAACTCGAAGAAATCACAGCCTGAAAACATGATGGTCGGGCCTCTCTACCCAACCTCGAAACTTGATCAGGTTTTACCCCTCTCCACCCAAACCCATCCAATGCTCTCCCCTCGATGGTGGTGGAAGTGGTGGTGGAGTTGTCCCTCGATGGTGGTGGTGATAGTGATGGGCGGTGGTGGCCAATGGTGATGGTGGAGGTGGTGGTTGTGGAGGACGAATGTTGGTGGAGGCCGATAGTGGTTGATCAGGAGATGGTGTTTGTGGATGAGGTAGAGGACGTGGTAGGCGATGATAGTGGTAATTGATGGTGGTGGAGGTGGTTCCTAGTGGCCGACGGTGGCCACCACTGGTGTTGGTGGTGGCAGCAGTCGGTGGTGATAACCATTAAAGTAAATACTATATTATGGTTAAATAAAAAAAATGAGAGTAGATTGACAAATTTTCAGTTTTGTCCATCTTATTCCACCTATTAACAAAAAATTTAATCTTTTTTGTTCCATACAATCCACCCACTCCACCCACTCCTTGTCTTGTCCTCGTTCCATGTTGCCCCAGAAGTAGAACAATGAGTTTTTATTTTGTCTCATATTGTGCCAAATACGAAACAGTAAGTTTTTGTCCCGTACGGTTCCTCCAAGTCTCATATACCCACATACATATTGAATCAATGACAATTATCTAAGTAAAGGTCATATTTACCAACGATAAGATAGCATGCTTTATCAATTATGTTTAGTAAACCATTATACTAACTTTTAACTTTTTAGACAACTGTTTTAAGGGTTTTTTTCGACTTTTTTTTCCAATCATACCTCTTGTTAGAACAAATTTTTTAATATATCGAGTTACATTTTCATTTTAATCTAGTTTATTACAGATTCATTAGCACCAAAGATATCCAGTAGTTCGTCAAACGTAACAAAAACTAACACCCGTTGTAATTACTTTCTACTACCATTAAAAGAAAATATCCGTATAATACAACTAAGCAATGCATATCCGGTTGTGGTCTCGTTATTGAGTACACATAAAACAAAAGTACAAGTAAATAATGCATGTAATATGCTTATAGTTTAATGCCCACAAAAAGAAACATCCAAAAAGGTACAATTAAACAATGCATGTTTTATTAGTATAAACTTTTTTAGTATCAAGTGATGCATCAAACCCTTAATCATTACATATAAAAACAAAGATAAAAAAAGTACAACCAAATGAAGCACCATTCCAACAGTGAAAAAAAGGCTTCACTTTCTTCCCTCCTTCCTTCCTTCGTTCATTCTTCAGTCAACGAGTCATCTAAACAGAAAAGCCAGCAACTTTCTCTCTCTTTTTATAGATATAAATTATATATGTATATCTCTCTTCTCTCACACACTCATACACATAGTAAACTGTGTGTGTTTCCCTGAGTCTTGAGGTTTTCCCACCCCCATTTATTGTTCTTCACCTTTGTTGTTGAGAATATGGCGCTTCCTTTAATGCGCCACCATTAAAGCTCTCTCGTATCACAAACAAGAAATATCCAATACCCACTGCTATATTATAGATATAGATAAATATACAGAAAGTGCACTTGTTAATAGTAGTGAAATCGTGCTTTCTTTGTTACTTGCATTTAATTAACTCAAAGAGGGTTTCTTTTTTGCTGCTGAATTACACACGGAGGAGCAATGGGTATTATAATCTGCACGGATATCTCCATCACAGCAATCGTCGTGTAATTATTGTTGTATGATGGATGGCCCTTGTTTTTAGATCGTCAAACTGTAGGAGGGTCCTCGTGTACAGGGAACAGTGTCAGTTTTGTAGGGCTGCAAATTTTGGGATTTCCTTGCACAGGGATTAGGCTTCAACAGGTGCAACAGTTGAAATGGATCAAGACCTTTCTGGGGTATAAGGGGGAAGGGTATTGTTGTTTAATCATGGAGACTCTGTTGAAGGTAATATTCCATTTCAGTTTCTTCTTGTTGTTGCTGGTTAACTCGGTGTTGACTCAGGTGGACGTGAGGCGGGTGCCACTGAGTTCCGGGGTGGAACGGGCGGCGTTGTTGGATCTACGAGCTTCTTTAGGAATAAGAGCCAGGTACTGGCCCAGGAAATCTGACCCCTGTACCAACTGGACAGGGCTGGAGTGCCGGAACGGCCGGGTCATCGGGATAAATTTGTCTGGTTTGCGGCGCACTCGTTCTGGGCTTCTTAATCCTGGGTTTGCTATTGATTCTTTGGTAAATTGTACTCAATTGGTTTCGTTTATTTCTTCTGGATTTCCTCTTCGAGGGTCCATACCTGACTGGTTGGGACAAAATCTTGGTGCACTCCAGGTGCTCGACCTTACGTCTAGCTCAGTTTTAGGTCCAATTCCTCCGTCAATTGGTTCTTTGAATCAACTTAATCGCTTAGTTCTTTCGAATAATTCTCTTACCGGGATTATCCCTGATTCTTTGGGGCAGCTTTCTTCATTATCGGTTCTAAATTTGTCACATAATACGTTGACAGGGTCCATAACCTCTTCATTTTCAGCTCTCGGCAATCTCACGTTTCTTGATTTATCTTCAAATTTCTTATCTGGGCCAATTCCACCTGAGTTTGGTTCTCTTTTGAGTTTGCAGACTTTGAATCTTTCCAGCAATAGTCTTGCTTCTTCTGTGCCTGCACAGCTGGGAAACCTTTCTCAGTTGGTTGTCCTTGATCTTGGATCCAATTCATTGTTTGGATCATTACCAACGGAACTAGGAGGTTTAAGAAGATTGAGGAGATTGTTGATTGGAAACAATGATCTCGGTGGTACTTTTCCCGGCAATTTGACAGCAAACATGCCGGATATTGTCCTTCTTGATTTATCCAGTAACAACTTAACAGGAAATCTTCCAGACCTCTCAGCATTTCCCAATGCTTCTGGTGTCACGTTGAACTTCTCAAACAATCTGTTCTACGGAAGCCTGGGTTTCAAGCCTACAGTTGTTGGTTCGATTGATCTATCTAACAACTATCTTCAGGGTTTAGAATCCCAGGCTGGAAATGGAACTTCCTTATCAGGAAACTGCTTTCTTCGATTCGCAGACCAAAGGAGTTTGGAAGATTGCAGGAGGTTCTATGCTCTGATGGGTCTACCTTTTGATGGTACTCCCAATCCAGTGCAACCTCCATCGCCAAAGAAGAGCAACGATCGTTTGAAATATGTGTTGGCGGGAGTTTTTGGCGGACTTGGTGCCATTGTAATCGTAGTTATAATCTTGGTTTTGGTAGCTAAAACATGTAATAAGAGAAACGTAAGCCAAAGATCTGCAAATGTAGAACCTGTTCAAGAAGAAGGAAATGGCAATGCACAAAATATTGCAGTTAATTTAGCGAGCTTGGTGGACTCATTTACATATGAGCAAATGCTGCAAGCTACAAGTGGTTTCAGTGATGCAAACCTTATCAAGCATGGCCACAGTGGAGACATCTTTTCGGGGAGATTAGAAGATGGAATTGCTGTAACTATCAAGCGAGTTGACATGCGGACTTCAAGAAAAGATTGTTATATGTCAGAACTGGAGTTGTTCAGTAAGGGTATGCACACGAGATTGGTACCTCTTTTGGGACATTGTTTAGAACATGAAACCGAGAAGCTTCTGGTCTACAAGTTCATGCCAAATGGAGATCTCTCGAATTCCTTATACAGGTCTACCAGTTTGGAAGATGATGGTTTGCAATCCTTAGATTGGATAACAAGATTAAAGATTGCTATAGGAGCTGCAGAAGGGCTATCTTATTTGCATCATGAATGCAATCCCCCCATGGTTCACAGGTATTTAAGAATTTAACTCTCAGTTGTTAATGCTATCTACATTTGTATACAACAGTATTTGCATACTTGCTGGCTGTGGAGAATTTGGGACATTTATTTTCTTTAATCTTTGATTTATAGAGATATTCAAGCAAGCAGTATTCTACTCGATGATAAATATGATGTACGGCTTGGAAGTTTGAGTGAAGTTTGTACTCAAGAAGTGGATAACAACCAGAATGTTATCACGAGGCTGCTGCGGATTTCATCGTAAGAATCATTTCTTGTTCCAAAACAATTTAATGTTTGATTGAAACAGCTTAACAGAAGTGTTCGACTTGTCTCGATCTTTTTTAAACACATGTTATCTCATTTCATCTTTTTGTTTCTTGGATGTGCAGGAACTCTGAACCGACTCCTTCTGGTACGTGAACATCTTCTTAATATCGGTTATTTTTGTATTGCTTCGGCTTCCTTTGGATAACGAATATGTGCTTATATTATATGATGTGTGTGTGTATTCATACATATAATACATACATACATACATACATAATATATGATGATGAAGATGGAGAAAAATGAGTATTTCAAGACTTGCACTGTGTTCTTGAATTTGGGAAGAAAAGGAAGGGAAGAAATGAAGAAGAAACAATTTTTCATGTTTTTGGACCGGAGGGAAAGGAAAGGAAATATATCATTTTTACAAATATACCGTTATATTTGTTTTTCTCATTTTCCCTTACGAGGGCATTTTTGTCATAAAAGATCACACACATGTTTCAGATTTTCTTTCCCTCCTATTCCTTCCATTTCCCTCTTAAAAACTTTCATAGACATGTTCCTTTCTTTTTCTTAGAAAAAGGTTTCGACAACACCGTGTTAGAAAGTGTTTCACAAGTGGAATATAGCTCTTATCGGTAGACCTGTTGGAACACCAATTCGCTGAAAAGCGTATCAAGTTGAAACTCATTTTGGTAGCTTCTATTTTGGAACAAACAGGATCATCACCTCCCATTTGTGCATATGATGTATACTGTTTCGGAAAGGTCTTACTTGAGCTCGTAACCGGCAAACTCGGAATCAGCAAATCCGAAGATAAGGAATGGTTGGACCGAACTCTGGCTTGCATCAACAACTATGACAAAGAACTGGTTTCCAAGATCGTCGACCAATCTCTAGTCATAGACGAAGACTTGTTAGAAGAAGTGTGGGCTGTAGCCATAGTAGCCAAGTCTTGCCTAAACCCGAAGCCCGCAAAACGCCCACAAATGACTCATATTTTGAAAGCACTTGAAAACCCTTTTAGGGTCGTAAGGGAAGAAGACTTCAGTTCCGGAAGGTTGAGAAATAATTCGTCAAGAAGATCTTGGAGTACCGCTTTATTTGGTAGCTGGCGGCAAAGCTTCTCAGGAAGCACACATAGCCAAACCAACAGAGATGGCCAGAAGCAGTCGAATTCTCAGGGAAGTGGCGTGAATGATAAAAGATTGTCGAGCGAGATTTTCCCCGAACCCGTGGATATCGTCGATGTGGAGCGGCAAGATGGAAACCGATGATGAGATGCTGGGGTTTGATGGCTAGAATCTTTGATTATATGTGGATAAGCTTCATTCTGTTTGAGTTTATAAAGGGAGATTTGATGAAGAGAAGAGTGAGGTAAAGATTGTTTAGAAAAGTAGTTTTGAGGCCAAATTTCATATTAATTTTTTATGGCTCTGAGATTTCTGTGCTTCTGAAAGCATGCATTTGTTGTTGATGATGTTGTGGTTGTTATAATCCATTCAAGTCCAAATGTAAATTTCAAAAAGTGAAAGCTTGTTTTGAAATTCCTACTTATTCTTGTACCATAAATCATGTGGAAATATAAAGAGTTGTGACGGTGGAATCCGAATGAAATAATAACAAATGACCAACATACCCCTTGAAATGGAAAACGTTCAATATGCGACATGGGTGGTGGTGTTTAAGATTCATGCTTGATCACACAAGGTGATTCACCATATCATCAAACCCAAGCCAAACAAGGTGCAAAAACCGTCGACAAAAACTCAAATGAACCGAAGCCAAACAAGGTGCATTGATTTATGGTTTTGAGGACAAAAAATGATTCACACAAGCAGAATTAAAAGCTATATAGTCATCAGAAATTCGCCACTAGCTTCAAACCCTTCAACCTGTATGAAGCATTCACAGTGCATCCATGGTATTTTTGTCTCAGGATATCATCATCTATAAAGGACCAAGTTGGTCCTCTGGCTGAGCTCCCAACCCACATAAACCGCTCTGAAAATGGATTCACAAGACTCCTACGAAATTCTTCTGCTGCTTCGCACTTAACTCCCTGCCAAAATGAGAATATGGTTAATCTTTGCAACTAAAACTCATGGTGGGTGGGGTTCAGGAGACGTACTTCTGCCATGGCTTTGATCTTCAGTGTGAGATCATTGCTAAGAATGATAATCTTTCGATCTGTAATTTTTTTACATAAATGGAGGGCGGTTTCAAGGACTTCAAGTTCTGCTTCTGATGAATGAAGGATTTCATCATCCACGTGAATCCACCATTTTGTATCCACCATACATTCGTCAATCCATTTCAAAGCTAAAGAAACCTTTTTTGTACTTTTTTTCGGGATATCATCTTGACCCTTTATGTCCATCAGTTCCCTCATGACTGATATTAATCAACACCAAAGAAAAATGTTAGAAAAGTTATGCCCACAATGAATAATGTTTTATGTTCAACTTAGATATCGGAAACCAGGACTTATTACCGATTTTGGGAACAAAAAGTTGAGTTCCTATGAGGCCTTGCAGAAGTTTCAAATGCTTCAAAGACTCATTGTGTAGAAGACTGTTAGTGTCCACCACCATGGTCCATCTTTTCTTTGCCACTCCCATGATGTTCTAAAGATGGATAGCATGAACATTTCTCGATTAATTTTATATGCAAAAAAGACCTATAAACTAGCCATTTTTGTCCAAGATCACTACTTTTGCAAACTGTAGTGTTCTTTTAGCATGTTTGCAAGAAAGCCAAGTAAGAAACCTCAATAGCGACATAATATGCTACCGAACTTACATGAGATGAATCGATGACCTTTTGAACGGTTTGAGGGTAGTTGATGGAGTTGTAGCTTCCTTCCATTTTCATCGCTCTTGATTTGGTCTCTTTTTCTAAAGAAGAAAACAATATCGTATCTGGTGATCTCTGCAAAAACGTATCACAGACAAACTTCTCTCCATCTGTAGTAAACAATTTTTCTGAAAACCCGAAAATGTCTTTTTCCTCATTGTCAGCAGGATTAACAGCTTTCTTTGACATTGTGCAGTGGGTTGATTGCTCATGTTCATCTTCCTTCCATCTTCGTTTCAAAGATTTTACAGAACAAGCATTGGGATTGTTATTCTCCTTGCCTGGAGTAAAAATCTCCAATTCATTTCCATCTGAACTGTCAAAAAGATTCATGGAAACTGATGCATTATGCATTGCCTCCAGATTTATATCGACTTCTTTGGTTCTTGATATATCTGGAGTAAAAGTTTGTTCTTGATCCATGTGTATTCCATCAGGAAGAGTCACAAGAACTGAATCTTTCTTTGGTGTCTCCTGATCAAACAATTCAAGTTTGACACCCATATCTACCTCTTCTCTTGATATGATTGATTTGCAAATGACATCATCGTTCATCTTGCTGCCTACACCATCAAAAAGAACCACAAAAGCAGATCCATCCATCATTTTAGTTTGATTCATCTGCTCAGAATCACAGCCCATGTTGACATGCTCGCCTTCTGCTCTAAGTGGCATAAAAAACCCATTTTCATCTCTATTTACACCACTGCAAAGGGCCATGGGAACTGGACTATTCTCAATTTTTTGTTGATTTACTGTTTCATATTCACTGCCTTCATCAATCTCATTGTCGCTTGCTATGTCTTGATCTAAAGCATCTTTTCCTTGTATAATAGCGACAAAAGAAGCCCCAGAAACCAGATCATCCTTCATGCTCGATTGATCTGATTTGTTTAAGTTGGTGTCAGAAATTTCTGATGCAGATATAGTTTCTGAGACCACAAGTGGAGCCTGAACTGGAAAGGCGGATAAGATTTCACCACTTTCATTGCCTGTTTTCCATGGACTTGAGTGTTCTACCTCCATATCATCACGAGATGAGCTTGAGCAGTTTGGCACAGAAAACAGATCTTTATCGATGGTCTCATTACTGAGCTGCTCAAATTCGTCACTCATTTTGTTCTCCGACCAATTCGATTGATTTTCTAATTTGTTTCGGCAGTCGGAATCTTCAATTGCAGATATAGTTTCAAAGAGAACAGGTGAAGGCTGAACCAAGGAAGTGCTAAAGATTTCACCATTTCCGTCAGATGGACTAGAGTGTTCTACCTCAGTATCATCAGAACACAAATTTGAGCAGTAAGGAGATGTCAATGGGTTCAATTTCTGTAAATTCAAACTCTCCAAATCATCATCAGATGGACACAAGCAATTCTCATCCTGTATAAATCAGGAAAAACAACAAACATAAAAGAGGCATTCCATCGAACAGCCTGTGAACCTGAATTCCAGAGAAATGTAAAATAAAAACAATAAGAATACTCATAGACACCTGCTTTGTTTTGAAGGCATAGACCGCAGGGATGAAGGGGTCATCAACATCATAAGCTTGGCTCAGTGGAACCCAATGAAGCTCGTAAATCCTACTTGAACCACCCATCCTCACCGTGTCTCCGTCTTTCAGTTTCACGGGAACCCCTGATTCAATCCTCTTTCCAGATACCCATGTCCCGTGAACTACAATTTTAACAAAACCAAGATTTAAAAAAATGTATAATTAATCATTTTCCCCAATCTAATATACCCATCACAATTGAAATAGTAGACACGTTTACAGTGCTAATAGAGGTATGAATGTCGAAATTTACCTGAAGATAGATCGATTACGGAGAGCATTTGAGAAGACGGATTTGAGTGGATACGGAGATGGTATCTGCTGATACTAGGGTGTTCCAGAGTAATGTTGCACTGTGGGTGTCGTCCAACAAGCAAGATTTCTTCATCGTATTCTTGGTTTATTGACGATGAATCGACTGTAGATTCCTGGGTGGAGAAGGGAGGTGGCTTGCGTAAAAGAAAGATGTTCTTGAGAATGGAACCGTTTTTCAGTACAGTGAATGCCGGTATTTTCTTCAGCTGAATATCTTTGTTGTCATCCATTGTTGCACAACGAAGGTGATGAAGCTGTTCTTGAAATCAAAATGTGGAATGAAGATGGATTGAGGTAGGTATTTTCAAATGACAGTGGTTTTCAAACGGCATAAACGCAATGACGAGAAGGGTTCGAGGAGTATTTTGAAATTCAGAAAGAACCGTTTGAAACTTGGAATTTTAAAATAATTATTTTAGGGTGGCGATATATCATATATGCAACTAATAAATAACTATTGGGAAGGTAAAGTGTACCCTTATTTTTTAGGTTAAAATTAAGGGAAAAATCCAAAAAATTTTAATGAACTTTATTGATTGAAATGATTAAGTCTTTATACAATTTTTTGGAACAAATAAATCCTTGAACATTCTAGAATCTGTTAAGTAAGTCATTTAACATTACAAAACTTATTAAATAATTCATTGGACTTTCCAAAATTTGTTAAATACATTCTGTTTGTGGAAAAAATCCGAAAAAAACCCAATGGACTTTCATATTTTGAATGATCAAGTCCTTAGACAATTTTTGAACGAAAAGGGTACTTACATTTATAAAAAAACAAATATATCATTCTCATTACTTTTCACAAAACATATAAAAGTTGTATACAAAACATAATAATCTGCATACAAAATTTATGCATAATTTTATCAAATGTTAAACCAAAATATATACCAAAAGTTGAACCAAACTATGTAACAAAAGTTGAACCAAACTATGTAACAAAAGTTGCACCAAAAAATAATAATAATTGCGCCAAATATACCAAAAGTTGCACTAAAAATACCAAAAATTGCACCAAATATACCAAAAGTTGCGCCAAAATATACCAAAAGTTGCGCCAAAATATACCAAAAGTTGCGCCAAAATATACCAAAAGTTGCGCCAAAATATACCAAAAGTTGCGCTAAAATATACTAAACTGATGTCTAATCTATGTTAAGATCATGGTATGAACTATTCTTCATTTGCATCATTAATGTCTGGTGGAGATATAACCATTTGACTTTCTTGTAACCCTTCTTGATGTTTAACAACATCATCACTTTCATAATATTCTTCATCACCAATAGTAGTATCACCTTCACCACGGTCTTCATCATTAACAACAGCCTCTCTTGAAATTGAATATGGTAGGATGCCTTTGGGCCATGCTGGTTGTAGAACACCTGACGATGTCTTCAATGATGAAGATAAAGTGTTAGCAATAGTAATTATTTGAATCTGAAAAACAAATAATGGCTTATCCCAATCATTGCTTCTCCTGTGACTGGATTATAAGAGACCCCTGCATATGATGGTATCCTCCCACCTCTATTGCCTTTTTCACCTCTATTGGATCTTCTTGTTATAGTCGGTTTTGGAATGTTGAGGTTTGGTCTACCTTTTGGCTTAACAAGTTTGGATGGTGGGTTCTTCTTTTCATTCTTACAAGTCCTAGCATTATGTCCTGTTTTCAAGCAATTGCTACATGTCATTGTCTTCCCAGATTGAGTCACCCTTGTACCTTGGCTCTCAGATTCTGATCTTTTTCTTTTGATGGATGGTCTACCAGGCATTCTCCTTTCCTTAGGTGGGTTTGGTTTGAGGTAAGGTGTTGGAGTCCGCATGTTGCTCCCATTCAATGGTCTTATAGTATTCTCATAGGTCATTTTGAAGAGATCCTTAGTAAACCATTTACTAACATAATCCTCTAGATCCTTATTGATAAAGTGTATGGCAGCAATGGAATGCACACAAGGAATGCCTGATATGTCCCACAATCTACAACTACATTTTCTAGCATCTAAGTCTACCACTATTGCTTCATAACCATTTCGTGTTTCAAACACATTCCCACCATTAGGGATAACATACCAATATCTACGTATGAAAAAGAATATATTAGCATACAAGATCATATTACCATCATAAACAAGCATATCTAATAAAATTACCATCATAGATAAGCATACTTGTGATTTTCTACCCATTTCTTTAACTTTTTCCTTATGGACAGACAAACAATTGATTCCCATTGTTGTGCTTTGCTTAACATTCTGTAATGTCTCTCCATAACAAATACTCTTATCTCCTCTAACATTGTGATTATGGGTTTTCTTCTTGCATCAACAATTATTGAATTAAATGACTCACAAATCCCATTTTCTACAGCTTCACAAGCTCTACGGGGTTGGAAAAATGCCCTACACCATGTATTAGGGTCCCTTTCAATCAAGTGATTATATGCATCAAGGTTTTGTATCTTCAACTTTTCCATGTGTGACATGAAATCTGCCTCAAAAGTGGATGTAGCTATTGCCCAAAAAATGTTTCTGTATTCAACACCATCAAATTTTTTATAGAAATTAGCATATATGTGTCTTGCACATTGCCTATGTTCTGCATACGATGCCAACTCTTTTATAGCTTCAACAATGCCCTATTGCATAAATTTGCAAAGGAAAACATAGTTAGAATAAGATGTATGAGGTCACTAGAGTGCCTAAATGGGAAATCGGGTAGGTAACTAGAGTGTCTAAATGGGAAAAATCTATCCAAAACTTAAACGGATGATCTAAATGGCGATGTAAAGGTTGGAACACCTTTGAATAAGTTAATATGAAGTATTAGAAGTGATGAAAGTCAAAAAAGTCGTGTAGATTGCATTTTGTGCAAGTTTTACAAATTATGTTGTTAATTCGGTAAACTACGCGCACAACACTCAAATGGGAGGTGTTTGATGGGATTTTATGCTTTGGAACTAAGTTTTGGACCTATTAGGAGTTGTTAGAGGTGTCGGAAAAGTTTTACGAGATTCCGAACTCAAAATCAAAATCGACAAAATTGCAAAGGAAAGCATAACACCTACAAATATGTAAAATTGTTTTTATTGGGAGGTCTTTCTGGAATATTTTTATTGGATGTTATAGATTAACTTGTTACGAACGCGTATGTGAAAACCTCATTGAAAACGGAGGTCCGAGCGAAAAGTTATGAATTTTTTAGTGTTAGGTGGTTAAAATGGGTGATGCACTAGTTAATGTTAACAAAGTTCATACCTTGTGTTGATCAAACATAATGGTAAGCCCTGCTCCTACGATAACACCAATATCTTCTATTAATAGTTCAATGAACCACTTCCAATTCTCTTTGTTCTCCACGTCTACTACAGCCCAAGCTACATAAGCATTCAACATTGTAAGTGGTTAAACAGATAATTAGACTTGATATTAATATAAGAAGCATAGTTTGGATGTACATACCTAAAGGGTAGATCTGATTATTTCCTTCTCGACCAATAGCTGATATTAACTCTGCTTTGCACACCCCCTTCAAAAAACAACCATCTAGTCCTATAACCTTCTGGCATCCACTAATCCACCTATCTCTTAGTGCTTTGAAGCATACATAAAATCTCCTAAATTTATTGCTTCTATCTGCCATTAAATTTACGTCCATCTTAACTATAGATCCTGGATTGGCTCTCTTAATTTCATGTCCATGATCCCAAAGTTTTTCATAGTGTTCAGTCAAAGAACTTTCAACTTCAATAAGTGCCCTGGACTTGGCTCGGATGCATTGGCCCTTGCTAACTTTGACCATAAACTTTTTCAAAATATCATCTTGCATATCCTTGATTTTTATGAACAGTCTTTCAATAAGTTCTCTAACATAATGCTTTGCAATCCAATTTGATGTCACTAGGGATCCAAAACTATAGTCTCTACTACATATGTGCTTACAGTTAATGCTTTTAATTTGAAACGACTTTTCTTCTTGCATCCAAGATGCCCATAATCTAAAAGGACATGTGTGATCTTTTTTACCTTTTCCGTATGTAACAAATAGTCTTTCTGAATCATTTTTCACATAGTCTAGCTGGTTGCAATTTGCAACCACATAGTTAGTCAAACACTACTTTAATTGACTAGGATTCTCATACCTCTCACCAAGTATGGGCTTCATCAGCTTCCAAGGAATATTAGGATCATGTATCGGGTATTGAACACCTTTTTGTATAGCATGATCTCCAACATTATCATCATCTTCATCCACATTAAACTCAATATTGTCAATCGTGTTTACAATACAAAGCTTATTTAAAAATTGATCATCAACTGTTTTATTTAAGTTGATCATACCATCCTCATCTTCAAGGTCTAAAGATAAAGAATCTTACATATGTTCACTTGAATTATCGTTTATTTCATAGCTATGATGATCACTATAATCACCATCGCAATCAGATATCATTCTGTAAACAAGAATAACGATTTCATCACGATTCACCAATGAAAACAAAACCTATCATACTCTAGAAATGATGACATAAAATGATGTTACAAATTCACAGATGGAAAAAAACACACTTAAGGGGCGTTTATTAAAACACTTATCCTAAAGATGAAATATATTGTGTTTATATATCACAAAGAACAAAGCACTTCTAATGTAGAGTAGAACCGGTCACAATTAACATCTTGCAATAAAATCAAACTGTAGTTGGATTTATTCTTACAAAGACCTGCACATAGCAATGCTATGCCTAGTGACTTCATGTTATTTTATCGTTCTTTCTTTACCAAACACTTACCCGGTAAGTGCTTAATGGTAAATCTAACACTATTATTTACTTATTGGGTAAGATCTTAGTCCACCAAAACGACATCCTATGCAACAATTACCCGGTAAGCGCTTACCGTGGTAAGAGTCGTCGTCCTCACTTTACGGGTATGACTCTTGATCCTTGTCTCGCTCTTACCGGATAAGATTCTTGGTCCTTATCGTATACGTCCGGTGAGGTAACGTAACTTGATAAACGCTTACCCAGATAAGCGTTTGGTAAACGACCCCTTAATATTTGAGTCAAATTGTAAAATCATTGATACATAATTAAAGGGTCTCTAGCTGAGTTTTAATATTAACAAGATCTTTAAGTTTTATATACTCATTGTCAAATTGTTATCATGGTGTAATATCATTTTTGCATTTGTGGTATTATTGTCATTGCAATTTTTAGTGAAATTTGCTTTTATGCAGAGCGAGCATGCTTGTAACAGTAGTTGATATTATACAAGGATATGTGAATTTAAATCATTTCAATATATATTCTTGCCAATTTCCAATTTACTAGTGGAACTAACAGCACAAGATGACATGCCTGTTGCATTAACAGATAAACTGAGAGTTACTACGTAGCAGATAGAGAAGAAAGATGATGAACACTACATCTTACGTCCACCGTTGCAAATGCGGAATCAAAAGCCGATGCAACAAGTAGATGGAGATCATGTAATACTACTATGTTGGAACAAACCTGAAATTGCAGCGGGACCGGCGATAAGGACGGTGCAACAACAGCGACCGACAATAGGACGGTGGTGTATGGAGACGAGCAGAGACAGGGTTGGTGCGGTGGCGACGAGCGGTAACTGGGGTGGTGCGGCGACTACAGGGGTGGTGCAGCGGCGACGGGGGTGGTGCAGCAGGGACCGGCGAGAGGGAGACGGTGGCATGGGAGCGTTAAGCAGCGACGGTGTGTGGAGATGAGAGGGAGATGATAGTGTGGAGACAAGAGGGAGACAGAGAGTAATGGGAGACGAAGAGTCTATCACTTTTTTAGGATTATTTTAGTTTTTTTTTAATTTGAAGTTTACCTCCTCCAGGTTACAAGTTACATTTTTAGAGAATGAAGATCTATTTAACAAGTTTTAAAAAGTCTAAGGAGTTATTTAATAGATTCTAGGTTGTCCAAGCATTTATTTGTTTCAAAAAATTATCCAATGACTTAATCGTTCCAAACAGTAAAGTCCATTGGGTTTTTTTGTACTTTTCTCTAAACTTAACTAATAAACTTTCTTCAATTAAAAAATGGGAAAAGTCTAATAAAACCCAATGAACTTTAGTGTTTGGAATGATTAAGTCCTTGAACGATTTTTTGGAATAAAAAAGTCCTTGGACATTCCAAAATATGTTAAATAACTCCTTGGACATTCCAAAATATGTTAAATAACTCCTTGGACATTCCAAAATCTGTTAAATAATTCTTTGGACTTTCTAAAACATGTTAAATATTTTAAAAACATTTATTTTGTAATAATCAATTAATAAAAAGATAATTAATTATTTTTATAAATTCCATTACAAATCCTACAAATCAAGCACACCAAAGATTCCAAATCCTTCCAATTTCAAATTCCTCCATGAAATCCAAATCCCTAGAAAACCTTCTGTAAAACCAAGTGGGTCATAAGAGCTTACCAAGAATTCCTCACACTGGTATATGGTTGTACATGCGACTTTTTGATTCGACTTTTGAAGTTACCCCTATGTTACTTTTGGGCTTGAAGAATTGAAGATTCCTACTTAGTCCAACATCTTCCGGCATCATTCTATCTGCAACAAGTTGGCAAGTTGCTCTCGTTGATAAAACATGCACATATTCTAGAACATTCACGATATAAATAAACTACACAAAACAAGCTAGATGAAAAAGGATGTGTATATCTTTAACAACCAAAAGATGCCATGCCATGGAGGTCATGCTATTGAGAGCTATTTTGACCAAAAATTACAGCTTTGAACATGTAGCACAATAATTAGTGGGATATTAGGTGCCGTTTACCAAATGCTTACCTGGGTAAGCGCTTACCAAGTCACTTTACTTTACCGGATGAATATGACAAGAACTAAAAATCTTACCCGGTAAGAGTGAAGTCAATAATCGAGAGTCTTACCCGGTAAGTGAGATCGAGAACTCTTACCATAGTTAGCGCTTACCAGGATAAATTGTTGCATACGATGCGTTTTAGTGAATAAAATCTTATCCGGTAAGTAAGCGATAATAATGAAATTTACCGGTAAGTGCTTACCGGGTAAGTGTTTAAGTAAACGGCCTCTTACTTTTCTGTGACTTAATGGTTGATCATAATCCCCCAATATCAAAGAATTAACAAGCTCCTTCAAAGAGGTTAACAGCTACAAAGGGGTCGTTTACCAAACATTTATCCCATAAAAACTTACCGGAAAAATTTAATAATATTATTTACTTACAGATCATCATACACAATGTTTTTTTGGACAAGAGAATCACATATTTAACTCGAGATGCATACATCTTTCAATTTAAAATGCATACGGTCACTTTTACGTTTTTTTACCTATCCAGTTATCTGCCCAATAATAGAGATCAAACTCTGTGTGCTCCTGTTTTTACTCCACAAACATCCTAGAAATTGTCTTCTATTTGCTAGTTTTTGGTTATATTTTTACGACTAATGTAAGTGATGTATCAAATTAAATTTGGTTCTAAGATGTTTATAGACAAAAAAACAGGAACCTCCTACATGTGCGCTAGTTGCGACTACTCTGATGTTCTATTTTTAGACGATTATCCGAATATGGCAACAATTATGTGATCAAATACGATGTCAGCAATGGCTTTTTACATATAATTAGCAACGAACATATGCCGTAAATAAAACTCAAAACACAAATCGCTCACCGAGAATATGGCAAAGCTTCTGCATGTCGGTAGGAGATGGAACGGTTCTGACGCCTTTGAACACATCTAGACAAGAAATGTAAGGCCTCTGCAACGGAAACGAAATCGTCGGAGACGGCAGAGACCGCTTCCTCTAGCTACTGGTCTTCCGGCAACATTTCTTCTTCCTTATACTCTTGCTCATATCAGCCAACCTTACATCAATCGTCATCGATTGATCAATCAAAACACACAAACAAAACCTTCCGAAACTCGATCAAGAACCTTAGATCCGATCAAATGGAGGTGGCACGGCAGCTGGGGACGGAACGGTGGTGTAGGGCGATGTTAAGCCAGGGAGACGGGGGAGGTGGTTTTAGGATAGTTTTAAGGTTTTTATTTTTATTTTTATCTAGGTTTACCTCCTATTCAGGTTACAAATTATTTTTTTAAAGAATCAAGATCTATTTAACAGGTTTTAGAAAGTTCAAGAAGTTATGTAACAAGTTTTGGAATGTCTAAGTATTTATTTATTCCAAAAAATTGTCCAAGTACTTGATCATTCTAAACATTAAAGTCCATTGGGTTTTATTGGACTTTTCTCTTAATTTTTTTTTAAAAATTTATGTCTTATAAATGTATGTTTTATAACTTTTTTCAACATTATTTTCTAATTTTATTTTTCTAAATTTATATTCTATAATAATTTTTTGTCAAATAACTATTTCTGAATTAATTCAAATAACTATAAAATTATTTTTAATTTTTATAATTGTATTGTTAACGTTTTAATTAATTAATTAGTTGTGTACTCGCGCAATGCGACGGGAAGTAAATATTTTACGAAAAAATAAAAATAAATACAAGAAAAATGGTGCTATTGATGTAAAAAAAACTGTGGGAACATGTAAAACCCATAAAATTACTTTATAAAAAAAGTCTTAAAGAGAGAAATGAGGTTCTAACATATTTAGAGGAAAAATTATACAAGTTCAACAACATGGAATCTAACAATAACATATTTCCTTACATGTCAAAGCTTGTTAGATGCATGGTACGTGTGTCCATACTCCATAATATGTAGACATTTGAATGTAGGTGTTACAGAAATACAAGTGCAACAAATGTGTAATATAATTGAACACTTCGCAAAACCACTTGAAGTATTGACTGATTTGTTTCTACCAGTTTGAAGAAACATGCCAAAAAGTCAATTCTTCAATCAACCCTGCATGAGTGCACACTGGATTTTTTTTTTTTTTTTGATTAACCGGGATATCCAACCTGTTATGCGAGCCAACTAATCTCAGGACGACCACCTGCTTTGCAAATAACCCGGAGTCACCGCATTTGAACATTCGTGGCTACAAGGGGATTTTTATTCTTCATTGGATTTGAACCTAAGACCTCCTTGTACTTTTGACCTTTAGAGTCAAGCTCAAACCAATCAGGCACCACCCTTGTGGTTGCACACTGGATCTTTCATGTTGTGATGGTTTAAGTCCATAATTTTATCCACCTCACCTAAATCATCTGTACATCAACCAAGTAAGGGTACCATGTTGAGTTCAAATTATCATTATTAAGTTCATGGTCCCATCATCAATATTTCAACATGTTTATAAGTAACCAAACGTGAGGGCAACAAGATCAAATTTCATTCATTTCAAAACCAAAAAGAATCAATGTTTGGACTCAAATGATTTTTTTCACACGATAGACCAAAAGACCTTCTGTGTAAGATCTGTCATAGATGAAAAATTAAGAGATTAAAAATAAAACACACTTCTAAAACAAAATATAACAATTGAAATAAACCAATAATATTAAAACATATTAAATACATAGACATAGAAACTTACGATAATTTAGGCCAAACATATATAAATGAATAATCACTTGCATGATTATCAATCCAACTACAAGTAAATACTAAAAACTTCCTTGAAATCGTGTCATCCAAACAAAGTCAACAACTTAGGATAATTTAGTTTGATGCCTAAAGCAAGAAGGTACTCTGTTTTTTGCATGGATAAACAAAAACACAAGAAAATAGGAGATCAAAGAGAACACAAATTATACAAAATAATAAACAACAAACAATACAGAGACATCTATAACTTTACTTCTCTACAACTTTATGTTTCTAATTATACTTTTAATGTGGATAAATCAAGAAGAAATCTTGATGGAGATGATAATCATACACGAGTATCCACTTTCAATAGTAGAACATCATGGGTTCAGAAAAATTGTGGGGGTCTTCAACTTTTGTTTAAGGTTCCGTCTCGAAACACCATTAAAGTGACATACTAAAGATTTATGATTTTGAAAGACAAAAGACATTGAAGATGTTAGAGAAGAACACTAGTTGGATAGCAATTACGACTGATATGTGGACGACTAACAATAAAAAAAGGGATTTATGGCGGTCACTGCTCACTTTGTTGATTAAAATTGGAATATACGAAGTCGGATCATGAGGTTTATTTATGTACCTTGTCCACATACACCCGAAGTTCTTGCGGATGTACTTTATGATTGTTTATTTGATTGGAATCTTTATAGGAAACTGTCCACACTAACTGTTCATAATTGCACCACAAATGATGCAATAATCAACATATTGTTGGACAAGCTTCCTATGAGTTCACTTATGATGGGTGAGAGGTTGTTCCACATGCAAAGTTGTGCACATGTTCTCAATTTGATAGTTCAAGATGGACTGGATGTTCTTGGGGAAGGGATTGAAAGGATTAGAGATATTGTGGCCTTTTGGACTGCATTGCCAAAAAGAGATCAACAGTTTGAGGAAACAACTCGCCAATTGGGAATATCATCCACCAAGAAATTGGCACTTGATTGTAAGACTCGATGGAACTCTACTTATTTGATGATTAATGTTGCTATAGTTTACAAAGATGTCTTTCAACGCTTACATCAACGAGAGTCTCAAGATAAAAGTTTGCCAACGCAATGGGATTGGGAGTTTGCTAAAGAGATTTGTGATAGATTGCAATTATTTTATGAGGTAATTCTAATTTGTATTTAAACTTTACTTTTGTTTTGTTGATATGAGGTAACTTTAGTTTTTATTTTTTTGACAATCTTAGGTAACAGTAATGTTTTCTAGTTCAAAGTATCCCACTACAAATGTATTTTTTTCCATCGATATGTGAAATTAGACATTCTTTGGCCGATTGGTCATGTTCTCCTAGTGAAGTTATTAGAAACATGGCTAAAAAGATGTTTTTGAAGTTTGATAAGTATTGGTCTGTTATACATGGGATTATGGGAATGGTAGCGGTTTTAAATCCTCGGTATAAATTGAAGTTTGTGGAATTGCTTTTTCCCGTGTTGTACGGACAAGACAAATCGGCGATTGAACTTGAGAAGCTCAAAGAATTGGTCTACACTTTGTTTCAAGAATATGAGTTTAATGATTCTGGCGTAAGAAACAACAGCGAAGGTGTTAGTGGTCCGTCTTCTTTAAGTTCAGGGTCTTCAACAAGTCATCGGGTTGAATTTAAAAAACTCTTATCAAATATTGCTTCAATTGCCAACCAGCATGATGATTCAGGTATTACAACAGAATTGGATAATTATTTGAAAGAGAAACTTTTGCCTAAAGACATGGAACTTGATTTGCTACTTTGATGGAAGACAAATGGGTTTAAATACCCAACACTTCAAAGGATGGCTAGAGACATATTAGCTGTTCCCATTTCTACTGTTGCCTCGGAATCTGCATTTAGTACCGGTGGAAGATTGGTAACTCCACATCGTAGTCGACTTCATCCAAAAACATTGGAGRCTCTAATGTGTGCTCAAAGTTGGCTATTGAATGAAATACGAGGTAACCTTATATTTGTTTTTAATTATAAATTATTTTTAGTTATATATTTAATATTTCAATCATTTTATTTATTTATTGTGTTCTTTATAGAAACTTGTTCTGATGAGACCAAAACATATTGCGGTAATATTGAGTATGATTATGACGTGGAAGAGGTAACTACAATTACAATACTATTGACAATGATTATGGTATATTTATTTATTTAGTCTTTTATATACATTTTATTTTATAGGAAACTAAGGAAAGTGAAAGCTTGGGTTGACGAGTTTGGCCGTTTGGGAGTTCCCGGTTTGAAGTTAGTAATCTAGAATATATATCTAATTGTCTTTCGAGTTTGTTGGATTATGTCTAAACTGTAGTTTATTTTGAGATTGTACTTTAAGACGTTTTTGTTCGATCATTGTTTGATCATGTATTGAATATTATGGTCATCCTTTTTTCTCAAGGTTTATTTGACTATGTTTTTGTTCGATAACGAGTTGTCCGATAAACAACCAAACAGGTTTGATCATGCTTCTTAACTCGTGCAAAATTCCAATTTTTTGCTTGATAAATCTATGTTTTTTCAGATTCGGGTTCGGGTAAAACCAATGGGTAACGTTATTCTACTATGAACGGGTTCCCCAACGGGGATCTAGGGATTCCAATCTAGAAAACTCCTCTTCTTTCTTTTTTGATTACCTTCCTCGGGATAATCGTGTGGGGGCAGGGGAAACCGCGGGGACCTGATGGGGATCCCCGATAAGATCCTCGACGGAGATCGAGACGGTTACGGGGATGGTTATGATTATCGATTTCGAGGACGGAGACTCTAAAAACCGTTCCGAACCCGGCCCATTGCCATTCCTACTGATGACTTTAAGAGAGAGGGCGGACGAAGGGACTCGAACAAAACAAAAACACATCATAAAGGATTTCTTTTTCTTTATTTTAAATAAACAAAATTTGTGGGCGAGTAAATATAGTTTTCAAAACAACACAAAAAACCAAAACCAGAATCTAATATCAACGTTACATATAATTTTAAAAAATATTTAAATAATATGTGATTTTAATCACAATCCTCGATTTCCATAATTTCATATTTTATAACACAACACCACACCACCATCAAAAATGTCGCCACCGCCGATTTCCACCCTTATCCCCTCCCCAAATCCAATCATTCTCACCGCCCTATTCCCGCCAAAGGCTCCGAAACCGTCACCACCTTCAGACTCCAATCATTATCAACCACCTCCTCAATCCTCCTCTCTTCTCAACCTCATTCCGACCACCCGCAGAGAGGCTGCCACCGGCGTCATTCTAACATCCATAGCCTCACTCATCCCTTCCTTCTCTCAACCTCCACTCGCTACAGCATTCTCGTTCGGCATTTGTACGTAAACCATAATTCATGGTCTCTTCTCAATTCTTCAATCAGTTTTTGCTTTTGGGATCAAAAGTGTCTACTTATTAATGTGATGTGATGTGATGTGATGTGTGGCATTCTTACAGCAGGACCAAAGGATTGGCTGAGAGAACAAAAGAAGAAGGCGTCCAAGTATTTGTTGGCTCCGATTGATGCCTCTCGCAATAGCCTCCAAGCTGCATATCTCTTAATCAGTACTGTTTAAATACGCTCATTAGCAGAATAATGAACTGCCTGCTGGTTAATTTTTTCGTTATTGATTAGATTGAAGTTGAATTTCTTCTGAATTTGATTGATGTGATTTGCAGCAGGTAGTGGAACTTCACCCGAAAAAGACTTGGAAGAGGTTCAAAGACTGCTTGCATCGGCTGCTAGGGATTGTATTCCTCAGGAGAGGAATTCTATTGTTACTTTTCAGTCTAAAACTGGCGTTGAGGTTTTTCTCTCTTTCCTAATTCCTTCATCTGTAACAAGATTTGAATTAGTTGATCTCTCTGTGTTGTTATCTCTAGTTTTGATGGGGAGTATGTTGTCGATTAGGTATTAAACGATGATGATATATTTTCTGGAGTATGTAGGTTTGAATGATGCTGATGGATTGAATTTCTTATGAAAACTGATTCCATTAGTCAGCCATTTCTAAAAGAAATTTATCTTCATTTTTTTCTGCGTGCTAAATGCTAATTCCTTGAGATCATTAATTATATGCATATCTAGGCTTGCTCAACACTATGCAAAAGGCCACAATTGCACTAAGGCTCCTCGGGTTTGCGAAATTTCAGCATGGAAATCCTTATATAAAGTTGTTCTATTGCATTTTGCAAAGTGGTTGTTTCTGTTGCTCAAACCCATGACCGTCCAGTTGCATCATAAGGGAATGGCTTTGCCAATTAACCTCCTAGGGTCCTAGTGCTAGATAAGAACGTTGAACTGTATAATATAGTTTTACAACAAAGTAATTGGGAAATAAGAAGAGCAACAGAAAACATGGAAGGAGAATAAATTGCAAGCTTATTTCAACCTGCAGGTTTGCACATTCAGGTTGGTCTTAAAAAATGCAGCTTCATTGCTTGATGATAAGGATCCAACTTTGTTGGAGGCTGAGGCTAAACTGAGTGATCTAGAAAGGTACTTAACTATTAATCTTTCTTATAAGTCATACGTGTTAGTCTTCCCGGAAAAAAGTTGTTCGCTTGTTCTTATTTCTTGACTTGTGGGATGCAAGCTAGTGCTTGCTGAAATTGAAATTTCGACTTGAAGTTCCAGCATCTTTTTCACCTACAAAATTTGTTCTTCCGTTTTTTTGATTAATTTAGTAATCCAAAGAGCGTGTTACTCTCTCTGATTGCAGGTCTTTTAGTTCTCTTAATAGCGTGGCAAATGGAACTGCCCCTCAGATTTTATCTAACAGGTATCCCTTCAGAAACACGAAACAGAGCCTTTTGGTAAATCTAACGTGTAATATGGTTTTTGAAAGTGCTTAAAAGTATCTATGATTAAATTTATCAAATACCCCATGAGCCATGACTCTCATACATCTTTTCTTCTTTTTGCTAACAGACAGAAGGTAGCAGATGCACTCATGGATACCATATCTTCCCTTAACAATTTTGAGCAGGGTGTCAAAGATTGTCTTGAAATTTGAGTTTAAATTGTTTCATAATGTGAATCTTTTGGATTTATATCAACTCCAAAAGCTACATCATGAATTAATTTTTTGTTGAAAGAGAATCTTTTCTATCTGGAATCCTTATGTGTAAAAAGAATATGATCTTGTCCTTAAAGTAACAAACAGACAGGGCCGCAGACACCTGAACAGTTGCTTGCATTCTTTGTTCGTTGGATTGATTGCATTTGCTTTATAATATCAAGTCACGTGTTGTGTTCTTGATCGTTTCACCCAGCTGCATTGGTGATATAGTCTTTTTATATGTACTAGGCTATTGACTTCCAGTGGCTTGTGTAGCAGGAATCGTTCTTCCACAAGATCCACATGTCTAGTCTTGCAGCATTTTTCTGCCTATCAGGGAACATTCTCCCAGTCCTCTAAGAGGTCTGGATATTTTTATTAGGTAATATAGTCAGCAAATTAGTTAGACAGGTAGTACTTGAGTTAGTTAGGAGACGAGTTAGTCATTATTATTTTGTTATAATTACTGTTGTGTTGTACTCACTAGATGCATGTAATAGTGGAAGAGTAAAGGGAGTAGAGAACACACAATTGCTTTTCATTAAGTCTTCTTCATCCACAGCTCTTCGTCCCTGTTTAGGATCTCAGGATCTAAGATGGTGTCATAGCAGGATTGATTCTGTGATACCTTCTTCAATTCATTTACTTTTTCCTCATCCCGATTGCTCGTGCAATGGACAATACATCGTCATCAACGGGGAGCGATTCAGATCATGCAGATCCTTCCAACCCATATTACCTGTAAAGACCAAAGTTGGATTTGTTGATGGTTCTTTGACAGAACCTCAAGGTGATGTGAATATATTAATTTCTTGGACTCAAAACAATAATATCGTAATTTCATGGATATTAGTTTTTGTTTTGAAAGAAATCTCTGCTAGCTTCGTCTACAGTACTACAACGTATCTGCTAGAGAGATTTGGTTGGATTTATAGGACCGATTTCAACAAAGGAACGATCTTGCGATTTTTCAATTGAGATTTAAACTAATGAACCTTCGACAAGAGCAGAGTTCAGTGAGTATTTAACAAAATTGAAGACTATATGGAAGAATGAAGCAATTACTTACCTATTTGTTCTTGTGAAGGGGCTAAAAATCTTAATGACCACCATCAAATGAAATACACCATGCCATTTCTTTTGGGACTTGAAGATTCCTTCTCACAGATCAGAGGACGATTCTTGTTGATGGATCCGATGTCTCCTACCAATCAAGTATTTTCCTTGAATGTTCAAGAAGAACAGCAAAGAAAAACCAGCTAATAAATTGACTGATAAGTGATAACTTAGCCTTTGTTCTTCAGATGAATGCAGGAAAGCCATATGGAGTTGCTACTTCTCAAGGAACAAGGTATCATAATGAACAACAATTTCCAGAGTCAAAGAACCGAGAAGCCTTATTGCACTGATTGCAATATGACTGGTCATACTATGGATCGTTGTTATAAACGGTATGGGTATCCTCCTGGATGCAAATCAAGATTTTAACAGTCAAATTAGTGCTGCTGTTCTTGAAGTTACATCTGAGGACTTTGTTAAAAACCTTCATTAACCCAAACCAATACCAATGGTTTATGAAGATGGTCTCCTCCCAGATAAGCAACTCAGACAAGGATGCAAATTCTTCTCAACCAAATGAGGTTTTGGGTATTTGTCTCTCTATGCACTTACATTCCATATTCTCTTCGAAACTACATTGGATTATTGACTCAGGAGCAACTCAACATGTGTGTTCACAAGCAAGTTTATTTGATTCTATGCACTCAATTTGACATACGGCCATCATATTACCAAATCATTCTCATATCTTGGTAAAATATGCTGGTGATGTTAAATAAGCAATGATCTTACGCTTAAGGATGCCTTGTTCATTCCAGATTTCATGTTTAACTTGATTTCTGACCATTCTCTGACTATTGGGTCAAATCTTACAACCATGTTTCTTCTTGATTATGTTGTTATTCAGGACCAATTAGCCAAGGAGATTATTGTTAAGGCCTCAAGGATGAAGAGATACAAGATCTATAACTCTATGTTGGTTCCATCAACATCATCGGTTTATCACTCCTTGCCCCTGGCATGATAGGGTAAGGCATGCTTCTGTTAAGGAACTCTTTACTCTTAAAGACGAATTATATTATAAAATTTCTGGTAGAGGAAGCCCCTGCTACATTGGTCCTCTTGCCAAACAAAGAAGGTTGTCTTTTGTTTCAAATAATCATCCATCAAAGATGCCTTTTGATGTCAAAGACCTTCTAGCCTAGTGGTAAAGGCTTGGGCATGGCATAGTCATGAACCCGAGTTCGAACCCTGGGAGAGGAGTGTTGGCGACATTTAAGTGAGGCCATGTTTAGCCTCCAAATTTGCCGGGGATTAGTCGGGCTTTGGCCCGGACACCCTTACAAAAAGATGCCTTTTGATATTGTGCATTGTAACATATGGGGTCCATATCAAATTGTCTCTCACTCTGGGTATCGTCTCTTCTCGACTCTTGTTGATGACTGCACAAAATTCATATGGATTTATTTGTTGAAACATAAGTTTTCTGCAACCCATGTTACACCAAGATTCTTCAATATGATAGCAACTCAATTTGATGCAAAGATGAAGGTATTTTGCTAAGACATTGCACAAGAGTTGTTATTTACTGATTTTTTCCAAGAAAAAGGTGATATAAATCAGTTGTCTTTTGTGGAACGACCCCAACAAAATTCAGTGGTTGAGCGAAAACACTAACACCTGTTTGAGTGTGGCATGATCTTTATTTTTCCGATTGTTATGGAATCAACAAGAGAAGGAAATCAAATCACTTAGATTAGGAAATTATAGAGATTTGATTTCTTTTAACCATGTATAAATATATGTATTCTGTATGTAGATTGAATCAAGAGAAATACAGTCACTATTGATTTCATGGTATCAGAGCTAGCAATTGTATGAGATCTTTTTAGGGTTTTTTGAATCTGATCGCCGCTAACCACCTTGGGAAACCTAATCACCCATCATTCGATCTCACAGCCAACACTACCAGCCTCAGACAACCCTCGTCAGCGTACCCAGTGACTACAGCCGTCGTCTGACCAGCGTGTGAGTCCCATGTGCCGCCTGTTGCCCCTTGCACTTGCTGCTTCAAAGTTTGGCACTTGGCTTAAATTGATGTTAATAATGCTTTCCTAAATGGTGATAAATTTGAAGATGTGTATATAGATTTACCTCCCGGTTTTCCCAGACAGGGAGAACGGAAAATTGGTGTGCAAACTTAACAAATCAATTATGGTCTCAAGTTCTCTCAAACTCTCATCACTTCCACAATTGTTCAATCCAAGTCGGATTATTCCTTATTCACCAAAGGTCATGGTTCATTATTTATCCTACCCGGATGATATCGTAATTTCCTGTCCAGCTAAGGCTATTTTACATAACTAAAGCAGTTCTTGTACAACAAGTTCAAAGTAAAGGGTTTGAGCAATCTGAAGTACTTTCTTAGTCTTCATATTTCTAGGTCTAACATTGGGATTATATTGTCTCACGTTGGTATACCTACAGTTACTTGAGAAAACGGGTAAAAGTCCCCATGGATCCAAAGGCTTCTTTAACCATTACAGCTGGTGATCTTTTAGCTGATGCAACACTCTACAATAAACTAGTGGAAAGACTTCTTTATCTTACATTGTCTAGGAAATGCTTCTTTGTCTAACATTGCCTAGGTCTGATATTACATTTGTAGTGCACAAGCTCACTTAGTCCATAGCACAGCCTAGAACACCTAATCTCAAAGCCATACACCACGTACTTTGCTATCTTAAAGGTAATCCTGGACAGGGATTATTGTTTTCTTCATCTTCCAAACCAGATTATGAGCATGCTCTGATGCTTCTGTTCCATTTCACTTATAAGCCTTTTCTAATGCTAATTGGGGTTCGTCTCTATTCATGAAATTTGTGGAAGGCTAAAAGGCAATTTGCTGTCTCTCGGTCCTGAACTGAAGCTGAATACAGAGCCTTAGCATCAACAACTAGTAAACTTGTTTACTGCACCAGCTTCTCAAGGATTTTCAAGTCAAAATTGGCACACCTGCCTTGATACACTGTGACAATCAAGCTGTGATTCATATTTCTTCCAATCCTATTTTTCATGAAAGAACCGAACATATTGACATTTGACTGTTAATTTCTTTGTGAAAAGATACTTTCATGATTATTGAAGCTAATGCCAATTCGTTCTCAACGTCAGGTAGCTCACATCTTTACAAAGTCTCTCCCTTTCACACAATTTTCATTACTCTTATCCAAGACGGCTCTCAAAGACAGTCTCATGAAGTCTTATTCATTCACAGCTCTTTCTCCCTGTTTTCCATGGATCTCAGGATCTAAATATTTGTGCCTAATATTGGGAGCAGAAATGTAATCAAATTAAACAAACCATGGTTCCTTTTGGTGTTCATGTTTGCCTTCTTTATTCTTGTTGAAGGTTATTAATAGTTTTTGAGCCCATTAACTACGAAGGATTCAACATTCATCCTTTTCAATTTAGTACATTCCCATTTTGTTTCTAGCATTTCCTTTAACTGATCCTTGCATTTAAAAGATTTGTATACATGCAAAAGTTTGTTTAATTTACCTCCCTTAAATTTGATGCTTTCATTATTTCAAGAAAATGCCAGCATTGATGTCATCACTTCTCTGTTGCTTGTGATAATGCTATCATCTTATTGCTTCTTTAAAGAATCACATTGATGCCAACAAACCTACATATAATTGGTGGTATGATAAATATCTATGCTCATGAAGAGCTGACTCTTGAAATAGTTTGGTTGGGAGAACCAGAAGCTTGCACCAAATACAAGCGACAGCATGGAGTTCCATCATCTGGATGGTTCTGAATGGACCTTGGCAAGCCTCGCAGTTTGTTAAACAGATTAAGGGGATCGTGCAACAGACCATAATCAGCATCTGGATCTCCGATTTGTGAAAGCTTGACATCAGAGAACCCCAAAGAAGGAAGCAGATGATCAGGCCAATCACTGTAGAAATGAAAGTTGGAGCTGGAGAGTGTAGTTGATTGTTTATTCATGAAATCTGCTAGCAAAACGGTCTCCGTGAGGTTGCAGTTGTCAGCAATTGTTTTCAATACCCCCATGGCTTGGGAATGCTCAAGATAATAGATAATGCCTTCAAGAATCCACACTGTGTTCTTCTCTGGTTTGAACCCTGATGCCTGAAGCTTCTTGAACCAGTCCTCATCTCTGATATCCACTGCTATTCTTCTAAGGGATTTTGCGGTTAACATGGGTTCGTTTATCGACTCCATTGCTGCCTCAAGTAGCGTGTCCTTCATTTGCAACACCTCTGGAAAGTCCATCTCATAAACATCACTATCTTTCAAGCAGTCCAACCGATAAGCCCTTGTATCCATTCCTGCAGGTAGAAAACTTAATTTCTCAGCTTTTACCTTTTTGGTGTTGGTGTTTTATTCTATTAATTTTGATTCAACTTTTTGTTTCTTATTTCTATCTTCATCTGGGGCTGTTTACTAAATGCCTTTACATCTTACCAGGTAACTAAACACTAAGCCGTTCACCAAACATGAACCTGGCAACTGCTTACTGGGTAAGAGTCTATCACTACCACTTACATTACCAGGTAAGATTCCTGGCCATCAAAATGGTATAGTAAGGTTGTTTGTAAGGGCTGACCGGGTAAGAGTCACCACCCTCACTTACCGGTAAGATTTTCGATCCTTGTCATGCCTCTTATCGGATAAGATTCTTGATGTTTGTCATGCTCACCTGGTAAGGTAAGTGACGCGGTAAACGCTTACCTGGTTAGCATTTGGTGAGCGGCTCATTATTGTTCTTTGCTGGGTAAGAGACACTTACCCGGTCAAAAATGATGGTCTTTGCCAACAATCTTACTGCCATTTTGCTGACAGAGAATCTTACCTGTTAAACGAGGGTGGTGAGTCTTACCCGGTTAGAGATTACCGGTAAGAGATGCTTACGAGTCTGAGATGATGATATTCACCAACAATTTTGAGTGTGATATTATTACTGGGTCAACATTTACCCAATTTGTGTTAGGGGCCGTTTACCAAACGCTTACCGCTTAAGTGCTTACCGGCAAGAATCACCACCCTCACTTACCTTACTAGGTAACATTTTCGACCATCAAAATGAATTGTTGGTAAACATCTATTACCCGGTAGCCGCTAACATTAGCGGATTTACTTGTATGAGTTGGGGGTCAATTGATCCCATAATTTTGTTTTACATTATAAATTTTATTTTACATTATAAATTTTATTTCTTTTTTTAACCCAAAAATTTATAAATTCAAATTCTGATCACCAAAAAATCTTGATCCTCTACCGATCGCTTACCAGGTAAAAATTTTCTCGGTCATTTACCGCATAAGATTCTAGGTCCCTGCTATGCCTCTTACTGGGTAAAATTCTTGGTGCTCACCCGATAAGGTAATAGGCACCCGGTAAGCTTTTGTTAAACGGCCCTTGTTTAACCAATAACTTTTTGTTCACATTTTTTGGGTCAATATTTGTCATTGCCATACTAGAAACAAGACTAGAAGTTGTAACACAATTGATACAAATTAACCCCAGAATGCAGGAGAATGGAAGCGATCACCAACCTGCACCAAGAAGAACAACTTGAGCTCCTCCACCAAAGGACTTGACAGCAGCCTCCAACTTTGATTCGAACCAAAGAGTCCGAACAGCAAGAATCACCCCAGAAACTTCCCTGGCATTGTTGAGCCGGTCTTTCTTGATCTTCTCGTAAAGACTTTTGAGGTACGTTTCTCCTGCAAATAACTCGGCCAATGGATCATGTACAACATGCTTCCAAAGTGCCCTCCCAGCTGCCGTCTGGCAAGCCGACTGTTTAACCGAGTCCCAATCATTTTCAATGGTTGCATGGAGCTCCCGAAGCGCTTCACTATATAGCAAGCCCGGTCTCGGCCAGTTCTGGTGGTCGGGGAGGCGGCCATTTGCCATGTGTATGCTTATATTTCCTTTAATTTCTTGGGTTTTGAATGAGTAAATAGACCCAGAGGAGGGAAGAGGGTAATGCATTGAAATAGAAACAAGTGGGGTTGGTTTATTTTGTTGAAATAAACCAAGGTTTAGGGGATAAGGGGAAAGAGAACCACACACAAAACAAACGTCTAAAAGAAAATGCTCAATCGTATCCATGGGGTGGTGAAGGAGTCCACGACGGCCACCCAATTTCCTCTCATATGCTGCTACACCTTTTGCTATTCTTCTTAGAGCATCTCCACTGTTCACGACTCTTTTTCTTTTTTTCTACATATTTTATAAACATATTTTATAAGCCTTAATACGAATTGATATATGGTTCAAATTAAAAATTATTATTAATAGAAAATAACGGTTGAATTCATTTATTATTTAAGGTTATATACTTAAATATACCTCTCACTTTCGAGCCCACAAAAAGTGGTAGACATTATACCGGTTTTCCATGCTGATATAGCAACGTAACAGTTTAAAAAAATTGTTCATGATTCTCTATCTTACACATTTTATAAACCTTCTACCCCTATCATTTAATTAGATTGGGTCCCACGTTTTGATGAAGCAGTTCATGTTTATGAACCTTTCCTCTTCCACGTTAGTGTGTACTACTTCCTTCCAATAGTGTGAAGATTTGCACGTTAAAAAATGCTATAAGCCCTTTCCCTCTCAAACCTGTCCCTAGCGTTATGAAAAAAGAAAAGGGTGGAGCCCATGTTTGAAGGTACAAGTGTTGATGCAGAAGGTACCACTAGTAAAAGATGTTGAATATGACCCACATAATCTATATGGATTATATGTTTACAACACCCATATTGTGACATGGTGAAATGGTTCACATGGGTAGGTCATAGGTGTACTTGTTGGAAGTGATGTTGTGTTGTGTTGGTCATCGTCGACCACCAAGTACAGCTTTGTTGTTTTTTGGAATTGGCAGGTGATGGTGGTGGTGGTGGTGGTATCTTGGCATTCAGGTGGTTAGAATGGGATGGACTGCCCATTTGAATTATAGTGGACAGGGATTTTATCAAATATAGACTGGGTCTGGGGGTGCAGTGATAGTTGGTTTTATAAATCATGCATACGGATTTGTACCTTGTGCTTATAAATCAGTACTTTCCTGTTTAAATGGACACAAGATTTTGGGGGTACAATGATGGTTGGTTTTAGGAGCTATTTACTACACGAATTGTGTAAAACACATTCAGTCCTTGGGTATGTTTGGAACTAGGTAAACTCTATCATTTCCATCCAGAATTAGTTTATACTTGATTGTCTTTGATCTGACTGAAAACATATTACTTAAAAATTGTACAACCCGTGTAACATTTTCTTGAAACAAGTCGGAAAAACAACTCAAAACAACAAAATCAAGTGTACCTCTTAAATTTTAACAATAACTACTATTTGTACTTAATAATATATATATATATATATATATATATATATATATATATATA
>NC_037530.1:29662655-29664869 GCF_001531365.2 Cynara cardunculus var. scolymus
ATGATTTGGTGTGATTTGGGTGTGATAATCATGTGATTATCACAAGGATTCCGTTCGGCTAGGGTTAACTTAAAAAATCGACTACCGATTTGGTGTGATATGAGTGTGATTTGGAGACGCATGAATGAAGGAGAAGAAGACGTGATCAATGAAGGAGAAGAAGACGTGATCAATGAAGGAGAAGAAGACGTGGAAACATGAAGATAAACATGGTTAATAAAAATTATAAAAATTACTTAATTACATTACTGCCCTTATTAAATTATTTATATATAATAAAAGTTAATTTATTAATTAAAAAAGTTTGTGGTTATTGAGTTGTTCTCGCGTTTTCGTAAATTACAGGAGTTCTCGTTTGAACCTCCACCATATATATATATATAAAAGCATGCTAAATTAAAAGGTACTACCCCTTATGTACCATATACAAGTTTTGAACTCATGAAACTTTCACGTTTCTAATATTAAAATGAAATTATTTTTAATTTTTAAGTTACACTTTACACCTTTATAGTTAGTTATTTACTTTACTTTATATCACTTTCTTTTTCATTTTTCGTTTTATACCATTATCATATTAAAATCATACATAATCGTGTATTAACTAAAATATATTAAAAAAAATACATTTCATTTTTGACAAATTATACCATTACAATCGTCTCATTAATGCCTTCAGAATAAACCTAATATTGAATATTTTCTCAATTTAATCTCATATTATTAAAAAAGCATAAATACATAATGAATTATTTTTAAAACTTTCATTTTATACGTTATCATATTTAATTTGTTTTATATTTCTTATTTTTTCATTTTGACCATATTAACTTAATAATTGTATATGAGCTAAAATACATTTAAAAAACGTTTTATTTTTTATAAATTATATCATTATAATTGTCTCATCAATATCTTCAAAATAAGCTCAATATTGATTATTTTTGGATTTAATCATATTATTAAATATCATAAATAAGTAGTTACTTTTAAAACTTATATTTAACTTGTTTTATATTTTTAATTTACACCCTTATCTATCTATAAATATAAAAATGTTAAACGGTTATTATTGAATTTTTAAGTGAGATAAATTTTGATACATTATGTATAATTTTTGAAACTTTACAACCTCCACGTTCAACTGATAATTAAAAATAAAATTATTTTTTTATTATTAAATTACACTTTATACCTTTATAATTAGTTATTTAATTTATTTTATATCTTTTATTTTTCTATTTTTTATTTTACACCTTCTCATATTAACATATATAACTATATATTAACAAAAATATATTTAAAAACATTTATTGTTTTTATAAATTATACCATTATAATCGTCTCTTCAATACCTTTAAAATGAACCAAATACTAATGTTTACAAATGCCGTTGATCTTTCAAAAATGGGATGAATACTGAAGTTGTCAAAACAAAGTCCCCAAATTCTTTTGATATTTAAAGATTAACTATTTCTTAAAAAAAAAAACCTATGGATGATTTTTATAGGCTTCAATTTCCGTATTTCTCATTTAGTTATCAACATATCATTTTACTTGCAAACAACATCATAATTTAAAAGATATAATATTTAATAAATAATTAATTAATTTTTTATTTACAAGAAATTGGGGGTAAGAATTTTGGTGGGCAACACCTTTATATTTTATTAAAACAACATGTTGCCTGAGTCGAAGAAGTGGAAGCGATTCAAGGGGAGCAATAGTCGAGAAGCTGTTTTTCCTAATTTTTTTTTTACAAATACATTTTTAAAATATTTATGATTGGAGGGAACGATAATTAAAGATTGATGATATCGTTGGTTGATGATTGTAGATTCGAGTTTGATATAAGGGAGGTTTGAGGTTTCTTTTAAGTATTGTTTTTTTAGCAAATCATATTTATCTATACTATATTATAAAGCATTTGACTAAAACTGTTAAAAACAATTTTTTATGCATAAAGTACTGTTTATTGATGCATATTACTTAAAATTCAAGATTACAAGAAGGATATGCATGAGTACATCTTACTAAAGCTTCATGTTTGAATTCGTGTAACTAACTGCGGATAAACATCATTTTACATATAAAAAATCTAAAATATAATTAAGATAATCATTAATTTCTAACAGAATATTTAATTATTATCTTTATAAAAAATTATATTATTAAACCAAAAATAAATTATTTCGTTATTAAATTTAAATTAAA
>NC_037530.1:29664989-29667129 GCF_001531365.2 Cynara cardunculus var. scolymus
ACAAAAAAAATGAGAACTTTTAAATAGTTGACTTGATATTAACATTGATATAATTTTTTCAATTTTTATGATATTTTCAAATTTATATTTTATTTAAAATTAAAATCATTATTATTTTCTTAAAAACACATAAAATCGTATTATAAAATCGTATTATAACATCGACAGAGACAAATAATAAAATAGAACATTAAAATCGAGATGTGTCTCGCTGCATTGCGCGAGTACCCTTCTAGTTAATTTTAATTCGACTCTAGAATTAGGCTTGAGTTATTTGTTCTTGATATTGTTGGCAAAGTGAAAGTATCAGATTGAGTTTTTGGATAAATTTTTAGGCTTTTTATTTAAAGTAGATAATGATGAATGGTTAGTCATAGATTGAGATGATCTTGATGTTTTTTTTACTTTAAATAAAGTTCGTATGAATTGTTCATTAAGAATGACATGTGACAGATATTGTTAACTTTGAATGATTTCGTATTCACGTTATTTCGTTAGTCATAAAGTTTCTATTTTTATTCGTTTGAGAATTTAATACTACTCACAATCCAAATCTTTTGAAATAGTGTTATTTGTAATGATTATTTTTTTAGCTTAATCGATAAATTTAGTAATCAATCTTTATGACACGTTCATTCGGTCTAATACAAATCATTAGCTTAATCACCGACTCCTTGAGAAGAATGATACTCAACTTACCCCCTACTGGATTTTAAGTTAGATTTATAAATTTAAACCTTGTTGTACGTTTATCGACACATGCAACAATGAACAAGAACTTCAAAAGATTGAAGTACAACATATTAGATCAGAAAATAATCATGCAGACTTGTTCACCAAGTTACTACCAAAGTATTCGTTCAAAAAACATGGCAAAGAAGTTGGACTTAGGAAGCTCTCTGAGCTACCCTAAATGACACATATCATGCACCCTATTGTATGTAGGTGAGGATAGTATCTAGGCACATGTTTAGCACCACACTGTGTGAATCTTTATGTATACTTAACATCATATTGCATGCATGTGAGAGAGAACATCTCGTTGAATGCTAGTGTATTTTTTTTATCTTTAGTTCAAGGTTTGTCCCGTTGGATTTACCTTGACAAAAAAAAATTATGATACACAAACTTGATCTCATCCTCACTAAGTATTATCGAAATCAGGAGAAGTATCCAGTAGCATACTTCTAACCATTGTGCACTAGAGTTTTTTTTTCCACTAACAAGGTTTTGAAAAGGCACATCGTGTATGGTTATTCTCTCTCTATTGCTGACTTTGTGTACTCAAGGTTTTTACCATTGCTTACTCAAGGTTTTGAGGAGGCACACTTGCAGGTTGGGGTCATGGTGGCTGGTGTGATGGGGATAAGCCGCCTAGCTGGACTAGATTCAAACCCCTTAAAAATTTATGTGTTATTTGTTTATTAGATTACTGGACTGGGGCATATTTGACTCTCCGTCCTAGACTTCCAAAATCATAGGACCGACCCTGCCAAAACATAATTAATACAAGGCGTATTTTACAATAATAATGTTTATTAGTTGTTCATTGCAAAAAAGAAAAAGAGCAATGGTTTAACTATCACAGAAGAGTCATCCACTAATTAAAATAAATAATAATGGTCAGTATGTATGGAGATCTTATTTGGATGGATTAGTAACTTCAAACAACTACTTACAAATCTTCGGTGCATGAAGATCTTTCTTCAATCGGCTTGTAGCTTCAAAATATCTTCAATCTTTAAATCAGCTACTCTGGAGTCTTGGTGTGTAATTTAGACAGTTAATCCACAGTACCGCGTCGGTGACCTTCTGTCTTCACATCGGCTAGTATTCGATTTTGACAATGGCCTTAAGTATGTATCAAGAAACCAATACACAAAAAAAAACCAATAGAGGAACAGATCAGTGAGTTATCACCAAATCAATATGTGATTCAACAATAATTAATATTGATTAATATTAGTTTGAAAGTATTAATAGATTTTAATTATACATTATACATTAATATTAATTATTAATTATTTAGAATTATTATTAATTATATCAATTATTTTTATTATTTTTTAATTATTATTCAATATATTCAGTTATCAAAAAGTAAAAATAATAATTTTAAAAATGTTTATGTAAGTTGCAT
>NC_037530.1:29668119-29674227 GCF_001531365.2 Cynara cardunculus var. scolymus
AATTCTGAAATATAATTCAGACATCCGAGAAATCGTTGTAATTGATTTTTGTCTTTAATCTCATCAGGAAATTTTTCACCAAAAATAATGGCTCTGATACCAATTGTAAGCAGGATCGGATGAATGTACAGAAGTTTTACTTTATTTATGAATTTTTTATATTACAGAAGGGTGAACAAGAGGGAATTATATGAAACTTAAGCGTACTGAGAAAAGAAAATTAAGTTGCTATAAATACAACGAAAAAGTCGGAGTGGGGCCGACCACTAACATCCCACTAGCTAAAGAACGGCTGAAAATAAGCCAGCAAAAGTAATGGGACCCTCCACTATCTTCAATAATCGAACTGAATTATGGAACTGGGACCTGCCACGATCGATAATAATCGAATGAAAAAAAACGTCAGCCATGACGTCGTGCTATCTAGAAGGCACGGGAGAAAGTTGCCTTTGTTGAAATTTCAACTGAACTCTGTAGAACATTAGCCAGCGTAAAAATTGGATGTCATTCCTCCAGTTGTAATTATCTGCTGGAATTTGGAGTTCCACAATTTGATTATAATGATCAATGGACGAATCCACTTGTGCTATGGATTCTTTCACGGCTTTTAGCTCTCGACGGATTCTGGCTGCATAAGGATCCATCTTACAGATCAAAAGGATCTTGTGAGTCTTGCATTAGATCAACTGTGGCCGCTTCATCTCCATCTTCAGACATATGTGAAGATGCTGAATCTGCATGGGCAGGGCCTGCTTCGTTTTGCTTTAATAAGGCCATAATTTGTGCCAAATCTTCCTTAGAGATTTTTGAAGTAATCTCTTTGAAGATGTCTTGAACATCTGGCTTTGGTGGTTTCGGAGGTTCGAGATCAATTAACCCTCTGATGGAAAAAATTGAATTGTCAAAGAAATTGAATTTTATCCACCATTTAATCATAATCGTTCGTCCCAAATAAGGGATTGGCTTAAATTCTTCACCAAGTTTAGATAAATTTCGTAAGGAAATAATAGGTTCCCAACGAATAATCCAAGGAACTTGATAAAGTATTGTAAACCACATAGCTGGGTTGGATAAAGATATATTAATCTTTGCAAAATCTTCGAAAATTTTTCGCACTTTGTCTGGAAGACAAATAGGATATAATCCCCATTGTGTATACCAGGTTATAAACCAGTTGGGTAATTCAGGTTTGCTAAAAGAAGCWGAAAACTGAATCCACCAAGAAAATTTTCTTTGCCTGTTYTCATAATAGAAAGCATGTTCCCAGGCATTGATATAATCAAAATAATTAAATTTCAAAGTGACATTTTTATGCCTCAGTTGCCTAGTGATTTCATAAGGTTTAAACAAATCACCAGTCCACTGATCGGGTCGAATTACCCTATGAATAACAGCTTTGCTATAAGCAACTTCACCGCCAGATCGTTCAGTAGAGTCGAATTCTACAGAACTGGTGGCTACAAGAATATCTTGAAAATACTGATAATCTTTTGGGTAAACAAAAGAGTCAGCATTATTTTTRAAATAAAATGATACAACCTCATTAGGTTGAAGATGAGTRTATTTGTTTTCAATGGGTATTACCCATTTTGTTGAGATTGGAATGTAAGGGAAAATATATTCTCCAGGATGACTAGCGGTCAAGGCTAGTTTGTATGCATCATCTCTCAGCTTCTCCTCTTTAGGAGTATCTTTGATCTTCTGTCTCTTGACTTGATTAGCATCAGTCATAGCTATCGTTTTAAACGATGTAGTGACGTCTTTCTTGACATCTTTTTTGACGGTTTTTGGCGTCGTCTTTAAGACTTCTTTTCCTTTATCTGTCCTTTTAGACATGTTTYCCCTGTAAAAATTCACGAGTAAGGAAATCAGGAAGATGATTAGATTCCCCTTTAATATACTCAATATCAAAGTCAAATATAGACATAATAGCTTGCCATCGAGCAAAAATTTGCTTAGAGGCAATGTTTTTAACATCTTTGAATAATATTTCCTTAGCAGATTTACAATCTACTCGAATTAGGAATTTATGATTAATTAAATCAGACTCGAATTTTTGTACTATTAGCACAATACTAAGAATTTCTTTTTTCACAGTAGAGTAATTTACTCGAGGACCTCTCCATAAGCCAGAGGTATAGCGAACTAATTGTTCTTTGCCTTTTAGGCGTTGTTTAAGTATGCCACCATATCCAATATCAGATGCATCCGTTTCAACAATTTTGAATGCATTTGGATTAGATAAGGCTAAGCAAGGAATTTCCTTTATTAAATGTTTAATCTGCTGAACTGCAAGAGTATGTTCTTTAGTCCAGGCAGGCGGATTTTTCCTTAATCTATCATATAAAGGTTTAGCTATATAAGCTAATTTTTCACAGAATTCTGAAATATAATTCAGACATCCGAGAAATCGTTGTAATTGATTTTTGTCTTTAATCTCATCAGGAAATTTTTCACCAAAAATAATGGCTCTATCAATTGGAATAATAGATCCATTTTTAATRTTATGACCAAGAAAACGAATTCCTGTTTGAAACAGTTTAACCTTTTTTTGCAGAAACAACAAGTCCTGCTTTTTTAACAACRTTTATRAAAATTCTTAAATGTTTAAAATGTTGTTCAATATTTTGACTAAAGACTAAAACATCATCAATATACACAATTATAAATTCTGTATAAGGATTAAAAATATCATTCATGATCCTCTGATATTCAGAGGGGGCATTTTTTAACCCAAACGGCATTACATTCCATTCATAGTGACCAAATGGGACTGTAAATGCTGTTTTATATTTATCTGGTTCAGCAATTTGAATTTGCCAATATCCAGATTTCATGTCAAATTTTGACATAACATTTGCCGAGAATAATCGGTTTAATAGATCCTTTTTATTAGGAATTGGATATCTTATCCATTGAAGAACCTTATTTAAAGGTTTATAATTAATCACRAGTCTTGGAACRCCTCKTTCTTGTTCAGCTTGATTATTGACATAAAAAGCTGGACAACTCCAAGGGCTAAAAGACGGTCGGATTAGCTTCTTATTAAGAAGATCTTGGATTTCTTTCTTGCATAGTTCCAGATATTCTGGACTCATTGCAATTGGCCTAGCCTTGGTATGAATATGAGATTCTTTAAAATCAGGCTCATAGGGTAATGAAACAATATGTTTCTTACGTTCCCAGAAAGCATTAGGAACGTCTGCACATATATCTGTTTCAATTTCTTTTTGCAAAAGAAATTTTTTTTCTTGGAGCTTTGGATGTTGTAAAGCTTCCTCAACCTTTTGRAAATTGATATCATTTGTTAAAGAATTAAGAAATAATTCTTTAGATTGTAAAAGATTTTTTACAATATCAATCTCATGGTATTGAGGGGTTGTAATAAACTCAAAAAGAACTTCAGTTCCTGCAATATTACTGAGAATTCCTTTTTCATCTATTCTAAGAATAGGATAAAGCATATGCAAAAACGGATTCCCCAGTATAATTTTGTGAGAAAGGTTTTTAACCATGATAAAAGGCATTTGAAAACAAATTCCTTTGTTGCAGATAACTGAATCAGATAATTTAAATTTTATTTTTAAATTGGTATTATCTGCAGTATTCAAAGCTTCCTTAGTTTTTGAAAAATATTTTGAAGGTACGAGGCCTTCATTTATGCAGTTTAAATCTGCACCAGAATCAACCATAGCGGTAGTATCAAGAATATATTCTTTATTAACAATTAATGTAATCTTGATATACCATTTGTGGGTAATAACCCTGTCAAGAAGGTTAATATTAACACTAGCAGATAGAGGAGGAAAATCATCTTTTGAAAAAGAGGGTTCTCCTTCTTCTATTTTCCTATTAGGAGGGGTAGTGTTGGGTAGAACATTATTTTGTTCTATGATTAACAGTCTAAATTTTAGATCTGAAATTTCTGTTTTTAACAGATTTATCTCAGATTTTAAATCTGAAATCGTGACTTCTTGAGTTATAGGATTTTTAACCCTGTTTATGATTTCTTTTAAATCATAATTTGGAAAATGTTTTTCAGGAGTATATTCAGAAAGATTATTTCTGAGCTGTTTTAAATATTCCTGAAGAACTTTTTCTTTTTCATCTTTATCATTGATTTTATCAATGATATCAAAAATAAAATTTTCTTGTTTGGTTAAGACACATAAACCATTCATTTTGCATAAAGCAGAATACTGGTTACATKGACCATTACATGAAGATATAATTTGATCTTCATCATCTGAAGAAGATTCACTTTCACTTTCGAAAGATCCATCAGAATTTTCTTCATTAATGACAGATACAAATATTTCTTCATTTTCTGAATCAGAATCAGATATTACTGCTTTTAACARCGATCTTTTAAGACCTTCATCAATATTAAGATTATTAATCTTTTTCTGGGTAGTACACTTATTAGCGTAATGACCCAGTTTTTTGCATTTCCAGCAAACTGGTAGTTTCTTTTCCTTATTAGGAAATTTTTTATTTTTATTTTTTGAAAATTTAGAGAAAGAATTTTTTCTCTTTTTTGATAAATATTCTTTAAAATATTTTTTTCTCTTGGGTTTAGAAGATTTGGAAAAACTTGGTTTTTCAAAACCTATTTGTTGGCAAAAATCACCAAGAGCCTTTCTTCCTGAATATTTATCCTTTTGAAGTTGTTTTTGCAATTTTAATTCATTGCAAAGAGTAATTCCTTCTTTKACCACCTCAGAAGATAAATCTCCATAGGTTAGGGTATCATAAGGGATTTCTCCATTATTGCTGTTTTTGAGACGATTTTTAATTCGTTCAGCAAAAAAGAAAGGAAGTCCAGAAAGGAATTTTTCTTTCCAGAACTTATGATGTCCATCATTTCKTTGATAAATTTTTGAGAAAAAAGTATCTTTATACCATTTAAAATGGGATAAAGTAGGACATCGAATGTTTATTAATTGTTCTTGAATTTTATCTGCATACAKATTATTCTTTCCATTGAAATGGACAAGAATTGTATATAACAGTGTATTAACTGTATCTGGAATAGTTTCTGAAGTTTGGTCGGATTTCATCTTAACGGCAGCTCTTATGGCAACTTTAGCTGCTTCAGGAAGATAATTATCCCACCAGCCTTTAAGCTGTCCAGTAAATCCGTTTATCAACATTTGTGATATTGTTGGATCATCATTGTCATTGGCTGCATAAGCCGTGGCTGCCATTACCATATGGTGAAGCATTTTTTGGATTTGGTATTCACTAAATCCATCAAGATTCCATTCATAAACGGATGTTCCATCAAACTTATGTGTTGAAGGRAGTTCTTCCTCATGTAGAAGATCTACAGGAGTATGCCTAGGATAATAAGGCTTTTTAGTTTGAAAGTTTGCCTTTCGATCATATGAAAGACGATTTATATCAAAAGGTAAATTTGAATTATCTATAGATAAACTTTCAAGTTGAGCTATTAGCTCCTCAGTGGAATACTCCTTATTTTCTTCAAAATCAATTTTTGATAAAGGATTCAAACTACCTCTTTCAGTCTTTATAGACTTAATTTTTTCATGAATTTTTCTAACAACTTCAGAAGTTTTAGCTAAATCTTCTGCAGTTGCCGTGGAAGAAGAGGTTGGTTTTGATAATTTTATTTTTTTATCAAAATTAGGAGTTTGAAAAGGAGGAGTATCATGAGTTAATAAACCCAAAGGAATTTTTAATTCCTTTTGTTCAATTCTATTTAATTGTTTTCCAATAGATTGGAGAGTCARATTAGTATAATTATTCTGTTCAATAACAGCTTGAATTTCTTCTGAATTAGAAGTATTCTCTCTCGGGGGTTTTCGAAAAGGAGAAGCTATTACTTCTTCGTTATCTCTTTTTAAGACTAAATTCATATCAGGAGGATGAATATCTCTGATATGATGTCCCCGTTTAGTGACATATGTTTTATATGCACTTTCTATGGTTAGAATATTATTCTGATTTGTGACATCGGGAAATGAATAACCTCTGATCTTATAAGATCTTTGTATATAAACAAAAAAATGCATTGTTTTAGGATTATAATCCTTTCCCATGCCGTTAATAAACGATTGGAAGAGTTGATACCAATAATTTTTGGTT
>NC_037530.1:29675502-29677319 GCF_001531365.2 Cynara cardunculus var. scolymus
GCGTTAGTAAAAAGTTTGAAAGTGGAACCTAAACTTTAATAAGTTTATAAATCATCACCTTGTCGTTTGCATCTTGTTTTGAAAGTGATCCTTGCTCACTAACTTCGTGATAAAAAATATGTTAGAGGGAAGAGTATTTCTGGCTTTATTTATTGTTTTTGACTTTTTCATTTTTTGTCTTTTTGTGTTTTTTCTTTCTTATTGTTGTAAAAACCATCAAACTATAGGAACCGCCTCAATAGTTAACTCTAATTAGGTTCAAAAGAAACCACAAAACAATGAAAAACTGATAAACAACTTAATAACCACTCATTTGTATAGTATGCACATATGCATAACATGCACAAGTGCATAGAACCCAGGAAACATCTTCAATTGTTTGTATATATATATATATATATATATATATATATGTCGTGTAGATGAATGATTATTAGGTAGCGTTTGGTTCGTAGAACATGTTTGGATAAAATGGAATATGTTAAAGAAATTTGACTTTAAAGGAATTGGAATAAAATGTTATCAGGTTTCACCACCTGTTTGGTTGACAAACATTAAAATGGAATCTTTCTGTTTAATTCATAGAATGTAGCTTTGAAATTGGAATGAAATATTGGTAAATAACCAAAATGCCCTTTTTTGAAAAAAATTAATTTTTTAAAAACTAAAAATACTTTAATAAAATAATTATTTAATATGTAAAAAAATTGAAAATACATAGCCCAAATATTACCATAAGCCAAACGACTTACTAAATCGACGATGGTCGACAGTGGTTCAGATCGGTGGTGGTACACGGTGGTTCAGATCCATGGTGGTCCGTAGTGGTTCAGATGGAGTTGGTTGGTAGTGGTTCAGATGGAGGTGGTCAGTGGTGGTTCAGATCGGTAGTTGTTCAAATCGATGGTGGTCGGCAGTGTCTAGCGATGATTTAGATCGATGGTAGTCATTGGTGGTCGAGAGTGATTCAGATCGGTAGTGATCCGTGGTGGTTTAGGTGGCAGTGGTCGGATGTGGTTCCAGATCGACGGTGGTTCAAATCGGCGTTGCTTGGCAGTAATTCAGATCCATAGTAGTTGGCAGTGGTTCAGATTGATGGTGGCTCGTGGTAGTTCAGATGGCGATGGTGATGGTCGACAGTGGTTCAAATCGATGGTGGTCTATGGTGGTTCAGATGGCGGTGATCGGCAGTGGTTTAGATCGACGGTGGATCAAAGCGGTAGTGGTTCAGATCGACGGTGGCCGACGGTGGTTAAGATCAGTAGTGGTCGGCGGTGGTACAGATCGGTGGTAGTTAGTGGTGGTGGTTGGCGGTGGTGGTCAACAGTGATTCAGATCGATGGTGGTCGGTGGTGGTTGACGATAGTCATATTGGTTTTATGAGATTAGAGTATATTGAGTTAAAGGCATATTTGGTATTATGAAGATAGAGATTCTATTCCATCAAAATACCATGTAGTTGTTAAGGAATGATAAATTCTTTATTTATGGAATTTGTAGGATTTTGAAGATTCCTTTCGTAAAAAAGAATGAACCAAATGAGGGAATGAAATTTGGTCCATGGAATTCAACATTCCAATTCCATTAGATTTATTCAGAATCTGCAAATCAAACGCCACCTTAGAGTGTTAATCAATTTTTCGTTTTTTGGAGAGTTTTCCTCAAAACCTCTCTTGCTCTCTCTCCCCCCCATACACACTATCTCTTTCTCTCTTTACATACATATACATATACATATACATATACATATACATATACATATACATATACATATACATATACATATACATATACATATACATATACATATACATATA
>NC_037530.1:29678860-29679975 GCF_001531365.2 Cynara cardunculus var. scolymus
TCGTCAGTCAAAAGGGTGGGTATGACAACCAAATAGCGTTACCCACAAGAATCATAGGCTCAAAATGAGTTAATAGKAGTGTAAACAAACGGGGACTTTCAAACTCAACATACCATCAATAGTGTATACATTTAATTGCACACAACAAGATTCATATATCAATATAAATCTATTAAACATTTCTTTAATTATGCTTTCCACCCCAAATACGCAAAAATGGTAAAAAGGGGGCTGTGAAACTCACCTTTCGTAATGAAATAGCTCATATCACAATTTCAATCATGCTTTTCACCGCAAAACGCAAAAATGATAAAAAGGGGGCTGTGAAACTCACTTTTCGTAATGCTCCGCAAAATAGAGATWCGATCCGATCACCGCACTAGTTCAACGATTCCCTATCAATAGGAATATCCAAAACCATCACTTATTGATTTAACACTACCTATGGGGTTTAATAAGTCCTAAGTTCATACTTGTCTACTTATGTCCCATATGATTATCCATTGTCCAAATATACATAATGTCCATATGCTCGTTAATGTATTAATTTATACCGGAAATGATGCTATAATCCAATAGAAGATCAAAATTTTACAAAATCAAGAAACCCCAAAATTTCATTGCTGGGCAGAACTTATGATACTTAAAAAATGATCAAAATAAAGAGACTTAAAAAATGAGATAATTTCCTATCTTTTTACATGGGTTATAGCACTGAGTTATAGTCATCGTAACCAAATTTCATGTATTTTGGACATGCATTAATGATTCAAATAATTTATTCAATACAACTTATCACAATTGAAATGGCAGATTACACCATGTTAGTAAAACACTCATTAAAAGAGTTCTACTAAGTGTTCTGCAGAAATTCAAGTTGGATTATAAACTTAACACTTATACGAAACTTTCAAACTAAAAATCACTCATTTTGGATGAGTTAAGAGGAAGATATGGTACCATAAAGTTACATGCACACATCTGCTATTAGTTGACAGATTGCACACTTAACTTAAATAAATTGGTTAATGCCTCAAAACTTCATATTTTTGAGTGAARCTKGATTMATACGAACCCTAACTCATAAAAGAACATTTTAGAAGAAGAATAATACA
>NC_037530.1:29681640-29683102 GCF_001531365.2 Cynara cardunculus var. scolymus
TCATTAAAAACACAAGGCATCACTTTAAATTCGGTCAACTCGATTTAGCCGGACTTCAAATCCGGTCAACTATCCGGACAACACATAATATAAGTTTTGTCCGATTTAATACTTAAAATAAATCTCAACAACTTTGTCCGGATAACAAGTCCGGTCAATACCCCGCATAAAGCTTGATCGATTTATCACTTAGAATCCAAATCAACATCTTTGTCTGGATAATAAGTCCGGACAATACACCGTTCATAACTTAACCGATTTAAAACAATCCGGACAATACATCGTCCAACCTTTGACCGATTTAATACTTACAATTAAATTTCAACTTTGTCCGGATAACAAGTTCGGACAATACCTCGCTCACTACTTGGCCGATTTAAAATAATCCGGCCACCATTTGGTCGTATTCCTAATTCTCAGTTCAAAAAGATAATCATTCTTACCAATCATAACCCGATCAACACTTAACCGGTTTAAAACTAAATCGTTCAATACTTGAGCGATTTTAAATAATCCGGACAAGCCTTGTCTGGTTTATTACCCGGATAAAAACACTTGAGCAAAAGACTCATTTCTTTCTATATAAACAAGATTCATATAAAACCAGTAATAACTTTATGCAAAAGAGTTTAGAAATTACTCACCTTATGCAATTTCCTTTGAAAATCAGATGAGATTCAACTTCTTGAAATCAGGTAATATGAAATCCGGCCAACCTCACTTTAAACTTCACACACTTCTTCAAAAATGGCAAGGAAAAGAGATATGAGGGTCTCACCCTCATATTTATACTTGCTAAATAAGGTAAGGCGGCTAAACCGTTCTTACCATACATGCATGCATATACTCATACCTATTTCAAGCATATAAACCATGTATATATATATATATATATATATATATATATATACATCCACATATGTACATATTCTCATACACATAATCACATTATGCAAGTAATTTTCACATACCAGCATGACTAAATGTATCAATTTATCATGCTATCAAGTAATTATTTAATCAGATAATCACATATTAATTACCTTGGGTGATAACCAAGATCCGGTTATCACATTTGTTGTGCGTATGTGCTGTGTTTTTGTGCTAAAGAGTGTTAGATCGGTAAGGGAAAGGAAGGGGGAGGACAAAAGTGGCGTCCAGATAAGGTGTGGGGTCTGTCTTCTGGTTGTAGGTTGTTGGAGAGGAAGGAGAAGAAGTGTTTGCCGGAGATGTAGACTATATATATATATATATATATATATATATATATAGATATAGAGGGTGGTTCAAATACTAACCCAATATTTTGTGCAAACTTTGCTAACCCACATCAACCAATAATGTTGCATCTTTGGGTTTGGTTAAAATGTAACTTACATATTAATGATAAGGGTATTTAGGTCATTAGCCATTCTTATGTAACTCCCAAATATTTTAATTGGGAGTTACAAATCCTACAATA
>NC_037530.1:29683332-29702519 GCF_001531365.2 Cynara cardunculus var. scolymus
CTAATGTTCATATATCTAGGGTTTACACCATAGGGTTCACATGAATGTTCATACCTTGATATAGGCACGAAGATGAACGAYTGTTCATACACATATTAATTAATACAAATTTTTGACCAATTTATCCTTTGAACAATTGTTCATACACATATTAATTAATATATTAATTAAATTATTGTTTATTTAATCTCATTTAATAATATCCGTTGGATGAGAAAATGAACGATTAAGATGGGTTAGCATAGTTTGCACAAAATATTGTGTTAGTATTTGAACCAGCCCCTAGATATATAGATATATTATATATATATATATATATATATATATATATATATTCATACATATAAATTATAGGGAAAAGTCTAAAAAACCCAATGGACTTTAGTGTTTGGAATGATTAAGTCATTGGACAATTTTTTGGAACAAATAAGTCCTTGGACATTCCAAAACCTGTTAAGCAACTCCTTGGACTTTCTAAAATATGTTATATACATCCTTATTACATATAAAACTAATTAACGTAGTAAAATAATGGAAAAAACAAGAAAAAAAAGCCAATGAACAATTTTTTTTGTAAATGTAAGTAGTTTTTTTTGTTATATTTGTTTAATTTTATAGATCTAAATACTTTTTGGTTCAAAAAATGTATAAACACTTAATCGTTCAAATATGAATGTTAATTGGGTTTTTTTTTTTTGGACTTTTTTCATTATTTTACCACATTAACCAGTTGTATAGGTCATAAGAATGTATCTAACAGGTTTTAGAAAGTCCAATGAGTTATTTAACATGTTTTGGAATGTCTAAGAACTTATTTGTTCCAAAAAATTGTTGAAGGGGGTGTTTGGGATTGCTTATAAAAGCCGTTTTTTAACTTATTTCAGTCTGACAACGATAATAAGTTGTTTTCTGGTGTTTGGATAAGAAAAAAAAAACTGTTTATACCGGTGCCAAACCGGTAATAAACTGTTTTTGATAAGCTAATCCTTCATGACTTATGAAAAACTGCTTATTACCAGTTTACATTTTTAACCCTGTTTTATTTAACTCCGGTTTGATACCACATAAGTTAATAAACACTTTTACAAAAAAAAAACATAAGTTGTTTTAAATAAGCAAATCCCAAACACCCCCTTAATCATTCCAAACACTAAAGTCCATTGGTTTTTTTAGATTTTTCCATAAATTATACTATAATATAATATAATTATATATATTTTCCATTTTTCAAACAAAAAAATAAAAATAAAATATAGTTTTATGTTATCTTTTAAAAGGAAATTAAAGATTTTGATAAAACGACATAAATGCCCCTTCTTCTAACAGATTTTTTTTGACGGAATTAGTAACAACGAACCACTTTCATAGCAAACTACAAACGAAGGATGATTTCTATACTTATGAAAGTTGAGGTCCACTTTCACATTTTTATTAAACCTGAAGGACCAAAATTGAAGTTTACTCTTAAATTTAAGTAAAGGAAGGGCTTACAACATTCTTATTCTAATCATTTGTCGGAGAAATCATAAAAGCTGCTTCTTGAAATTGACGAATATCGTCCAAATATTCTTGTTGAAGTTGCCAGCAACCACTGCATACTCGATCGATTTTCCATTTTCCCTGTGCACAAATCAATGACTCTAATTCTCTTCACTTAATTCACAAATTCAGAAAGAAAGAGATCAAGGAGATGGGGGAAGTGTCGTGCTGTGAGACGGAATTCTTTGTGTGTTTGTTGGTAATCGTCGGTCTGGTAGCTTTTGCAGGGTTGATGGCAGGTCTTACTCTCGGACTTATGTCCCTTGGACTCGTTGACCTCGAAGTCCTCATCCAGTCCGGCCGCCCCAAAGATCGCATCCATGCTTGTAAGTTCTTCCGTTCCGTTTCTTACCATATACACACAGACAGATGGCATCAATTCTGTGAGAGCTCTGAATTTTGCTTTGTGTGTTTCGGTTGAATTTTGTGTGTGTGTGAGGTTTAATTGGATCGTCTCAGTTGGTTGGTGTCTTCCTCCAGGAATTGAAATTTTCTGTTTTTTCCCCTTTTCTTTTGGGTGATCAACAATCCAAAAGAGCAATCTGGACGACTGGACGTGTAATTGAATGTATGCTTAGACACTCTCATACCCCCGAAGTAATCAAGAGTGATCATTGTTTTGAGCTGGAAATCATATTATCAACAAAGAATTAAGTTAAGTTTTTTCACCAAAACATGTGAGAGATACATATTGAACTTATATGAAGTTAAAAAACTACAAAATAGGATGTAAATGTTGATTTAAAGGGTCGAGAAAATATTTTGACTCCTGAATAGAAGTGAAAAAAGCTCATTTAATTTGTGATTCAGGGAGTTAAACCTTCTTCAGTGAAGGTTTGCTTGATGACTGCACCCATGTTTGCTAGTGAGTGTGTTAGCTGTCCACCATTCTTGTAGTTAATCACCTGGCCTTTGTTGATTTTGAACAGATTCAATTCATGGCTGTTGGTTCCATGTCCCAATTAGCTCAAGAACCTTGAAAGGCTATAAAGTAATTTTCTCTTTGGGGGTATTGGGGATTTCCATATTTTGGGTATTCTATGTGGATTCAAGCTCATGATGTACTTTTCCAAGTTTGCTAATCTTTTTTAGGTCTTAGATGTGATTGGAAAAACTATCATGTGATTCAATGTGTTAACTTCTGTATATACTTATAGTCTAGGGACCATTAATCTCATTCTTGTAATTATAGATGGGTACATATTGTTGGGATTTTTACTGAAAGCCAACACACGAAGGTCCAACTAGGGAAAATGTGTGCAAACCACCCAACAGCCAAATGTGGGAACAAAATGGATCAACGTACACTGTGTCATGACAATAGTAAGTAAACAAAGCAATAATGTAATGACACAAACATATAACAATAACGAACCCTAGACGATTTATTATGCTCAAATAGGTAGAAGGTTACGGTGAAATGTTCCTAAACGATTACAACCAACAAATTTAACCAAAACAATCTATCTACTTCTGATTGCGAGAGGGGAGATCACCAAAGTGTTTGCTCAATGTTTCCAATTGATTTCTAAACCAAATGAGCCCTAAAAAATCGATATATCCTGTCACATGCTTTATGTGACCTGGGTCTGAGGTCGCATACAATAATTGACCGGTTAGATTTTTGCTTGATGCGACCTGCAACGCATCGTTAGATCGCACAGACACAAGTCGCAAAAAGTGTACCAAAAGCACTTGGCCTCTATGTGACCTCCAACCTTGGGTCGGTTTGCCCAAGTAGGCCACCTATGTTGAGTATCACACAAAAATTCAACATATATAGTTTCCCTTTTTGTAACATTACGGTTTCTTCATCTTCATAAACACATAGAAATGTTTCTCTCCATCATCATCTTCAATCTCAATCATCAAATCTAACACAGGGAGCTTCATACAATCACCATCATCAACTTTGTTATCATCTAAACCTTTATGCATTGGACTATTGATATCCAGGCACTTGCTTTCTAAAATTGTTCTTGCAAATGTGATTTTTGTATGTTGGAGAAATCTCCTTGGGGTGCAGGAAATGGTACATTGTGGGAGCATTGTCATAGAATTTTTTTTTATTTAATGCCCCCATTTTACTGTATAAAATTTTAGCAATACCTTTAGAAATGACCACTCCCTGGAAAAAAAATCATTATAGGGTCAAAGTAGTCATGTTTATGGAAACCAAAAATTTGGTCAACCAAATTCAAATAGGTGGTTGTCTTTTTTCTATGCTTCCAGAAGCAGAAGGTACCAGTCTAATTGTTCTCCAACCCTTTTATGTATTATTAATGTACTAGGTTCGAACCCATGTATTACATGGGGTATTTTAAATGAGGAAAATGAGTTGAGACTTTTCCTCAGGTCTAAAAGAAAAATATGAACATTAACTCTGAAACACATGAATTCAGAGTTCTATTGTTAGGCTGGAAAATAACTCTGGACTTAACTCTGAATAAGAGGAATTCAGAGTTGTCTTCTAAGTCTAGAAAATATCTATGAGCATAACTCTAAGTCACAAGAATTCTGACTTCTTATAACTCAGAAATGTAACTCTGAACTTCAACTCTGAAGAGGAGTTCAGAGTTGTATTCTAAGTCTGGGAATAAACTATAGAACTAAGTTTGGAACAGAACAATTCAGAGTTATGTTGTAAGTCTGAGAGATACCAATATCTGATGACTTCATGTTGGTGATTTGTATCATAATGTTATTTAAATGTAATGAGATTAATTTGTTCACCAATGTAATCATGATAAATATCGAACAAGTAAGAAAGGTGCGGAGTGCATACTTGTTTGAGTTTATTTTGATTTAGGGGTGAAACCCCTAAATGACGGGGGTCCGGGGGCAACGCCCCTGGTGGCGGGGTCCAAGGGGCGGCAGCAAATTAAACCCGGTTTTGACTCTGTTTTGAAAACCCGGGTTTTTAAATGTCGTATGGCAGTTTTCGACCTTTTTGAGGGGAAAAACTACGATTTGGTCATTGGATTTTCGAAACACTTCATAGCTCAGACTTCATTTGAATTCCTAAATTCATACTTACAAGTCTGAATTAGAAGTCTGGAGGCCACTTCAGAGTTAAATTCACAGGTCAGACTTCATTTGAATTCCTACATACTTAGAAGTTTGGAGGCCATTTCAGAGTTAAATTCAGACTTACAACTCTGATTTTCTCAGACTTTGATACTTGTATGTCTTACAAGTCTGGAAGACAACTCTAAATTTTAACTGAGGAAAAGGAGTTAAGAATTGGCCTCAGACTTTTATACTGGTATGTCTTACAAGTCTGGAAGACAACTCGGAATTTTAACTGAGGAAAAGGAGTTCAGACTTGTCCTCAGTCTTTTATACGTCTTACAAGTCTGGAAGACTAACACTGAATTTTAACTGAGGAAAAGGAGTTCAGACTTGTCCTCAAACTTTTATACTGGTATGCCTTATAAGTCTAACAGACAACTCTGAATTTTAACTGAGGAAAAGGAGTTCAGACTTACAAGTCTGAGGAATGGAAATCCAGACTTTTGCTTTTTTAAGTATTTGAAAAGAAATCCCTTTTCATACGGAAATCAGTTATGTTTACAGGGACAAATGTCAATTAAATAGGCCCATTTGAACCAGTGTTGTAAATTGTGTCTACATACATGTTCAGAGTTTAGACTTCTAAGCCTGGAAAAGAAGCCTCCAGATTTAGAAACTATAGAGAACCTATCAGAGATTTCTAAATAGTATGGGAAATCAGTTAAACCAAGAAAACGGGAAAATAAACGTGTAGAGGGACATATGTCACTTAAATAGACCTATTTAAACCGTAAGTGAAAATTGTGTCTAGATACATGTTTAGGCGGAAAAAATCAGTAACCGTCGCTCAGAAACATGACACGTGTCCCCAAAGTTACTTATTTATTAGGTGTATAGATATGCACAATACTTTGTAAAGGAAACTGCCCACTCTGAAATTCCTAGATCCGTTATGGGAGAGTGACATGCATTTATGCAATCTTTATATTTTTTTGTTATACTAATATCTGGAGATATCTTGGTGGCAGCTAAAATATTCCCGGTGGTTAAGAATCAACATCTACTGCTTTGTACCCTCTTAATTGGCAACGCTTTAGCAATGGAGGTTTGTGCAACAATTTCTTGATAACATTTGTCCTTTATATTGAGTGATAATCTGGATTACTTTGTTACTCTCTTCTGTAGTCTCTTCCAATATTTCTGGATAAACTTGTTCCTCCATGGGCCGCAATTCTGATATCTGTAACACTGATCCTGATGTTTGGAGAGGTTTGTAATCATTAAACTCAAAGAGAGGAATATGTGTTTCCAAATGAAACTTATTATTGTTCTATTCTATGATCAACTGTTCTTGCATGCAACTTTTTCTTAACAGATATTGCCACAAGCGATCTCTACACGCTATGGCTTGACAGTTGGAGCAACAGCGGCACCTTTGGTCCGTCTCCTCCTATGGTTTTTCTTCCCTATTGCTTATCCTATCAGCAAGGTGATTTGAAGTTCCTTTTCCATTATCGAGTTGTGTGTAATTAGGTCTTCTTTTCACATATATTCATCTATTTGTTTTGTAATTTTATCCAGGTTCTAGATTGGATGTTGGGCAAGGGGCATGCCGCCCTTCTACGCAGAGCAGAGTTGAAAACTTTTGTGGATTTTCATGGCAATGAGGTAGTCTAAACAACTAATGATGACTAAGAATTTGAAACTTCAAAAAAGAAATACTAATGTGAATATATTTTTCTACTGGTAGTTACTACATCAATTATGTTTGGTAGAATACTGCTCACCCACTCTTGTGTGCTGATAGGCTGGGAAAGGAGGAGATTTGACGCATGACGAGACAACTATAATTGCTGGAGCGCTCGAACTGACTGAAAAAACTGCAAAGGATGCCATGACCCCTATATCGAAGGCATTTTCCCTTGACCTGGATGGAACTCTTACTTTGTGGGTTTATATCCTAATATTCATATTATATAAGGTTCACAAATGTGCTTTGTGCATTAATACACTTTCTTGTGCCTGGACAGGGATACCTTGAATGCAATTATGACCATGGGTCACAGCAGAGTTCCTGTTTATTCTGGAGACCGAACAAATATTATTGGAATTATCCTGGTAACTTTTGTTCTTATCAGTGGCTGTCATATTTCCATTTATGACATGTTACCCATATACCATAATCTATCAATGTGAAATCGACTTGTCTGACAAGCTAGTACTCTCCCATTTTCACTAAAACTAATCTAAAAGCATGCGTTGACTTAGAGATATTTAAAATACTAGTTGAAAATAAATTTCGGAAGAAAGTAAAAGTTAGTTTTCTAAACAAATAAAGAAGATTTGAAATAAATAATGAATGTGATACAGTATTGAGATAATTTAGGTAAATGAGCACTTACCCGAAGGATTTTTAAAAAACAGGCAGAAAGAACTGAAACCATTTTAAATATTAACAAGGGTGATAAAACGAGGTTACGGGGTACACTAGTAACCTTCCTTAGACCACCGATGATGCTCCAAGTACAAGTCAAACAATAAATCTAGTTCTCAATAGCAACTAGTGATCATAAAACATGGATCTACCAAATAATTGGAATAGGTTTGTACTCTAAACTAGTATGTTATCAACCCTACAATAATGTGTGACAAACAACAAACAAACATTAATTAAATGACAGATAGCAGAACACCAAGATTTACGTTGAAAACCCAAAATGCAAAAACCCACGGGCGGATGAGTTGAGAGAATCCCCTTGATGAAGGTTCTTGGTACAAGATTGAAGGAGTATTCAACATTTTTACGAGACAAGAAGAAATACTTGACTATGGATATTTAAGAATGCAATTATTCTAGGTTTATTATCATGTTTAAGTGTAACACACAACATAAGATAAAGACAATAAATTGGACTATGCATTTTATTAATAAGTTTCATGAGTAAGTATTCAAATTATGACAATTACATGATTGTCTTTTGGGTATACAAACACAAATAAAAGCAGAGTTTGTGGTTTTGTACTTAGAAGATTAACCAATGCATATGAAACCATATTCCATAGATTCCCCTGGATCAACAATCACTATTTATTTAATCTAAATATTGGTTGAAATGTGGATCAATATCATGAAATCCTTATATCTGCTTATTTAGAACTGGTGATAAACCAGAGGTCCCTTGATTTCCAGGGAAGACATGTGTCCAACTTGGTTTAGAATTCAAAATTGCCATCATGTTTTATCTAAGTTGGACAACCAATTTTAAAACAACGTGTTCTATTTCCTCTTCAAAAATCTACCTGTTCGCATTATAGTGCCACTTTTTGATCTTTTATCCATGCAGGTTAAGAATCTCTTGGCAGTTAACCCAGATGATGCAGTTCCTCTCAGAAAGATGTTATTAAGGAAGGTTCCACGGTACGGAATCTAATATATCATTTAATGGAATCATGTGAAAACAAACGTTGCTGCCTATAATCGAACAATGAGAAATGACTATTATACATCAAGAGGTCAAACAAGTCTTGAGCTAGTTGGGGTAGAAGGGTGTTGTGTTGGCTTATTATTTCAGGTGTCAAACCTTTATATTTTCATTCCATCCATTGATTTACAGTGGTTTTTGGATCATGCCAGATAAAACCCTTTAAAGGACAAGAGGCATTAAAGAAAAGCTGTAAAAATGTGAGACCTGTATTAGTTCTTTAAAAAGATTTCTTTCATCCTAGTAAATGACCCCACATTTATTCTCCATTGTTGCATAGATTAGGGTAACTTTAATGAGCACATTAGACGAATTGATACTTATCTGCAGTTTGATGTGGTGGTACTGCTGGTGTTTATATTTTCTTTTTCTTTCTGTGGGAGGGCATAAATTCAAAGAACTGCATAAATAAAAGAAAACTGCACAAGATCTAGAGGGCATAAGCCCAGATTGGAAAAGGAAGAGAAACATAGTCCATAATGAAACAAGAATAACACCATGATGCAAGAGATCGGTGTTGAAACAAGTGTCTCAATTTCTTGCATACTCGAAGGATATCCGTAATAATCAACAAATGTAGCTGAAGAAGGGTAGGGCACTCAAACTGATTTTAGGATGGAGCCTGTTGTTCCTTTCCCTCTCACATATAATACCTCAATGAAGCAAGACAGTAATTTTGGAACCATATATGAATACAATTTCTTTGGCTCTACTCCAGCTATGTCTAAGTGTGACAAATCTGTTTCAATCTGTGCTAATTTGTGTTTGATTGAACTTGTGATAGAACATATTTTGATTGCATGTGTACTATTTTCAGGGTTACAGACAACATGCCTCTTTATGACATCTTAAACGAATTCCAGAAAGGGCACAGCCATATCGCTGTTGTGTACAAAGATCTGAACAAGACAAAAGAGCGGCTAAAAAAGTCCAAGGATTCTGAGAGTGAGAGACTTAATCTTGACATCTCTATATATTGACGCATACATATTTGAATTGAGTGGCTTCCTCTTGTTATTAGTTATTTATTTATCTTTATTTTTATTTTCTTCTTCCATTTTCGATTTCTGGGGGATGGAGTGATCTTCAGTTTTGACGTTTTTGTTGCACCAATTCCTTGAAATATCTATACTTCTCTTTCATCATTTCTTTCTGTTTTCAATTTCCCAGGGAACTTCTTTTATCTAAAATAAGACCAAGTTATTAAAAGTAAACATATTCCTATTATCTTATGCAAATCCTGAGCTGTCATGATCAGAGATTTAATTTGACATGAATATGTGCGTAAATCCTTGTTTCTAATCATCTACTTCCATTTCAGAAACTGAAAATCTAGCAAACAAATCAACTTCACATGATGTTGAGATGAAGACTGATGGAGATCAACAGGCAAAGAGAAGTCCACCTTCAACTCCTGCTTTCAAGAAGAGGCATAGAGGTTGCTCCTTCTGCATACTGGATTTGGAGAACAATCCCATTCCCAAGTACCCATCAAACGAGATTGTCGTTGGTGTGATCACCATGGAAGATGTTATTGAAGAGCTTCTTCAGGTATCCCTAAAAGTAAATACATTCTAGTAGCATGCATCATTAAAAGTCACATGAAGACATGATCCATGTAACTACCCTTTTGAGTTTACATTCAAGACTTTTAAACTTGTTATAGATTTTGATACAAAAAAAAAAAAACACAATCAATCTCGGTTCATGTTACTTGTTCAATTTCCATGATGTTCTCCATTTTCGTTTGGTTTTATCAATCCTGAAGGTGTGTCTTCCGGTCAAACTCTGCTATGTCATTGTCCATCTACAGATCAACTGAATATTAACTTTAACATGATTTTGTTCAGGAGGAGATATTGGATGAAACAGATGAATATGTAAACATCCACAACAGGTTAGATTTCATATTTGAAAATCAAAAAATAAAAGGAAACCTTTCAAATGTTGATATTATATTTGACTAACCCCAAAATCATGTTGTTCTTAATGTAGAATAAGGATCAACATGAATGCATCTCAGGAGAACCTTCTTGATCCCCATCCTTCTCTCAACTCAACAGCTCCTGGTTCAGCAAAATAACAAGGTCTCTGTTCTCTTACATACAAGATCTCTTTCTAATGGGAGGTAAATTCTTCTTCCAAAACTAGTAATATTCTCCTTACTTCATTCCTACCCTTCTTTTATAAATATGATTTCCGAACAGAATATATATATATATATATATATATATATATATATATATATATATATATATATACTGGTATATTTAGATGTCTGTTATTATGATGTTAAATTTTTAACACTTCGTTCTAGAATAGGAAGATAATTTGTAACTTACAATAACAGTCAATTATATAACTTCCTGATCCTGGGTAAGGATTAGGCACCAGTTAATGGTCGTGAGTTTGAAATTTGAACCAAACCATGCATATATTTTGGTTCGATTCCGCTTGGTTCAATGCTTTTTGTTTGAAGTATATACGACAAATGATTTCACTTACCCATCTCACCTTCACTCAGCTTTAAACCCGAATACAACTAGGCCAAAGACCTTTGGTGGCTTTTGGTTCAATGTTGTATCATACGTTTTCGAAATAAAGAAAAGGGCCCAACTGATAAAGTTTGGACTCGGTTACGACCTGTCCTTCCTCCAACCATAAGGTAAAAAATTTGATTGATTCATTATTGTGATTTTTTATTAAATATATGATATATTTTTTATATGACAAGATTAAGACAATTTATAAAATTCAGTTGTGTTTTAAAACTTAATCTAGATTTCACTGGTGGTGTTAATTAAGGTGCTATTTACCAAATGCTTACCCGGTAAGCGTTTACCAAGTCACTTTACTTACCGGATGAATATGGGAAGGACTAAGAATCTTACCCGGTAAGAGCGAAGGCAAGAATCGAAAGTCTTACCCGGTAATTGAGGACGAAGACTCTTACCATGGTTAACGCTTGCCGGGATAAATTGTTGCATACGATGCGTTTTAGTAAATAAAATCTTGCCCAGTAAGTAAGCGGTAGTGTTGAATTTTACCCGGGTAAGTGTTATAGGTAAACGGCCCCTAAAAAAAGATAATATCATTAAATAACAATCAAGCTTCATCAATGTGTAGTTTAGAGTTTAGACAGAGACAATGAACCCCTCACATTTTCGCCCCCACCGGGGATTCATCTCTGGCCTATCGTTTTGTAGGCGTCAAATCGATAGCCATTGTTGCCCGTTTGTTTTATTTTCACGTTTCACCTACACCACTCGGTGGATTCTGTTTCTATCATTTAATCTCGTAAAATTATGGACAAGTGTAGTGTAGGGGTTTTGAACTCCGATTAATGAGGTCGGAGGAGTTGATGATTTTTGTAGATGAAGAGGGTGGTGGGGGACGTTTTATGACGCTTAAGGGGGAGGGGGAAGAGGCAGGGTAGGGGAAGGAGAATGGATTTGAATTGGATCAGGTAGGGCGTCCATTTACGGCGTGGATGTAGCAGGTTTAACCTTCGCCACGGCGTTAGTGGGTTAGCTCTTCGCGCTTCCTAAGCACATCCAAGTGTTGTAGGTGTAGTCGACTCGTAGATGTGAAAAAATTGGGGTTTTATTTATTTGTTTTTAAAACAATCAAAATTCATGTCAACAAAATCAATTGATAATTTTGTACATGTCTGAAAAATATGTATGTACGGAGTCTAGATTCAAACTTTAGTAATGAAGTACTATTGAAAAATGATTAAATTAGATAAATTATGATATGTTTCTTTTTTAAGTTAGGGGTGTTTGGAATTATTTATTTGAAACAACTTGTATTTTTTTACAAAATCACTTATCAACTTATTATAAGTCAGAAGGGTTTAACTTCTTCAAAAACACCTTATTACTGGTTTGGCACCGGTATAAGTTGTTTATCCAAACACTCAAAAGTGTTTATTACCGGTGTCACACTAAAATAAGTCAAAAATTTGTTTTTATAAACAATCCCAAACACCCCTTAGTGAGTTATCTTATTCCAAACATGTTTTAATAAGAAAAAGATAGTATACAAGCATTAATGACCAAATTGATTTTTTTAGAATACGTTGTTATTTAATAACATTAGAACAACAATTGTATTTTATTATATTGGAGTTGGGACATGGTACTATATTTATCGTCACATCCTTTGATGATGATACATTTATTTTATAATACTTCCCTTTGTGTTGAGTTAAGGGAATGATGGTGCACGATTATTATTTTGTTAAAATCTTACACCAAAATAAAAAAAAACTGGGTGGGAAAATAAAAATATGACGAAAGAAAGAGTACAAAATACCAGATTTTTTGCAAAATAGACTTTTCTTTTAGTCTAATATTTTCTCTGATTTGTACATTAATCATGAGAGGTAGAAAAGCAAGACAATATATAAACGGTTGTCTCATTAAAACTTTACTCCAAGGAACAAAATCCAATGGGGAAAATAAAACATTGGGTGAAGGAAAAAGAATACAACATACCGATATTACATGTAGAGTAGATTCCCTTTTTTGTCTACTACTCTGATTTATGCATCAATCAAGAGAGTTTGGAAAGTCTCTACATTTCAATACTTTCTACATCTTCCCAATTATGTTTTAAGTAATAATTCGGTAACCAAATATGTCACATTCTCCTCGTTTCTTACCTGATTCACTTAAATCTTGAGGAAAGTTTGTTATTGTTGATTGTAAAAAAAAAAACCTCAAGTGTAAGATGCCTTGTGTTATCACCCTTAATGCATCTTATTTTCATTTCTTCGATATTGATACATTATTTCCATATATGCAGGTAGGATAATGGTTAAACCCAAAACACTAGCTCCTCTATTATATGCAATGATAGTCCTTAACCATGTACACTCTTGAACAGTCTCATGTGAAGTGATATTCTTAGAATAATTCAAGGAGGTAGCTACAAGGGTTTGTTTAGTTTACTTCCAAGCAATCAGTGTGTTCCCTGTGGTAATTCTGTATCTAGTTTGGGAACAACCTTTGTATGGGTCAAACAGATACCTAATATCAACAAAGACATACCAAGAAATTGTTTGTTGTTTTTCTACAAGGGCTGGTACTTTTGTCACTCACATTCTAAGTAGGTATTAAAGTTCCATTTTCGATTCCATTTCTTTGTAGGGAAAGTATAAGCCCATGCCAATGGTTCTAAAAGATTAACTTGATATCATTCTAATGATGTTGCATTGGCGTTGGGCTAAATCTAACTAACAAGTTCACTAAGAAATATAATATACGGTTGAGTGTATTGTGCTAAGTACAATAATGTGCCGATTGTATTTAGATAGGAAATTCCAACTCCCATCACCTCTGTGTTATCATTCTATTGACAAAATATATATTCCATTTAATCTAACACTTCACCTGATCATGTGGGTGCACTTTGTCCATGTCACAAATTGATGGATTAATATTCCACAAGCTTTGTGTCCTAGCTCCAATAGCCAGACAAAACCAAGTTTTCATAAGATCATTTATCTCAAATTCATATTTCAAGTAGATTAGTTTCTCTTATTTCATCAAGAGTACCTATTATGTGCATAAGATCGACATAATGAACTACAATTAAAATTGTAGAACTTGTTTTTTTATCATACACAAGGGCACATTTTATCATTCTTATATCCTTTCCCAATCAAGTATTCACTTAGGCGGATATACCACATCCGCCTGAATTGCTTTAATCTGTAAAGTTTGTGTTTCAATTTAATTATGAACGCATTATATGGTTTAAAGTTACTTGATTTGGGTACTGTAAGGTCGTCAAACACTTTTATATATATATATATATATCACTGAATCTAGATCCCCAAAGATATGTAGTAACCATATCCATGAGTTGCAATTTTAGTCCTTTGAAAATTATTATGCTAATTAAATAGCAGAACGTTATAATGTCCGTCACGGGAGAGTATGTCTTCTTGTGATCAATTCAGGGCGTTATGAGAAACCTTGTCCTAAAAAAGAGCCTTATACATTAGGACATTATTCACACTATGTTTTCTAACAAAAATTCATCTACATTCTATAAGATTTGCACTTGGTGGATTAGCTACCGGACCAAATAGTCGTCCATTTGTCAAAGAATATAATTCTTCCCGGATTGCTTCTTTTCATTTAGGTCAATCTGCTCTTTGTTGACATTAATTAAATGAGCATGGTTTGATGTCATCATGATCATCTCATGAGCAACACTATATATGAATATATCATCAATGAGTATTCTATGATCTGTCCATTGACTTGTATGCCCTAACATAATTTATTTGAGATTTATTTGATCTTTGGAATCAATATTAACTTTGAATGTCCTCCAGTAATGATTCATAGACACAACTATAATTAGAGACAATCTCATGGGAGGTTTATGTATTGATGATAAATGTTTGTGCCTTGCTCTTCTCTTCCTTTATACAAGTATTTATCGAATCAAGTAGTTTCCCTCATTTTCGTTTGAGAGCTACGACCTCAACTACTCTCCACTATGTGTGGTTGCAACTCACTTTACAACGACATATTGCCCTCTATTTGAGGACTTTTAACCTTGTAAGTATATTTGCAGCTGGGTATGTGTGATATTGTCGCTTTTGGAATAACATTAAACGTATCTAGCATCGAGTCTGATTCATTTGATTTCAACTTTGCATAGTGAAGTTTGTGTGATCAAAATAATACAAAGTGAGAATATTGACACGTCCTATCGTTCCCTTGGAAAATCCTTTTGCTTATCTCCCGCTAATAACGAGAAGACTAACTCATCAAAATGATAATCAACAAATCTAGTGGTAAAGAGTACCCGTCAAGGGTTCTAATAAGCGAATGTAATTGTTGAGGATTCATAAACAACATATACTTAATCATCCTTAAGGAGCCATTTTGTTGTGCCATAACCATAAGGGGTCAGTTAACACATATACTACACAACCAAACATGCGTAAATGTAAAATATCAAGCTAATATTCCGTTACCAACTTGTACATGTTGGTCTCAGCCGGATCTACAAAAGTTTATAGGTAACAATTTGTAGAGGGGGTGAGGGATGAATACAAACACAACAACTTTCACTTTTAAAAATTCTTTATTGATAAAGAAGATCAATACATAATTTTACAAATTGTTTGCCGAAAAGATAAGATACAGAACTTATCTAAAAGATCAAAGATACACACAAGTTACAAAAAGCAAGAAAGAAAAGACTTGCTAAAAGAAATGGGTTAAGAAGTCTTGTGCTTTTCACTGGTTACAGTGAAGGTCTTTCTCTTAGATAGAGAGTTAGAGGGAGGAGTATCTTTTTCGGTAAAAAGATCTTCAAGACAAGGAAGCTTGGTTTGGACTGGGATTTGGAAGTCTAATGAGAAGGAAGAACTTCTCATCTATTTATACCCATTACCAAATGCAATTCAACAAGATTTATTTGATCGTTGACACTGGAATACCACTGAGGTCTCGTCAGTGTTCACTGAATCTTGTGTAGATTTCACACTTGTATAGACGAGCTTATTATCACTGAAAACCATATCAGATCACGAACTTGCTTGTCTTTGTCTTCAGCGTTATCTTTGATATCGCTGAAGGTTCTGTGGTGTGAGTTTTGTCTTTCTGAAGAATACTTGTCTCTGAGAGAATTACACTACATGGTCAGCAATCATTGAACAAACTTAGTGATGATTGTTGAAGCTGAATACAGAGATAGTACACTTCGTAAGGTAAAAAGGATTATCATCAAATTATTGAGAGAGAGGATCAACAATACACGTGAGACTGGTTGGCTAGTAGTGGTCTATAAATGAATAAGTAAGTTGCATGTAATATCGCATAATCCCATTCAGATATGGCAAATTAGTACACATACCAATGCCTTAACTCTCATTTATATCCTTTAGATGACAGATTTTGTGAGACTACATTTATGTGTGTGTGTGTGTGTGTATATATATATATATATATATATATATATGTTGGGGGGGTATATGATGTTTTAGATCAATCCTAATACACATGTAAGAATCATATGATGTAAATTATCCAACATTACCAAGTCATAGGATTGATGAGATAATCACGATGATAAGCCTTTAAAACATAAAATATAGGCTAGAAGTATTGTGAATGTTGTGTTTTGTGTGGAAAATAATGTGACACACATCCATCGTGTTGAAGCATCAACCAGAACCATAACGTACTTGAATGGGCCAGATTCTAGATGTATAGGTCCATAAATATCACATTGTATTTTGTTGTAAGAACGAAATATATTTGTATTATGTCCTTAGCTTTAGGATTGTCTCATTCTTGTCTTGGCTAAGGAGTGGGGTTTGCAAAGGTTCTAGGTATTCGAGAGGGCTAGGGCTGACAATGGATAAGAGTAAACTTGTTACCCGCTATGCTTCCACATGTTGGATAAGGGTATGGGTAAAGAAAATTTTATCCACTTATCCATTACTCGTTTATCCAAAACCATATAAATCAATCTCAACCGTCTATCTAATATATGAATATGTAGTTTTCATAAAATATATTGATTGTTTCCTAATACAAAACGAATAATTAATGAACTTTAAACATTTTTTGTAAATATTCAGATCATAATAAATGAATCATAATCATTTCCACAAATATATAAATTGATTGGTTTGCATAGTTTGTAACAATGACATGGTTTGTATTTGAAACCTCCCATCTCTCTCTCTCTCTCTCTCTCTATATATATATATATATATATATATATAAGGTTGGGTTCACGTGAGACCAAAGGTTTTTCGTGAGACCTGTAAGACCAATTCATGTTCATTGATCAACTTTATAAGCTAATGATCTAATGGTCTAAAGTTCCATGGTGGCAATTTTGTGATTATTGAGAAGTTTCGTGGCGTTTATGAATGTTCAGATTGTAGATCCAATCCAAGGGTTGAGAATTGGTCTTACGGGTCTCACGAAAAACCCTTGGTCTCACATATCCCAAGTCTATATATATGTATATATATATATATATATATGTGTGTGTGTGTGTGTGTGTATATATATATATAGGGTATATTTCAAATACAACCAATCGCATTGTTACAACCAATGCAACCCCAATTCAAACCGTCCATCTAATACTTTTTTTTTTTTCATTTTTTAAATTGTTAAAGAGTAATATCGGAAATTTTAAATATAACATAATTATTGATTTTTTTTAATTTTTTATATTAATTATCAAGAATTAATGGGATTGCATTCAAAAATATTGAGATATCCTAGTTAATACATGTCTCTTGCTTCATCGATTTTTTCTTGAATGCTGCACCAATTTTTTTCTAGAGATGGTCTCTTCCTTCATCAATTCTTTCTAGAGATGGTCTCTTCTCTTCTCTTCTATCCTAACAGGAGAAATTTCCCCACAGTCTATCCAGAATTAGTTGCTTATAATCTATCCCAATGAAATTGCCTTCGAGAAGAATATTGGTCACCAACGATTTTATTTTTTAATGTCTAGAGCTTGTTCATTATTTTTTGTTTGCTACAAAAGTCGATTTGTCAGCTCTGAAACATATTTGGGGGGTTTTCGTTTCCCAAAGTTATGTTTGATTTCATTGGGATGAAATAACATAGAGAAGAAAATTGTGTTTGATTTCATGAGGTAAAATAACATATAGACGGAAATTGTGTTTGATTTCATGGGGTGAAAATAGATTATAAATGAAAAGTGTGTTTGATCTCATGTGATGAAATAACATATACATGGAAATTATGTTGGATTTCATGAGGTGAAATAATATGGTAAGTAAGTGTTCGTCCATTTGGTGAATCTCTATTACCAAAATGACTATTATGCCATTTCCTAATTAAAAGCAACTTTAAATTAAAAGCATAAGATCAAAACCACATTAGGTCTTATATCACTCATCATGGTTCTCAATTTTTTTGTGGTTTTAATTTGATTACCATCCTACGTATATGTGTATACATTTTTTATTAAATGATAAATGAATTTAATTTTCAATGTTGGTAATTAATGTAGTGACAATTCATTATAATATTAATTTTAAAATACTTTATTTTTTATCAAACGGGTACCCACATATTCCCTGAACCCGAAGGGGATTCTTACCTCTGAACCCGTCGGAGATTAGTAGGGGGTCGAGGACGAGATGATTAAACGGGGGCTGGGGTCAGGGACGGGGGATGCATCACCCAGCCAGTACCCGTCTTGATTCTATCCCTAATAACAATGCATAATGCACAATATATGAAAGGAAAATTATGGAGACGTCCAAATAGATGCATTTTGTTGTAGGATAAGTGTGACAACGTCAAAAAGACGTGACCATAAACACATGCATACATATAATATATATATATATATATATAGAGAGAGAGAGAGAGAGAGGTGAGTTATTATACAATCCTTTACATTTATACAATCAATACAATTCAATCTCAATCGTCCATTTAGTTTTATGAATATGTGATTTCATAAAAAAATTGATTGTTTCCTAATATAAAATATTGATCATAATTAATGAACTATACTCATCTTTCATAAATACTCAAATCATAATAAATGAACTCTCATCATTTCTATAAATATCTCAATTGATTGAGTTGCATTGGTTGTACAAATGGACATGGTTGCATTTGAAATATATCATATATAGGGCATATTTCAAATACAACCGATCACATTGTTACAACCAATGCAACCCCAATTCAAACCGTCCATTTACTTTCCTTTTTTTCATTTTTTAAATTGTTAAAGAGTAATATCGAAAATTCTAAATACAACATAATTATTGATTTTTTTAATTTTTTTTATAATAATTATCCATAATTAATGGGATTGCATTCAAAAATATTGAGATATCCTAGTTAATACACATCTCTTGCTTCATCGATTTTTTCTAGAATGTTGCACCAAATTTTTTCTAGAAATGGTTTTTTCCTTTATCGATTCTTTCTAGTGATTGTCTCTTCTCTTCTTCACTTCTCTTCTCTCCTAACAGGAGCAATGTCTGCACCCTTATTGTATGAATCTTGTTTCATTATGTTTATAGTAATGAATCTAATTACATTATTGTGTTTATAGTAATGAATCTAATTGTGTTTATAGTAATGAATCTAATTACATTATTGTGTTTAT
>NC_037530.1:29703729-29707164 GCF_001531365.2 Cynara cardunculus var. scolymus
ATTATAAGAAACAATTTCACAAGATTAACAATTTCATGAAAAAATTTCATAAGATTAACGATGGATGAGAGTAGTTTTTACGGTTTTTACAAATTGGAGTGGTTTTCATTTGATCGCTCATCTCTCTCTCTCTCTCTCTCTCTCTATATATATATATATATATATATATATAGAGAGAGAGAGAGAGGTGGGTTATTATATAACCCCTTACATTTGTACAATTAATACAATTCAATTTCAATCGTCCATTTAATTTGATGAATATGGAATTGACGGGGGCCCGCACAAGCGGTGGAGCATGTGGAGCTTAATTTGAAAGCCATATTTCGACCCGGACGTTTTCGGTAATTAATGAACCTTATTAATTGCATCTCCATAAATATTTAAATCATAATAAATGAACTCTCATCATTTTCATAAATATTTCAATTTACTGAGTTGCATTGGTTGTACAAATGTGATGAGTTGCATTTGAAACAAACTCTCTCTCTCTCTCTCTCTCCCTCTCTCTCTCTCTCTCTATATATATATATAGGGGCACGTTCAAATGAAAACCGTGCATTTCTAAGAAACCGTGTAAACCAATTTTGACCAATAAGAAAATTTAATTTTTTCTAATTAAATTTAATCAATAAGGGTATTTCGGTCATTTACAATATTTTCTATTAAATATGGAAGTTATTAATAAATCTTAATTAAGGAAACGTAATAAAAAAAATTGTATAAATGGTAACTTTTAAATATTTAATTATATTATAATATTAAAATTTTGAATTTGATATATTGTTATGAGATTAAATCTGCAAACGAGTCTTGAAAATTGAATTGCATTATGGAATGAAATCGTAAATTATGGTTCAAATTAAAAAAATAATGTTAATGAAACAGGTTTCATGAAGGTGAAATTGGTTCATGTTGTAATTGATTCATGAGTAATATGAAATCGTTTCATGGTGAACCACGTTTCAGTGATGGTGTAGTTGATCAATTTAGTAGAAAAATGGAACATGAAACGGGTGCATAATTTATGTGGTTCGTCATGAAATAATTGCATGATGAAACGGGTACATGATGAATCTGCTTCGAAATCTTGAAAATTGTAATATGCTCCAGAATCTTGAAGATTGTAAGTATTAAAGGAAAGAATGCATCAAATCGTGAGTGAAATAAAAGAATTAATTTACATGAAACAGGTTTCATGAAGGTGAAACTGATTCATGGCGTAATTGAACAATGAGTGATGAACTGATTTCATGGTGAAACCCGTTTCAGTGATGGTGTAGGTGATCCATTCAGTAGATGAAATGAAAAATGAAATGAGTGCATAATGTAGGCGGTTCGTCATGAAATAATTGCAAGATGATAAATAAATTAGTTTCATTAATAGTAATAAATGTTAACGTAAAAATAATAAATTACTTTACAAAAAATAGATTAGTTTCATTAATAATATGATATACATGATATGGTTTCCTTGAATAAATGAATATTTGGTTTTACCCTTTTGCCCTTATCGGTATTATAAAATGTATTTTCAATTTTTTTTTAATTTTCTTAAATAACCATGATTAATCTTAACCATTGATCAAGAAAATGGATAAGTGAGATTGGTTTACACGGTTTACACAAATGGAGACGATTTTTATTTTATCGCTCCTATATATATATATATATATATATATATATATATATATATAGATAGGAGAGCGTTCAAATAAAACCACTCAATTTGTAAAAACTGTGAAAACTTCATTCAACCAATCATTTTTTTATTTTTCATTTTTTTGTAATTATAAGAGGTTGATTAACCATTTTTATTGTGGAGGGTGTTAATCATGGATATTATCATCTTCATTATTTTAATTTTAGAGAAATATATGAAACAGTTTCATTAAAATTTTATTAAATATTATATGAAACAATTTCATAACCATTATTGAAACAAATTCATCAAAAAAGTATTATATGAAACAATTTCACAAGATTAAACAATTTCATGAAAAAAATTTCATAAGATTAAACAATGAAATCGACATATGAGAGTGGTTTTTACGGTTTTTACAAATGAGGGTGATTTTCATTTGATCGCTCCTATATATATATTATACCGACACACATATATGGGGGAACCTTTTTTAGAACTCTCTAAATCGTAAGATCTATATGCATTATGTGTTATTTCATATATTTTTTTCATCTATTTATAGAATTTTAATGTAATGGTTAACATATATTTGTTTTATATTGTGTTTGTTTCCATATGTACTAGGTTTACAAATGTAAACTTTTTTTACGGTGTTTGTGAAACAAAAAGTACATGTGAAAAAGTTTCGCAATATGAATCGAATACGTATGAAACAAACACATTGTGAAGCAAATATATGTTAATCAATACATTTCATGTGGTAATTATGAGATCCAATATGATCCCATATATATGGTTCTCATTTATATATTAGAAGTTTTCACTGAACAATTTTGAAGTTTTCAAATGATTAAACTCATATATATATATATATATATATATATACATATATATATAGTTGGGTTCACGTGAGACCAAAGGTTTTTCGTAAGACCCGTACGAACAATTTATGTTCATTGATCAACTTTATAAGTTAATGATCTAATGGTCTAAAGGTGCACGGTGACAATTTTGTGATTATTGAGAAAAGTCTCGTGACAATTTTGTGATTATGAATGTTCAGATTGTAGATCTAATCCAAGGGTTGAGAATTGGTCTTACGGGTCTTACGAAAAACCCTTGGTCTCACATGATCCCAAGTCTATATATATATATATATATATATATATATATGTATGTATATATGTATATATATATATATATATGTATGTATATGTATAAGGACCAAATCAAATGAGAACTAAATAGTTTGTGGTAATTGTGAGGTTCAATATGAGTCAATCATTCTAGATAATTAATGTTATTTACTAAAATAAAACAAAGGGCAAATTAGTAAATTTTACAACTTATGAAACCCTAAATGTTAAATCTTTTTGGAATTTGAAACTCCAAATTAAATTTGACCAGACGTTTCTTCATCCTCCCTTAGTACCCACTTCCAAAAGCTCCACCAATCTCAACCATTCTCGCCGTGACGCCGCCTGATCTCAACCATTCTTACCGCCGATCTCAACCATTCTCGTTGCCCGATCCCAACCATTCTCGCCGCCGATCTCAACCATCTCCATATCATTAAAAAAATACGTTTTTATTTTAACAAGTTACACTATTATAATCGTCTTGTCAATAACTTCAAAATGAGCCTAATATTGAACATCGTTTTTTTTAATTATGGAACTGTAATTATATAAATATAATAAGGGTATAAAATAAAAATAAAGAAGTAAAGAAATATAATAAATATTTATAAAGATATAAATTGTAATATTGAAAAAAAATTATATACAAAT
>NC_037530.1:29707319-29716219 GCF_001531365.2 Cynara cardunculus var. scolymus
AATATATAATTAATTAATATATATAATTATAGTATAGATTAAAAAATAAAAAAAGGTAAAGAATATAATAAAAAAATATTTAAAAAATTGAAGGGTTAAAACTAAAAATATCAAATAGTTAAAACTAAAAAATAAAATAAATTGAATTTAATAACGGAAAAAGTAGGGTAAAAAAATAGGAGGGGTGGGGATTGAAAACCCCTAGATATTTAGGTTTTATTTTTAAAAGTTTATAGTTTCGATTTAACGTATATCTATATTATATTATAAAGCATTTATGTAGAACTTTTAAATACAAATTATAATACATAACGTACTAATTTTTAATAAAGATTACTTAAAAATTAAGAATACAAACTAATGATGCATTAGTACAAGTTACTAAAGCTTCTTATGGGCTGTTTACCAAACGCTTGCTCGGGTAAGTGAACATTAAGTTATGTTACCTTACCGGATGAATATGGTAAGAACCAAAAATCTTACCCGATAAGAGCGAGACAAAGACCAAGGGATTGTTTACCAAATTTTCTATTAAATCCTGTATGGATAAATTTGTCTGTCTAAATAAATTTGTCTGTCTGGATAAATTTATGTTGTTTACTTTTCTATCTGAATCAACAGTCTGAATAACAGAAATGACCAATTTACCCCTATCTGCCTTATTTCCAATTTCATTCCTTTTTTATCCTTATGTATAATATCTAAAACAATCAGACCAAAAATTTACGAATTTTGGATGGCCTATTTATCTTGTAAAGCTGAATCCACTATTGCTGTTCATAATCCATCCAAGAAATCTGATAAAATCCATGGAAATGAAGATTTGATCCACAAGAAAATTCAACACTTTGACTACAGCGATTTGGAAGCAGCCACCAATAATTTCTCCGACCAGAAACTCCTCGGCCGTGGCCGTCTCGTCGCCGTCAAAAAACCCTCACACCAAAACAACCACCATTCCGCCCTATCCGCGCGTGTCGGAGAATGAAGTTGAAAACGAAATCGACATCCTTTCCAAACTCCATAGTCCTCGTCTCGTTAACTTTTCACAAACACCCCACATCATAATCTGGCCGGAGAATGAAGTTGAAAACGAAATCGACATCCTTTCCAGTTAAATCCTCTCTTTGGATCGATGGAGAAGAGAGAGGCGCTGTTGGTGGATAAGGGTAGGGCAAGTCTTTTGGCCGGCTTAATCTGGACAAGGAAGGATTTTCATCTGGGCGAATAAGCCCATTTCTGAGCGAATAAGCCCGAGGTAAACAACCTATTTTGTCTGTGCGAATAAGCCAGTTTATCCACTAAGCTCATTAAGCCTCAAGTAAACAGGCCCCAAGTCTTACCCGGTAAGTGAAAATGACGACTCTTACCATGGTAAGCGCTTACCAGGTAAATTGTTGTGTACGATACCATTTTGGTGGACAAAAATCTTACCCGGTAAATAAATGATAGTGTTGAATTTACCAGTAAGCAGGTAAATTGTTGTGTACGATACCGTTTTGGTGGACAAAAATCTTACCCGATAAGTAAAATGATAGTGTTGAATTTACCAGTAAGCGCTTACTGGGTAATTGTTTGGTAAACGGCCCCTTACTTTTTGTTATCTCCCCCAAACCCACCCATAATGTTCATCCATACCAATTTCCCGTAAATATATGCTCAACTAACTAATATCGATAAAGATCAATTCTAATCAATGTTTATCTCAATTCTTATTTCTTTGTTAGTATTTGCTTATTTATATCCCTACAAAATTAGATGACTTTGACGACTTCATCTATGCTTAATTCTTCAAAACCCTAAATTTTTGGACCGTATTTTCCGATTTCTATTATTGAACTAACTTTGATTTTGATTTTTTGTTGGCAGATGCATTGCTAACATTTTTAAAACTCAAGAGTTCAAGCCTCATCAAAGGTAAAGTATATACTTGAAAAAAGTAGTGATACTTGTATCGATATAATTTTGATTTTGATCTTTTGTTGGCAAATGCATAAGTTAATTATGGTGACTTATTGAATTATATGTATTTTCATGCTATAATATAGAAAGGTTAAAGTTTCATATAGTAGTAAATTTTGGTGGATGTCTGCTTCAAATACGGCCCATGACCTATTATCTATACTATATTATAAATGATTTGACAAAAACTCTTAAAAACTATTTTTGATGCATTAAGTATTGTTCATTGATGCATATTACTAAAAATTCAAGATTACAAGTAAATTATGCATATGTACAACTTATTAAAGCTCTATGTTTGAATTCGTAACTGCAGATAAACATGATCAAATACTGAATAAGTATCTTATTTTGAATATAAAAAATCTAAAATATACTTAAAATAATTATTGAATTTTAACATAATACAAATTATTATCTTTATAAAAAAAACTATATTATTAAACCGAAAATAAATGATTTTATTATTAAATCTAAATTAAGTTATAATAAAAAATTGAATTAAATAAATTAAAAAAAAAAGCAAAAACTTTTAAATATTTAATTTGATACTAATATCGATAATATATTTTTTTCAAAAATTTATCATACCTTCAAATTTATACTTTATTCAAAAAATATAAGCATTATCGTTTTTTCAGTACCACATAAAATCGTATTATAACATCGACGAAAACAAAATAAAACGAAACAATTAAATCGAAATGTATCTCATTATATTGCACGAGTATCATTCTAATTAAAAAAAGGGACACGGCAACACCGCCAACACCCATTATTTATTTGGTAAACTTGCAAATTATTTTGCCCCACTTGTTCTGTTAGAATGCCTAACGAATAATGCTCACCATCAAATCAATATATAGCATGTTATCCAAAAAGACTTTTTAATTATAATATAATATAATATTTACTTTATCATGTGATATTAACTAACGACTCAGTGTCGAAAGAAACAGATCGAATAATAAAAGTGAATTAACGCGATGTACGTCCCACATATAAAACGATGCTTTTATTTACCATTGAGAAACCAAAAACCGAGCCAAGATTACAAGACCAAAATCATAAATTGCACATGATTAAACCCTCAAATAGCCACTCATAGTTTCTCTCCAAAACTCATGATTCAAAAGATGAGAACCCGTGGGGCCTATAAACCGAGCATATCCAAGGATACCGGTTTAGACAAAACGTAGGCCAAATCATGACGTATCGAACTACACATTGTTTAATTGTATCATTTGACCTCACTCATTTCAGACAAAAGGATCAAAATTTCGAACTTGTGGTGCAAGAATGTGCTTGATTGTAGAGCATGGTCGTGCCCATGATGCACGGCCGGCCGTGCTTTGATTATAACCTACGTGCAATCATTCTAGATTTCCCAAAAACTATTTGTTACAATTTCAAGCACAGAGACATGTCAAGTGTTTTTGTTGTATTGTTTTGTATCACAATTTTCAACAACATTAATTCAACTGCAAGTCAACTTTTCTATTATAGTATTTATTTTAACATCGTATATATCATTTCAATAATTGTAACGTTTATAGAAATTCAAGTACTAACCAATTCTAAATTATCATTTTCTAAAACCACGAATGTATATATACGTCTTTTACATGTGAGGAAGACTTCAATTCCATGTGAATTAGAAGATGAAAAGATTAAATGATTATAATCACATCATATCGGTTAGTACAATAATTTAATAGAATGATGAACGTTTTTTATTCGTCAAATTCTTTTTATCAATATTGAATAATTTCTATGATTGTGAAAAAAATAATTGTACGAATTCATATATATATATATATATATGAGTTATTATGCAACAATTTATATTTGTACAATCAACATAACTAAATCTCAACCGTTCATTTAATTTGATAAATATGTGATTTTATAGAAGTTTTAATTGTTTCCTAACTTAAAGTATTGATCATAATTAATGAACTATATTCATATTCCATAAATATCCAAATCATAATAAATGAACTCTCATCATTTTCATAAATATTTCAATCGATTGGGTTGCATTGGTTGTACAAATAGACATGGTTACATTTGAAATATACCCTATATATATAGAGAGAGATTGTTTCAAATACAACTCGTTGCATTTATACAGCCAATGCAACCCAATAAATTGAGATATTTATAAAAATGATGAGAGTTCATTTATTATGATTTAAATATTTATGAAAGATGAATATGGTTTATTAATTATGATCAACACTTTATATTAGAAAATAATCAAAACTTCTATGAAATCACATATTAATCAAATGAAATGGACGGTTGAGATTGAGTTGTATTGGTTGCATAAATGTCAAATGTTATATAATAACCAACCTCTATATAAGTATTTCGAATATATATCGAAAATAATAATGTTAATATTTTGATTTTCTTTAATATATTTATTAAAGCAATTCCTAATTTAAGGGTCAAGTGGGATGAAAAACACATACAAAAAAAAAAGCATAATTAAACAAATAAAGCAAGAGAGACCAACATCCTCCTCATAAATCAACTTCTTAATCTTTATAAATAAATAAAAACCAATAATTAATTTCCCAAATAATGAATCCCCATCAGCAAATGAAACAAAGAAAGCTACCTTTTGAAACTCAATCTGCTTAGCTGCTCTTTCTGGGTTTGCTTTTTCTTCTGCTTCTTCTTGGTTGTTGATGATGATGATGATGATGATCTTGAGTGCTACTACTACTCTTCACCAATTCTTCATTTGACTTTGCCTTCTTTGACTCACTTTCTCCCTCTAAATCCTGTTGACTTTCCTCTTTTGGTTCTTTGACTTCTTCTTCTACATCCTCCTCAGTTTTCTCCACAACCTTTCTTGGCCTTCCTCTCTTTCTTGGAGTTGTGATTTGCTCTCCACTTGCAGCTGATGATGCTTCTGTTATGGCTACTGATAACTCTTTCCTTTTCTTGGGTATCTTCTTCTTTCCCATCTCCCACAGATCAAATCTTGCTTTAAAACCAAATCATTGATTGCTTGGAGACACAACAACTTAACCCCACAAACAAACAGAAGATCCAATCTGTTCTGATCAAATCAGCATCATGAACAAGTAATACTTGAAATCAAGACAATATTTAGGTCATAACCATGCATATATGTTATATGTTGTGAATTGAACCAATGATATTTGGGTTTGAAGTTGAGAGAAAACACAAGTGGATGGAGGAGGATATGAAGTTGAAAATATGGGAAGATAAGTGGAGACAGTGAGACTACTACTCCTCCTCTACCCCATCCTTATTCCTTTAAGTCTTGATGTAGTGTTTCTTTTACCTTATTTTATTTATATTTGTTTCGTAAATTACGAAAACCGTCCGTGGGTTTTGTGGAAAGTTTGGATACCGTCCCCGACTTTTGAAAATTGCAAGGCGTGTTGTTGTGGTTTGTATTTTTCTAACGGATTTCGTTCTTGTCAATGATGGTCGTTAGGAGGAGGTGTTAAGTGCCCTTCACGTGCTAGTTACATGAGGCAATTCAATGATTTTATTTTTTTTCTATAGTTTTTTTATCGTGAATGTGTTTAGAACTTGTGTACAAGTGTTTCATATTATAAAGGATTGATCCTAGCAAGTAACTACCGCCATAACGTTCGCTATCTTTTACGACGATGAATGATCAACTAAAAGTGAACATAGATTACAAATTATTACAACAAAAGCCATGAGATATCGACCCTGGATTTCAAAAGCCAAAAAGGATTTCTCCATTTTGAAACCACAAATCAAGAATGAAGATTATGATGGTGAGATGAATAAGAAAGAACAAAGTGATTAGGGTTTTTGATAACGAAGATGATGGATCCATGATTAGGGTTTTCACAAAGACTTTGATTATACGAATAGAGTGATTAGGGTTTTGGTGATGGAGATGATGAACCTCCAACCACGAGTGAGTAGGTTTTCACAAATTGAGAATCGAGCCAGACACTTCCAGCCGTGAACGAGCAAATAACATAGATTTTCGGTTTTAGGGTTGGTTTAAGATTTTTATTTATGGTTCGTTTACAATTTTTTTGGAATGAATCAAAATGTTATTTATGTTCTTAATTTTGTACAATGCACAACATCTGTTGTTAATATTGATGATGTTGATGTTGATGTTCTGCATCCAGAGATTTGCATTGTGTTTTATTCACGTTTTGATTTTGTGGTTTGAGAATGGTTGATGTCCATTTCATCTTTATGATTATGTTTTGATCTTCTTGGTCCATTTTCTTGCATGAACATTTTGTTTATGATAGGTAACATGAAAAAGAACGATACATAAAATGACCAAAATGTCTCTCACATAATTAGCATGTCAGAACACTTAATGGTTGGACCTACGACCATGATCAAAAGGGATGAGGTTTGTAATTAAATGCAAACCACGATAATTATCCTTGTAATTTTCAAAAGTTATGGATAATTATCCCGAGTTTTCACTAACCCCTCACATAGGGACGGACCCAAGAATTTTTGGATACGATGACACCATATAAAACGGTTCCACCTTTTACAAATCTAATTTTTTTAACCTTACCATGGAGAAACAATACGGTGGCACGTGCCACCTAACCACCACTAGGTCTGTGTATGCCCTCACATAATTTGTGTAAACCCTATTTGTTTGTCTTAAATTTCATTTATGGCTCATATTTGAATATGACCACCCAAGTTCCATGTATTTTGCATATGGTACGCTCAAATTAATTGAATGTTTGGTGACATATAGTGTTTACATGCACCAAATGTATTGTGATTATGATACCCTATGTCTCTATTTTCAAGTAAAATAAATTAAATATGTTTGATTTGCTTTATAATTGATCTTAATGACATTGTTATATAAAAATAATTATGTTTCACAATACAAACAACAATGTCTTATCATGCAGATATAACTCATATGCATACAACCGAAAAAGAGATGTTCATTTTAGAAGTGGTAAATAGTTAAGAAGTAAAGAAGTGATCCTAGCTTTTTATACGGTCAAGATTGGTTAAAACTGTGGCTTTGACTGGTCAAACAAAAAATAGGTGAGTAGTTTCATATTTTTAAAAATATACGGCAAACAAGTTCATATGTGAACCAGTAGTTCATATGTGAGTAAGTTAATTAGTTCATATGTAAGTAAGTTAATTAGTTCATATATGAATCACACAGGCTTATATGTGAATCAATTAATTATCGTATATGAATTAGTTAAATAGTTCATATGTGAATCAATTAATTGTTTGTGAATTTATAGTTCATATATGAATCACACAAGTTTACATATAAACATATAGCTCATATGTGAATCATACGAGGTCACATATGCACTTGTTTTGTCGTCTATTTGTAAAAATTATGAAATTACCCTTATATCTTCACATACCATGTGAGAATCTATCTGGTGTTTCACAGTCAAAGTTGCAACAATTGACCATATGAAGGACTAGGATCATTTCTCTACTTCTCAAATACTTGTCACTTCTCAATTGAACCTATCAGTAACCCGATAATATAATCTACAATTCATTCCATTATAAGCTTAATTATTTTATTTTTTTCAAAATAAGGAGTAAAAAAAATCATATAACCAAAGTTACAATCTTTGTATTTTCAGTAATTTTACAACTAATAGGTAAGGTAAAAAACACAATCATCAACTTGAACACTCACTATAACAAATATAATTTTATAAGATGTCTAAACGTCCTAATAAAATATTTGATAGGACTTAAGTTTATAGAATAATATTAAAAAATATTATATCTAAAAGTGTTACAATAAGTTTATAGGATGCATTTAGACGTTTTAACAAATATTTCAAGTAACTTCTAAAATAAAATATATTCTAAATTTAAATTATTATTACTTAATATCTATTAAGTATAGATCTAATTTATACATAAAAGATTTGAAAGGATATGGATGAGATATTCTACCATAATGGGTATTCACGAATTAGTACATGAAAATCGTATTGAGAAGTAATCTCTATCAAAATCGAACTTGTGAGGCGTATATTTCCCGTAATAAAACCAGTTGTTGCTGATACCTTCTTCTTGGTTCCTTCTTCTCCAACGAAAATGTACAAAAGCTCTATTTGCCTCTATAATTCTATGAGTCTCTCCATTAACTATTTTATACGACACTATTGTTATATTAATTGTTAGGGTGTATAGTTTGCAATTCAACAATATTAAGGGTCGTATTTGAGATAACTTATTTTAATGTTACTTTTTGGTTTATATGCAAAGTTTGAGGTAGGTTTTGTAAAATACGTTAAATAGATGGAGGTGAATTGTAAAATTGGGGGAAGGGGATTCTGACATGAGTCAGTGTCTCAGTCTGACGTATTCTGTCGTCGCATCGCGCGGGGTTTCGAGTCCGTATAGCTGTAGCTGAGTTGGCGCACCCGTTGTCAATATTATCACCCACGTGTGTCTCTACATATTGTTGTCTGTGCTTCAGTTCTTCCTAGTTTTTCAGCCGTAAGATTTGTGGAACTTTATTCTTGGGTGAGGCATAATTTAATCGTACGGTGATTAATTGAGGATGACGTATGAGATGCTCTTCTGATTGGAGCATGTGATTCCGGGTGCTACAAGTGAGAAAGTGGAGACCTCTACAATTGTGTTTTTTTGCTTTTTTTACATCGATGGTATTGAAAAAATTGAAACAAAATACATCAAATCGTTACAAACTTTGATTTCATTTTTTAAGTCTAAGCAAAATTTTAGGGGTGGCTAATATCACTCTTATCTATTGTTATTGGTACCCCTAATACTATTTAAATTATTATGTTTTTTTTTTATTTTTAGTGTTTTTTTGTCTTTTAGTTATTATTGTTTTTGTCTTATTATTATTTTAGTTTATTTTAAAAATATATTAATTAGTATAAGTTATTGATTTGATTTTT
>NC_037530.1:29717049-29742542 GCF_001531365.2 Cynara cardunculus var. scolymus
ATATATATATATATATATATATATATATATATATATATTTGTGAATGTATATGTAATAATAATAATACAATAAAATATAATATATAATATAATGTAATAGTTATATAATATAACTTAAAATTATAATTATATATATATATATATATATGTGTGTGTGTGTATGTATATATATAATAATAAATATTATTATTTGACATTGACATTTGAAGACTTATATCAATTACAATTTCCGAGACATTCAACACCCCTATTAGGGGTGCCATTAGCACTCCTCAAATTTTAAAGTAATAAATTAAAGTGCAGACTAAGATAAAATTGGATAAAACAGAACAAGCAAAATGATCAATTTATCTTTAATGAGTTGTTTATTTAATTAATTTATGCAATTTATTAAATTATAATAGAATAATTATTTTTATAACAAAATATATCATTAGAAAGTTTTCGTCAAAACAATTAAAATGACACCAAGTAAAAAGTTTATGTAGTTTCCAATTTTTTTATTTTTATCTCTTTTCTATATTAGTTTTTATTATTAATAAATTACATAAATTAATAAAAATATAGAAACTATATAAAAATAATATTTTGATGATAGCAGAATAAAAGTTTAAGAAACATAAAATACAATAAATAAAATTTAAAGATTGAATAAAATGTAAAAAAGAAGACTTATTTGATGTTTTAGAAGAGAATTAAATTTTATTTTGAGATTATATTGGTAAAATATGAGTCTGTTCTATCTTGTTCTATGGGATAGGGATGAAGCAAGTCTGTTCCACTCTGTTCCACGTAAAAGTCATGTTTGTTCCACCTTTAAAATTCTCAATATATGTATTAAGTTAGATGATTTATTGATGCAATGGTTAACAGGTGGAAGCCTCTTTGTGAACCTTCAATTATTAGTTTATAGAAAATGGTTAACAATGCATTTCATACAGGTTGTTGCCAAAAAAAAAACAATGCAATTCATGCTGTCTGAATAGGTTAAGCCACAAAGCAGTTGGAGGAGGCCAGGCCTCTGAAATAATGGAGGACCATGTAGCAGCTCATTGAACTTAATTTATATGAACTAGCTTAATGAAGTAAAAGAGTGATTACTTCATGCCAAATGTAAAAGAGTGTACACATGAATTTAGATTCTCTACAATCAATTATTTGTGGTGTTGTCTTTATTTTTTTGGATATTGTTTGGTGTTTTAAAATTTCAAGCGATGTTAGTTTCTATTTGATGATATGACTCTGTGTTAGACTTTTTGGTCTCTCGGTTCCACATGAGGCAGATTAGAAGTTGATGTACCATTAACTTTATCTTCGTGGATCAAGGTGGTTGGTCCATAAAAGGTTTTTTTGAACGACTTTATACAAGTCGTAGGGATGCTATACTATTTTTTGTTTTGTTACAGTGTCGAGTCTTACCGGTCGGCGCTTATGCTTACCGGATAAGTGTGTGGTGTCTAAACCTTATAATTCTTTTGTTTGGGATTGTTACTTTTGTGTATTTTCAAAACATGTTCTTTGTACAATTTACAGTTTTGAAATGGGTGTTTCCATTTATTTTTTGTATGGAACAAAATTTTAAAATGTTTAGGGGTCGTTTACCAAACACTTATCCGGTGAGTGCTTACACTTGCCGATAAGACTAAACAATATCACTTACGTTACCAGGTAAACTTTTAGTCCATGTTACTAAATTTACCTGACATTGTTTGCAAAAAATTAAAAAGTTAAATATTTTATAAAGAATAAACTACAAATTTAATCCATCGTTTGTCAAATATATATAACACGTTTCGTTCCTACAATTTTGAAAATAAAATATGAACATTGTGGGTTTCCAAAGCCCTCAAGTATTATGTTCAAAAACCTCATCCTCTGGTTTCTTCCTCTAACAATCATTTTAAAAACCTGTTAAAATCATATCATCGTTGGAATCTTCTCTAACAAACCCACCTAAGCTTCAAAACCGTCTACATTTATGGCTCTCTTCGTATTGCGCACGAGTGTACAACTGGTACTGTTAAATGCATTTCTATCTAATTCATTTCTTTCTTACATATATCAATATTAAAATTTACTTTTTACATTTTTTAATGCATGATTTGACCTAATTCTGACATAAAAGAACATACATGTATCATTCCAAATTGGTTTGAGCTTGGACTCCAAAGGTCGAAAGTGCTTAGAGGTCCGAGGTTTGATCCAAGGAGGAATAAAAATCTCCTTGTGAGCACGAATGTTCAAATTGAGTGACTTCGGGTTACTCGCGAAGCGGGTGGTTGCCCTAGGATTAGTCGGCTCGCATAGCGGGTTGGATATTCAGGTTAATAAAAAAAATATCAAACCTTGAATCTTTCTTATGTTCATATTATCAACCTACAAATTTTGTAACATTTGATTAGATAATGTTAAGTTATTAATTAAATTATGAAAGTGATCACATCAATTGTGTAGTATTTTTATTTTTGTGTTCAAAATTCAAAAAATTTACTTCCATTTCTTACATTTATGTATGTTGAAAACCGGTTTATTAGGTAAAATGAGTATAAACTAGGAAAGACTGAAAGCCGATTGAGAAAAAAAAGTTCTTTGTTACATTGAATAAAATCCCCATGATGCTGATCCGATTCCAAATTCCAGCTTCTATCTACCGATTTCAACTTCTCTCTTTGTCCTAAAAAAATCAACCTCCTTTGAAGAACCCATCTATGATTTTCAGTGTTTCTGAACTCAAAGGGCTATCCTTAACCGGGAGGTGAGTGTTCTTTGAATTCTTGAAATTGTTTCATGATTATTATTTCCTGAATGTGTAAAATCGATCTGGAGTTTGTGGTCGATATATTGTACATCGGTTTTGGTACTTCTGGATGGAAGTATTATTTTGGATTTTTCTGAGAAAATGGCGGAACTTATATATATATATATATATATATTTTTTTTTTTATCATGGAGGCACTCTTCTTTACTTTGAAGACTGAATGACTAAAATACCTTATGTCTTTGTTCAACTTTATTCTACTATTTCTATATTTCCTTAGATGAAAAAGTGTTTGTTGAATACCGTGGCTTAATTGAGTCAGTAGGTTGAACTTGGACAAATGTTTGAAGTAGATATGTTTGTTGTTCAAGTTCTCAATTTATGGCAACAAGCTTCAAAGATGAGCACAATGACAAAATTCATTTATTTCTTTGAGCATATGTTCCTTACAATCTTGATACTTAGGATATATATATATATATATATATATATATATATATATATATATATAGACTTGGGATCATATGAGACCAATGATGTTTCGTGAGACCCGTTAGACCCGTAAGACCAATTCTCAACCTTTGGATTAGATCTACAATCTGAATATTCATAATCACAAAATTGTCACGAGACTTCTTAATAATCACAAAATTGCCACTGTACATATTTAGACCATTAGATCACTAGCTTATAAAGTTGATCAATGAACATAAATTGGTCTAACGAGTCTCACGAAAAACCCTTGGTCTCACATGAACTCGACCTTATAAATATATATATATATATATATATATATTTCTTCTTCTCGAATAATAGATTCGGTTCTTACAAATGTAAAAGTTGTTGTAAGAAGTGGTCTAGGCACAAAATATGATGTTTTGCTACATCAAACAATGAACAGTAGAGTTCAAAGGGTGAGAAGATAGAACAAAAATTGTTGAATTCATGTTGTGCTCCAAACAATTTGAAAAATGTTAGCATTTTCTCAGATGGCTTATTATTGAATCTACAAAAAGATGGTGATCATTTATCATACCGATATTTTTCCTGCTTAATAGATTCATGCCCTACGCTTTCTATTGCATCCTATTAGGATGTGTATAGCCCCTTTGCAACTGGCTACAAATCAGTAATTCGCACTTTCGCTTCTTCAAAAAGGAATGTGTATGTGAATCTCTTCTTTCAACTTGAACCCTCGATATATCTCGGGTACAAGATATTTGATGAAGAATCTTCATATCTCTAGAACACAAGTCCATGATTGACATCATATTGTTCAATTCAAATTTTCTTGATTTTGTTTTAGTTATTTGTGCATCGTTATTCATCCACATTTTCTTGATTTATATATGTATGATGGTCATATAATGTAAGTTCAAATTTTAAATGGGAAATTTTCATTTCAAGCTTTGAAAACGAATATGTTAGTCACGAATACATTTATGTGTGTTTTTTGGATGTATAAATGCAAATACTTCTTGGTTTCCTGACTGTGTCCCATTTCACTGCTAAAATAGGGATGAATTAGAACCCTTTTGCCAATGCTTCTCCCCCACCTGACATGTAACCTGTTTGGTTACCTGACTTGTTGTTTTTGTACAATAGAATTGATCACATCAGTTAGGGCTTATGCCAACGAGAGTGTAACAACTATCTTTTCATCAGATAAATTATTTGCTTTTGGTCTGATGGTTCTTTTTACCACTTGTCGCATATTGGTGAGCTTACTTTGAGATTAGATAAAGGAAGTAAAATGATTCATCTTCAAGGACTACCATAAGCTCTATGAAACAATACAATACTGTTGATGCAAAACAATGTATGTATTGTTCACGCTGTGAAACAACACAATAACGGCGACGTGAAACAGTATATCTTTATCTTCAATTAGCTTCAACTACATTCATCTAACTTTATCTTCACTTTTAAGTCATTTTCATGAACTTTTAAATATTTTTAATCACTTTCACATGTATGAAATTGTTAAAGTTTCGGTCATAATAATAAAAATAGGTAAATAAAGGTAGTTGAATGCAGATGGAGGTAAATAAATGTACATGAAAATTTCTGTAACATGCTCATTTTCACCATGATAAATGTCATGTCATTAATAATAACTTTCCTATAAATATCTCCAGAGTAACAGGTAAATAAAAACCATTTACAACGGAAAACTTTAAAATAATAAAAGTGTAACTTAGATGTTAACTCGTCACATACGGGGTTATGTTACAAAACATATCCAAACCATAAAAAGTCTAAATACTCGAAGTATGCTTAAATAAATAAAAGTATATCGTTCTACATGTGTCCCTTGCCTTTATCGACTCTAGAAACGCCAGCTCCTGACATTCTTACTATAGCTAGATAGCTTAGTGAGTTCATGGTTTTCGTGCAATAACACCTATCTAATATCATATATCACAAATGCAATATATTTACGGAAAACCACAATATGCATTTTTCAAAAATAAACATAACTGTTACAAGAGCCTATAAACTGTCTTACTGAGTGAGAAATTGACAAGTTGCAAGCACTCCTTGGGTGTGTATGCCTCTCCCTAGAGCCAGTAATCAATTACAGGATTGTGCTGTTATATCACAAGTACGACTCACACAAATCTAGTCACCCATTTTTGGGTTGTGTCCCCCCTTAAGTGTGACGCACCATACTGACATGTCATTCTCCCGACTGCGTACCTTTGATACAATTTAAATCAACTAAACACTTCACCATGTGAAGAAATGCTTATAACCCAAAAACAATAAGTATGCATAACCATAAATCTCCGTACATGTGATCTTATAAAGTATCACATGGCTATTTATGTGTAATATATTCCTCAACATAAATAATTTATAATTCAGCAATAAAAAAAATGGACCAAAACAGACATTATTAGCATATATTCTCGATCAAAGAGAAATTGATTGTTATGTATTTGGATTGCAAAACATATGAATATATCATTGATGGTTCGATAAGGAATATATATAGATATGAAAACGGATATTTATTTTCATTACCAAGAACAATTAAATCAATAAATAATATAAATATTTAATTTTCAATTACACCAATGAGTAAATGGTGATCAATATTCAAAAATAAAAATGTATTAAATTAGGAAGGTTCGAGAAAATTCTGAGGCGCGACTATGAGACCAAGTCTCAAGTCTTAGGAGTCATGACGAGATCATGATGTTTTTCAAGGTGTGACTTATGGTGACAAATTTCTATATCATATATAATATTATGCATATATATATATATATACATATATTTTCTACTAATATTAATGAGTTAATGATATTGAACAATTTAAATTAGGTTATATATTAAAAACTAAGGATTATCACGTTAAAAAAAAGTAAGAAAAAAACAAATATTGCATTACAGAAATCGTACATTCTACCATGACGTACCACAGACTTAACATGGCATGAGACGTAAATCTTGAGACACAAATAGTCACAGTTGTTGTTGCAGCGAGACTTTTAGAACAACATTTAGGAATATATTTATTTAATTAAGTTAAATAATCTTACGTCGTTTTTCTAAATTTTTGGAATCTTATATTTAAAAAATTGTTTTAATTAATTAAATGTCTAGAATTCATTCTTTTATTTTATTATTTGATCATTATTCACATTTGAATATATATATATAGAGAGAGAGAGAAAACTTTATTTTTTGGTTCTTGAAAAATCAGAAAGTGAGACATAAACTTTTATAAGTCTAGAAAGCATTTTTATGGTTTTTATTTTGCTATGCAAGTAGTCCTTAGTCACTAACTCCGTTAAAAATTCCATTTAAAATTTTCTTTTTTACCTTTTTTTTTTTGAAATATTAAGAAAATATATTCATATTATACTATTTATCTATTATAACTAAGTATTATTTTATTTTAAATACATATATATACATTTGATCGTTAAGATCACACCCTTTCTTGAGAATCTCTCTCTCAATCTCACTGGCGGTTGCAGTCTCATTTCGCTGGTGCCCGACGACCAACCACTACTCCTCCACCTCTCTTCTCCATGGCCAGCTCGTTTCTTTCTATTACCTCCGTGAACTACCAGCACCATGAACCAAATCAAAAAGACCCTAGAAACCAAGAAACTCTCTCTTGTGATTTGATCATGTCCTTGTGATTGTGATTTATCCATGTGGTTTGTGCTTTATTCTTGTGATTTTTCCTCGTGGTTTGGTTTTTGATAAATGACATTAGTAAAATGAAATATATTTATATTATATTATAAAACGGTAAAACTAAAAAAATGTTATTTAAATTACAATTTCTAAAATAAAATGTATTAAATATAAAAGCAACATTTTTACCGAACTCCCTATTTTTTGTGATGAAAATTCGTTACCAAAACACTCATTTACCTTGAAACCAAAACTCATTACTCATACAAGATCCATAAAAAATTTAATATTCAAATATTAAAATCATGGGTAAGACTCAATTATCCAAACATCAAAATGTGGGCTAGGTCAAACATTTAAAACCACCAATTATGGATAACATGTTATGATCAATATGACACGCAAAACATGGATAAACTCCATACACAAAAACAACTTTCGGTGATGGGGAGACCCGTTTCCATTAAATGTAGTCGAACACAGAAGTAGGACACGTATCAACGTTATCGAAATACATCTCAGATCCATTAACTTTAATGCACACTATTCCAAGCTTCACCTTAAATCCTTAATACCTTTAGTGTACACCCCCTGTTGGGTGGTAGGATTTTTTACATACCCTTAGACTTATAAAAGGAACCACAAAGCAGGCATATAATATGGTCCAACATCGTCTTTTCCAAGTAATAAAGAGGTAAAGTACCGTTGTCGTCTATGGAAATTGTAGCAAAAGTCTAATAAAAGTTTAATGAAAGAAATGATTTCAGATGATGAAATTGAAGACTTTAATTGAATCTAAGTTAACACTACTGAAATAACATAATATATAAAGCTCTTCCAAAAAGCCGCATCATAAAGACTAATGTTGGAGGAATGCTGCAGCATGGAACAGTAGGCATACAAGTAAAAATTTAGCTACCTAATGGTGTAAAAACAAGCAAATCACTTAATTTAGCTCCATATATGAACAGATGGAAAATAATGTAATAAAAATGACTCAAGGTTGAGATAAAAGAAAGAAAAACTACCAAGAGTAAAGAAATAGGTGATTTATGCCTTGAATAATTAATGCATATCACTAGGCGTCACCTCAAGGTCACAGTACATTTAGTCACACTACATCATCTCAAGGATACCATATCTTAGTGCCCATCGTTCTCTAGTTGAGTGCCACCCTAAGGTTCCCATTCGACCTTTAGTATCTACTCACTAGTATTCAAGATAGGAACATCAAACTTCCTACTTGACAACAAATGTCATCTAACCCTTATGCATAAGGGTTAAACCATATAAACACAATACTCACTTTCTTGGAACATTTTCTCTTGATGAAGTTGGCTAATTGAACTGAAGTCTGTGAGTGCATCCATTGTGGTGAGAAGATAAAGAAACTTACAAATAGAACCACCACACCATTGCATAAGCATATTAGTGATTGCCCAGAGTTAAGAGCCATCAACACCATTCATCCAGATCAGTTAAAGTTAAAGGTTGTACCGGGGAAATTAGATTCTTCTTGTTGGAAATTATATGTGAGGTGAGGTTGGAAGTTTTCCTCCATCCCACATTGATAGATAAAGAAAGTTTAGAGAGTATCTTTTTGGTATGCCATCAAGAGAGATGGGAAATCAGATTTTGACCAAGTTTGGAGATAAATATTGTTGGAGGATAATTTGATCAAGTTTGGAGATAAACATTGTTTTTGGATAATTTGATCAAGTTTGGAGATAAATATTGTTGGAGGATAATCCTCCAACTAAACTTGATCTTCCACTTTTTGGGGGACGATAACGTTGATCCTCAGGGTTTTACTAGTATAAATATTGGATAGAAACCACCCCTAAAGTATCACTTAAGAAATCGCTTCCCTCTCTCTCTATTTTCTGCTCCTAACCGTTCTTTCTCTCTAACGAATTTTTGCATCCATCTTGCTTTGATATTTGGTTTTCCATCGTTGTTGGAAAACTGAAAACTTGTACTGCATCAAATCCTGGGGCTTTGCGACTTGCAGACTCACAACATCAAAAGAGTAGTCGTATAAAACATTTAAAGGTGGGTTTTGTACCGAGCAGTCTTCTATCTTTACGTACCTCAAGAAAACCAGGTTGGTATTTAATTTTCAGCATTATATTTAATTTCCGTTCACTTAGTGAACACTCTGCTTCTACACCTTTCTACCATTGAATCTATCATGAAGGATAGATTCAAACCCGTGTGGGATTATTGGTTTGGTTGAGATCTCGATCTTAAGTGTTCTATCTCGTTTTATAAAATTTCTATAGATCTTGGTTTTGTTACCTATTAATAAAGTCCAAACTTTATTTATAAAGGTTTAATATTTTTTGTTTTCTATTCTGTTTAATTAAATTTTTCAACATTTTATGGTCCAAAACTGAAAATTTGACAATAGTAGGATTAGAGAGGTTGTTTCTCACATGATTATGGTTCATGAGTTGCCATTTAATTTTGTTGAGTATGAACTATTTAATGTGGTTATGAAGGAAGCTAACCTCTAGTTTAACAAGATTTCTCGTGCATCGGCTAGGCAAGATTGTGTTGCTAGTTATGAGATAGGCAAGAAAATCAAGAAAATGTTAAACGTTGTCAAACGCGTGAGTATAACAACTGATATGTGGACATCGATGCAGATTATTCATTATACGCTTGATACTTGTCATTTTTATATTATGATTTCAAGCTTAACAGATGCATCTTGAATTTTGTTGATGTGCCACCACCTTATTCTAAATTATTTATCTAGGATTCCCTCTTTAAGTGTTTAAAAGAGTGGAATATTGAGACAAAGGTTACTACTTTGACGGTTGACAATGCTACAACTAATGATGTGGTGGCTACAAAGTTGATGGAAATTATGAATCATCAGAAAAAGCTTGTTGTTGGGGTTGAAGTTATTCCATGTGTGGTGTTGTGCACATGTTTTCAACTTGTTAGTTAAAGATGGTTTGTTGGAAATAAAAGACATTATTCATAATGTTCGTGAGAGTGTGAAACACGTGAAGGCCTATCCAGGTCGATTGCATATATTTAGCGAACTTTCCAAGCAAATGACCTTGTCAAAGAAGCATTTGATCTTAGATGTTAGTACACGATGGAATGCTACATATGCTATGTTGTCTACGGCCTTGGAGTTTAAAGAAGTATTTGTGAATTAATGCCGATCGAGAATCAACATACAAGACCTTGCTGACCTCGGAAGATTGGGACAAAGTTGGAGTTATTTGCTCCTTCTTGGGGCTTTTTAGTGAGTTTACAAAAATAATTTCAGGTATTATTAATTTTCTTTATGGTTTTTATTATAAGTCATTTTTTCTAAGCTAATCACCTAATTCTCATACACTTCTATTTACTTCTTTTATTTTATAGGCTCTGAGTATCTACATCTAATTTGTTTCTTAGTGAGTTGTATGGGATTAAAGAAACAATAGATAATTTGTCTTTAGATGAGAGTAAATACATGAGAGATATGGCTCTTAAGATAATTTTTTTTTGATAAATATTAGGGTACTTGTAATTTGTTGATTTCCATTGGTGCTATTTTGGATCCTAGATACAAGATGAAGCTGGTTGAGTTCTCTTTTAATTCCATTTATTCAGCGGATGAGGCTTCTAAACAAATGAAAATTGTTCAAGATACTCTTACTAGAATGTTTGAAGAGTATGTTGAGCAACATAAAGCAGCTAATGTTGTTAAACTAGTATTGCACCTGACAATAGTGAAAGTGGAGTTAAGAGTGGTTATAACAAGCTAAGTTCTAGAGTTGGTATGTGTATCAAGAGTGGCACGACAAAGTATGATCAACATATCAGAAGCGTTGACACTTTTGCAAGTGTGAAGTCAGAGTTAGACTTTTATTTAGAAGAAGGTGTGTACAATGGTGATTCAGGTGCATATTTTGATGCCTTGGAGTGGTGGAAGAAGAAAATCTGAAGTTCAAAATTTTGTCTAAAATGGCTACTGATGTTTTGGCAATTCCAATCACTATTGTTGCTTCAAAATCATCTTTTAGTGCTGGTGGAGAGTTATCGATGCCCATCACGCCTCTTTAGGGATGAAGACGGTAGATATGCTCATTTGCGGAGATGATTGGTATCATCATCATTATAGACTACACAAAAAGAAAACCAAGGTAATTTGCTTAATCTTATCAATTATAATACTTATTTTTCTATAATAACTAATAATTATTTTGTTTTTTTGTTGTAGGAAACTGATGATACGATATATATTGAACTTCCATGAGGTGACAAATGATGATGGTGGATTTTTTTTGTTCAAATGATGATGGTGATTATTTTGTGTATGTTTAAACCATGGATAATTGGTGTGTAATAGTTAATTGAATGACAAGTAGTGGTGTTCGGTTGTTTAGGCTTGTTCGTTTGGGCCTGTTCGTTTATGTTTGTTTAGACCTGTTCATTTATGTTCGTTTAGCATGTTAAAGAACGAACATAAACGAACACGAACACATCTGATTTCTAAACGAACGTACATGAACACAATAAACACAATGATTTTCATCCGTTTATCGGTTCGTTCATTTGTTCGGTCGAACGAACATGAACAAGCTTCTGTTTGTGTTCGTTCGGTTTGTTTACAACCCTAATCTCAGAGTAAAAAATATAAGTACCGAACTCTGATCTCATTATAGCCGAACTGTGAAGACTTTGTTCTTAAAAGTTTCTCTTCTAGTTCCGAACTCTGGATCCATTATCTAGACTTGTACCTTGCAGAATTCTCTAACTCTGACCTTTCTTATTCAGATCTCTAAGAATATCCTTCCAGAGTCAAACTTAGACAAAAATATATCTTGAACCAACTTTACAGAACCTTACAAGTAGAAGACTGAAGAAATGAAGAAACCCTAGAAAATCGGGTTTAAAACGACATGCATTATGAACGCGACTTTGTCCGCATCTAAACTCGTGCCAAAAGTCGCCCACACCTAAATCCCTGGGCAACTGGACCCTAATGCGGGTTAGGGTGCGGCCAAACCCGCTTGGTAACCCGTATTGATCTCTGATTTGATTCCCGAAAGCCTCTTTCTTAGGTCTTCACAAAAAATTCACTCCATATCATTTCCCAGTGATAAAAGTCGATAAAAATGGTATATTTAAGGTTAGAATAGCAAACAAAATACAAAGGCAACGACATGTCCAAAAAACGGATGCTACACTATGAGATCTCGTCTCTATGCTTGTATGCATGGAGGGAAGTGAAACACGGTCACCGGAGAGGAAGGGGGAGTGAAGGTTTGGCCAAACCCATGACGGGGTTTGATTGGAATCCAGGTTAAAATGATTTTGTCCCTGATATACACATATATACATATATATTGAACACTTGTATTTTATTTTACGTTGTGAATCGCTCTCAATCTATTGTTTTTTAAACATTGTAAGTACTTATTATAACTGCACATTGTGGATACATGTTTTAATTAAACATTAAATATTTTAATTACACATCATGAAAACATGTGTATTTTATAATATCACGTTGTGAACTACACTCATTATCGTTTTCAAAAACCAAAACTAAGGATTTGGTGGATCATGGGTTGATCAAAATGGTGAAACATAAACCGAGAGGTGATGGGGTTTCACCATGGGAGAAGGGAATGGTTAGGAATCTTAAACCTTATTTCGATCAAGTGGTGGACCCATAAATTATTTTGAACGGGTGCACATTTAAGGTCGATCAAAAAGTTAAAAGATCATCGTTGCTGCGGGGGAAGTCATCGTGGTTTGACCCAATAAAAAGTTAATTATGTTAATTTGGGAAATAAAATACATTTTTCTAAATGAAATCGACTTTCACCTTTTGAGTAAGGTGCAAGACTATGTGTTATGTTTGACGTGTTTTTAGCTGAATTCCATCGTTACAAAAAACTTTTTTGGTTTTTTTGGTTAATTTCCTAGAATTTTCTATTTTTTGATTTGATTTTAATTGTCCTTTTACTTTCTTTTTCTAGGTTTTCAATTCGTTTTCTCATGCATCTAAGATTTCTAGTATTAAATATGATATTTTACAATTTAAAATTAACAAACCAAATTAAAATAACACAAGGGTTTGAACAAATGAAGAATGATTACGCAGATTTAGTGAAAACGGATTTAAAACAAAATATAGAATTTAGGACAAGTATATAATGAAATAAAATCAATTTAGAGCAAATATAGAATTTAGGGTAAATAAGCAACTCGATGATAAATGAAGCAATTTAGGACAAGTAAATAAATATAACAAATAATATGTTTGGAAAATACGAACCAGATAAAAAAACGAATGATTCCTTATATGTGGGTGATTGAAGAACGAAAGTGGGAATAAAAATCCATTGTTTACATAAATTTTATTAAAATTACATTTTTGGTCCCTTAGTTTCAGAATATTTTAGAACAACCTTCTATTTCTAAGACTTCCATGACAAAACCATTTAAAAGATATAAAAATAAATAAATGTTGCAAGTGCAACTCGAGCCCAAGACCTCTTAGAAGAGAGTAGTGATGGCTAAAATCCGGTCTCGGGCCGGGCCGGGCCGAAGCCGGTTCGAGGCCGGAACAATGTCTTGTAACCGTTCTCAGTCCCGGTCCTGCCGAATATACTTAGGCCTGGTTAAGGGTTTTTGTAACCAGTTACGGGTGACCGGTCCCTACCCAAAAAAAATATTTTTTAATTTTTTTAATGATAGATTTTTTAATACATTATAGAATTGTAATTTGGTCACTCAAATACACTTTAAAAATACGTTTTATTATAATTAAAACTACATTCAAATATTCAATTACATTCAAATATTCAATTATTTGAAAATACATTTATTCATCATCGGTATCCCATGTCAGATTGATTTGAAGAGTTTCGGTCTCTTGAATTATTCTAATAGCCTCTTGGTCATCAATGTTGAGTTCCTCATCATCGTCATATTGTGAGTAAGTGTCGTCGGTACCGGTAGTTGGAGGCGTGCTTAGTCCCATGACGATTTCATTTTCTTCCACCTCTTGAATCTCCACCTCTAACGATGTCGTGTGTTGAATTCTATCAACGTTATCCAAGCAATCCTTCAAACTGATACAACACTCCACGGACTCTGGGCTTAGTCTCGTTCAACTTATCGAAATGATCCTGCCACTAAGAGAAAAAGTGGACTCCGAAGCTACCGTACTAGCTTGGATTGTTAGTATATCCGTGCTATGCATGCCAAACCCGGGAATTCAGGTTGCTTTTGTTTCCAAAAATCTAATAGATCAATTTTTTTCAAAATATTCGAAATCATTTGCGGGGCATGCGCTCACAAAGTTAGTATGCACATACATGTTTAGTTCACCCAAATCGTTATCAAATCTACTTTTTTTACTTGATTCATTTAAAACCTCGTTCATGAAATTAGTCATCAACTCTTTCCGACTTTGGCGATAACCACTAGAAAAACTAGAACCCGTATATCCACGACTTGAAGAGTTTTGTTGTTGGTTTTCTTCTACATAAAAATGTTTATAATGATCAAATAAATCTTAAAATTTACGATTAAACAAACATATTTGTTCCATTGAAAAAGAATTATTCATAGTCGTATCTAAACCAAAGGGCACACATACTTGTGTAATTAAAACTTCAACTTCGATAACATTTAAATACGGATTTAACGCCACAGCACAAAAAAAGAAAAGAAATGGAATGTTCATAAAATATTTTAACAATTTCTTTTTCATTAAACTCATCATCAACCTTCCCCAATCATGATGGTGTTCGTATTATGCAATCTTACTTGCCAAAATATATGGTTGATTTAAAAGTAAAATGGCTTGTTGAATAATAAATACCGGATAAAAGTGTTATTGCATTTTAAAATTGCCTAAAGTATCGTACAATCCTTCGACCATGACTCAATCAAGATTCCAAATAGAATTTTGCGGGTAATGGCGTTTATAAAATGAAAAAATATAATTTTTTTATTTTACCAAATTTTCAATCATAAAATAAGTCGAATTCCATCTAACGGGCATATCGAACCTCAGTCCCAAAGCATTAAAACCAATGTCTTCGCAATATTTTCTATATTCCGCATTCATTTTCTTACCCTTTGTGAAAATTCGCCGCAACATAAGTCTAAACTTATCTATTACGGGTTTACAAGTATTTAAACTGTCTTGAACGATTAAATTTATTATATGTGCACAATAACGTATATGAAATAATTTACCGTTTAAAATAGATGTCAAATGACATTTTTATTTTTCCACACATAGATTGTCATTGTTAGCGGTATCATATGAAATGATAATTATATAGCAGATAAATTATAAAATGCAAGACATTCTTTAATAATTGAAAATTGACGTGCACCCTAATGTGGTGCATCAAACGGTTCAAACGTGATTACACATTTGAATAAATGTCACAATTGCTGCTCAATCCAATGTGCCGTAATGCATATATACGGCAATCCGTGTAGTGCGCTCTATAGATCACACGTTAAAGAAATGTTGTTAAGCAAAAGAGAAAACATTTGTTGCATTTCACCTCGACACATTTTCCACATTTTAATTGCATCACGTCTAAGGGTTTGACGACTTCCTGGCTTGTATCATGGTTGTAGTATTTTTTGGATCAACTTCGTAATGCGAGGGTTGTCAAAATGTTTGAAAGGCAATCCGACTTGAATGACACATTGTGTTGTCATTTGTCGGTTCAAATCGACATCCCATATTTGATCTTGAGTGTCAAGTATCGGTTGGCTTGAATCGCCCCTCGACCTTAACCCCGAGCACGTTTTTTCGGTGTGTCGCCTTAAAGTAGAATTTCCTTCCGATGTAAGAAGAGCTTGACACGTTTTGCATTGTGCCTTTTTTTCCCGTTCGAGAGGATCACCAAGTTGTATGAATTCCAAATCTCGGAGTTTCGTTTGTGCTCAACGAGAACTTGGGCAACTTGTTCGTTTGATGCATCATGTTGTTCACCGGCCATTTTGTAAGACAAAGAGTGAAAATAATGAAAATTGTGAAGTGGAAGCGAGACATGAATACGAGCCAAAGTCACAAAATATAGCGAGAAACAGAAAATTGTGAACGTTTTTTTACGTTTTTGCGTTTTGTAAGTTGGTATGTAAATCCATACTCCACAACACTTATATATATTGTTTAGAAGACCAAAAAAAAAGGGTCAAAATCAGTCCCAATGGTCATAAACAATAAAAAAAGGGTAAAAAACAGCTAGTTTTTCAAAAACCTGGCTGAGTCGGTCCTTTGTTGGTCTCGGTTCCAGTCCTCTGACGGTCCCAAGTCGGGCCTTTCTGGTTTGGCCATCACCAGAAGAGAGGCAGATTTACTTTATTATAGTAACCATCTCAACAACTTTAGTTTGCTGTTATTATTTTGTTTTCCAATACTTAAGAGCTTACTTATAATTAAGCGGGTGAACCACTTTTCCTTTGTGATAATCGAATGAGCAAGCGAAGGGGCCCCACTCAAGTCTTAGTAGGTCCGCTCTTGTTTCGATCAAAACTCTATGTTGCATCCGCTATTTCTATAAATAATCAATATTATCTCTAATTTACAATATTAAAAGAATATTATACAAGGTTCAAAAAGACATGAGACGTGGCGGGACAGTGAGGCTTGCCTTACACGCCATCGTGAGGACACCACATGACATAAAGCGGCAATTTTGTATGTCATATATAGAATCATATTATCTAAGCAGATAATGATATTAAAAAAATTATACATTCATATTAGAAGAAGAAAAACCATATAGATTTTTATTATAAAAATAGTTTTTGATTAAATGTTTAAAATAGAACTTAGAAAGGTAATTTTTCAACTTCATTTTAACTGTGAGTTTGTAACGTTTATGATTTATGAAACTGTGAGTGATATGATTAGTTAGATCTATAAAAATATAAATCTAAAGTTAAAAGTGTAAAAATACAAAAAATAAAATAAAATTTAAAAAAATCACGTATTACTAAAAACGCACACGACAACACGGTTAGAGAATTAAAATTGAATGAATAAGATATCAAAGAAAGTTATGGTAATAACCGATTTGTATTCAAATTAATTCCTTAATTATATCTCATATGTCATTAATACGTATATACCATTTTTCTTAAATGAGGGGCTAATATTAATAGAAGCCTTATATGCATGCTTTTTTTAATGACTTTTTCTTTTACCTTTCATGTTTTATTATTATTCTTCTTATTTTAAGTGATATATATTATACTAATGTTGTTTATCAAATACTTATTCAATAAAATTTAATATTATTTTTTATTTATCTAATAAGATTTTAATCTATTAAAACAACATCATATGTAACGATTTATGTTTTAAAAAACTCAAAATTGAGCATGGCCTAAATTTTGTGTGCTAACCAATTAGGGGACATGTAAAATAAATGGTTAGTAGCAGCAGGATACATACATGCTTTCTTTCGTTTCGAATGCTTGCTCACTTTAGAAATATCTCTTTCTTTCATCTCAATCTCAATCTCAATCTCAATCTCAATCTCATCCAACAAGGCTACCGTCTCTCCTCCCTCTTTGTGAATGTGATTTTCCATCCTCCTCGCGCTTTTATGTGGATAAGGTAACGAAATTGCAGTTTTTCCTACCTATCGCTGTCGATTTTTCATTTACAAGGGAAATTTGACAAATCTTGGAATCTGGGTGTACAAGATGTCGATTAGTTTTTGTGTGGTTGTGTTTTGATTTTCATTTGTACAAGAGAATTTTCGGAAATTTTTGTGGGTTTGAAGAGATCCGAAGCTATTTTGGTGGGGCATCTGAAAGCGATTCGAGGAAGTACTCTGGACTTCCATTCGATATTCGCAAGTGTTGAGTGGGAGTTGTTGAGAGAGACTTGCTTGAATTTGTGGACTGTAAGCATTGAGAACCACCCAAGATATCTTTGCCGTTCGTTCTGGATTTTTCATATAGTTTTCGGCTGTTTGTGTGACATATTCAATGTTGGTGGCTGCCTGCTGTTTGCGCTTAGCATCATTAGACCTTGACTTTCTCTCTCACACACACTGACAGGTGTAAATTAGTAAAATCTGATATAATCTTAACTCTTAAGTTTGGAATTGAAGCGGAGACAGATTGTTTGTTGTTGACTTGTAATTGTTTAGGATCCTTGGTTTCTGGTGCGTCTTCACTTACCCCTCTCCACCCCAAATGCCTCTTGAAAATTCATATTCTTCATCTCTTTTGTTTGTGTTTCTTGTTTTCAAAGAGATTGCTCAAGTGGGTACTTTTATGTTTTAATTAATGAAACTTTCTGATTCTTATTCTGAAACTTCTTTATAAGTTGGACAGAAGTTGGAAACTCAGTTGGCAGTTTCTGGGGTCAATTGATTAATCAAAAGTTTGGTTTGCTTTTTCTAGGGTTCCTCTGCAAATTGGTTTTCAATGTTTGTTTGATGTTTGAGCGCTTTCCATTAGAGTTTAGCTCTTGGAAATATGGAGAAAGATTTGTACGAAACCTTGACGAAGAAAGACAACATGGTGGCTAATCCTGGGCTTCAGATTATTAAGCACCCCTCTTATCATTCTTATGGTAAACAGTTGTTATCATGGTTTGATATACGGGTGTTCTATGTAAGAATAAGCAATCTCATGGTTGATGGCTACACCCCTGAATATCTCACGCTCAACCATATACCATTGGATCCTGATACTGTCCTTGAAGTTAATGGTAGAAGATGTACCCTTCAGTCGGAGGGTAGTTCTTGTCGTCTAAGAAGGAACCGAGTAGACAAGAAATTTGAAGAAGCTACTTTCGTAAGCACAGACAATATAAGGTTGTCGGGTAGTGTGAAGTTTGAGGTTTTTGATGGGGAAGATCTCATTCTTTCTGGGGCTTTGGAGATATCTAATGATTGCAATGGGAACATCGGTGAATCAAAAGACAATGATGTCGGGAAGTGGAGCATGACTTGTGAATCATTGATTTCTGCTAGCAATCGATTTCTGAAGGGAAAGCAAATGGTGGTTTGTGATTCAACACCGCCAATGATTGAAGTTTATGTTGCTGGATCGTTTTCAGGGACACCAATTATTTTGACAAAGACTTTGCAGATTAGTCTCAGGAAGAAGCAAAATAGAAAAGGGCGGTTGGATACAATCCCAGAGTATGAGACCGCAGAATCACAGAAGGATGTTGCAGCTGGGCATGATCTTCAGGTACTAAATGAAGTTCTAGATATATGTGTGTTTGTCTATCTGTTTTGCATATTTATATACCTTTTTTTATTAACCTGGATATCCAACGAGCCGACTAATCCCAGGGCAACCACCCGCTTCGTGAGTAGCCCGGAGTCACCGCATGTGAACCTCCGTGGCCACAAGGGGATTTTTATTCCTCCTTGGATTCGAACATGGGACCTCCAGACACTTTTGACCTTTGGAGGCCAAGCTCAAACCAATCGGGCACCACCCTTGTGGTTTTTATATACCTTTATCGTTAAACTTCTTGAGATCGATAGATACAAAATTTGAAAATATTTAGCTTTTAAGATCTCGAAGCTTATACCTTGTGGCCATTAGGTTTCAAGTTCTACTCAGTAATTTACATGTACTCCCCCATCTCATAATTAGTGTCCACTTTAGTCTTTTAGTCAAAACTAGCATATTTCAAATTTCAATTTTGGATGATATAATTTTATGTTTTTACACCCATTTTTTCTATTTCTGATTCATCAAAAAGTAGTGTAAAATTTATAGAATTGTTTATTTTGCTGATACAAGGTTTATTCGGAATGGAGCAGGATTATAATTCACTAGGCTACACGTCATTTGGTTCATGAATCAAGTCGAATTAACATGATTTGGATCATACCATTCTGACAACTATGATTTTGAGTGCTTATTTTCTATGCTGTTAATATCGCGATATATCGGCGATATATCGGATATCGCTCCTAGAGAAAATATCGATCCATAAATATCGGTCTAAATATCGTCCCCGATATTATCGGCGATTTTTCCCGATTTTTAGCGATATTTTGATACAAATATCGGACCGATATATCGATTTTTTAGGGTTTAAATATTTGGGCTTTTGTTACTTCATGGGCCTAGTTTTTTGGGCTTGGTAACTTAAATTAGGTCCGAAATTGATCTGCCTCCACAACGGTCTTCTTCTTTCTTTTATATTAGCTCGTTTTTGAACTCTTTAGATGATGTGATGTTTTAATTTTGAAACTATATTTCTAAACTCTAATTAATGCATATTATATATATAATTCTAAGAAATATTATGTTAACCGCTATTTTGGACCGATATATCACCGATATAACCGATATATCGAATATCGGTCCTGACCGATATTTCGTATTCTGACCGATATAACAGCATAGCTTATTTTATATTCCACGTATTTTGATGTTAAAATGTACCTTAAAGAATCTTGAAAATCTAAAGTTTGACTCCAATTTTTGGAAGGAATATCAGTCACTAGAACACTTGTGGAATCACACTATCAATTAGGTAAAATCATATATTCTCTTCATTCCTTCTTGTTAATGGACCTTTAATGGCGCTTTTCATTCCCTGAATTAAAATTCTTTTGTCGTTGGTTTAAAATGAAAGATGAAATAGAACATGCTTAAATCTCATCAATGCTCACAACTCTACTTGTGTTCGACATCAATGGGCTGGTCTTCTGTAGGGAGAGCCTAAGAATGTATATGTAGATCATGTAGGCTTGGTTTCACAATTAAGGTGTTCTTTTTAGCTACACCACCTTGTATGAAGCACTTGGTTTGGAAACCATACCACAAGGTCTTAGGACTGTGGAAAAGGGCAACCTCCTCCAACTTGTGACCTGATTGATGTTGATCATTTGGTGAAGTGATGGTGCACATTCTTGCTTTATATTGAAGGACAACAATTGCCATCTTTTTGAGGCAGCATGCACCTTTCTTATTTATCGGAATGTTCCTGATGTTCTGATCAATTGGTCGCCTTCATCTATCTTAGATGGAGGCATTCACTTTACCATCTTAACCATTAAGAACCCTTTTTTGTGTCTCCCAAAATTTTTGGTTGTCCGTATGAGTCTGCAACTTATGTGGGAGTAAACCAAATTTGACAGAAATGGATCAAGTGTGCTTTTGTTTACATGCCTAGAAAGGTTATAGGTGCTATAGTCCTAGCCTTAGAAGATACTTAACGTGTTTGCTGATATTAGCTTTAGTTAATTTGGGTTTAAAACTTTTCTCCCAACAACTTCTCTTAACTTTATACCTCATCTCACATCATTAGCACATCTTGAAATTCTGACTTATTTCTTCTCGGTCAAGTTGACATTTTATATTCGATGGTGACGCCTACTGTTTTCTGCTCATGATGCCTAAGAAGACTTTGATATTCAGTGTGCCAACCCACTTGCAGAAAGCAAGCAAATCCACTAGATTCTTGGCATAACCTCTTTGCGCACCTGCTACCTTGTTAACTCTGGGCAAAGTCACAAGTACTTGTACATGATATCTCATCCAAAATTACTTGGCCCATCTTGTTATATCATATTGCATAGTGTTCATATGCATTCACCACACCCCTAGATGGTTGTTCAATTCCCTGACATGTAATGAGGCGCTTGACACATGCAAGATGAAAGCAGAAAGAATGCTTTATGTTTTCCTTGTGCATTATGAAATAATACGTTGGGACCTTTATATATGATATAACTTAGAAACAAATCCCCTAAAAATCATGGCCTAAATATCAGGAAAGGGATTCTATTAAATCAGGAAACAGATAATCCTCATTTAAGCCGTATCACAATCAATATATTACAGATTTCAACACCCGCCTTCAGGTTGGATTTTATATATTGATCATCTCCAATTTGCTTAAGAAGTCATTGAATTTGTCTTGTGAGTCCTTTGGTGAAGATATCTTGGGTAGGAACATAAGCATATGCATGGCTCCCTTCTCCACCAGTTCTCTGATAGAATGTTTATCCACTTCCACATGCTTGGTTTGGTCATATTGGACAGGATTGAGAGATATATTAATTGCTGCTTTGTTATCATGATAGAGCTTGGGGCTTCTACTGAAGTTCTTCTAGGAGTTTTCTTAGCAAAGTGCTTCACAAATTCCTGGAGCAACTGCTCTAAATTCTGCTTCGGGACTGCTTGTGGCTACCGTGTTCTATTTTTTGCTCAGTCATGTTACTAGATTCCCTCAATCCTCATACAAAGGTGCAATATCTAGAAGTGGACCTCCTATCTTCGATTTGACCCAACCCAATCTGCATTTGTGTAGGTTTCTATATTAATTTGCATTTCGCTTTAGTTAACCCTGTATTTGCGTTTGCCTAGATTTCTATGCCTTTGCATTCATCTTTCTTGAAGTATAATTACCTTCAAGGTGATCCTTTAAGATATCTATGTATCTTGTATGCTGCCTCCATATGATACCAAAAATGATACTCTAGTTTTGAAGTTTATTCCTATTGAGGGAACTGTTTGAAATGTAAATGGATTTTTACTATAAAGTTGCATCCTGATGGATCTTGTGATGGCTTGAGACTCTTAGATCAGCAAGTTGGTCTATTGGTTTTTGATCAGGGACCTTTTCTACAATAACAAATAACAGTTATATGTGTATCTGCATTGTATATCACAATTTTCACCATTTTGGGCTCTATATAAAATTATCAGCATGGTTCTCTTGAGGTGTGTACAGATCAACCACCAGGCTTTGTGGTTCCTCAAGAGGAGTCCAAATGCTGTCATCTTTGTTCTCTATATCACTTGAATAGTCCTATGTTCAAATGATTATCGAACGTTCTCCATGAGTTTTATCTGACTAGGAGTGACAACCACTATTCCATTTTTGACCAACCCTGGTAACCACGCACCTTGACTAATCTCATGGGTCCTTGAAGTTTGAAGATTACAGTCAGGAAAATCCCCAGTAGCCTGAGGAGACACGAACTGGCGAGTTATGGGTAGGATCCCCAAGGCCTAGCCTTTATTTGCCAATTGAGTTGACCCTCAGGTGATGGCTTTCAGGCAATTGCTTAATCTGGAAAGAGTTCCAGGTTCCCTAATCTCGACAAGAACAAAGGCATCATGATTGATTTTATTGCTGTCCAAACATAGTTCATACCTTTTTTCTGTTTGTTTAATTACAAAGTTATTTGGTATATGCATTAACACATCTTGATCTGAAATGGAACTTAATGTAACCCCATATCTCATTGGTATGCAGGTAGCAGAATATAGACGTTACAAACCTGTAAATGACGAAAATTATGACAGCAGCCTGTACTGGAGCCAGACAGAATACATGGAAGGTGAAGATGGAGCATTGTCATGGTTCAACGCTGGTGTGAGGGTTGGTGTTGGCATAGGGCTTGGCGTTTGTCTTGGGGTCGGAATTGGAGTTGGTCTTCTTGTTCGAACGTACCAATCTACCACCCGGAACTTTAGAAGGCGGCTTTAGTAAATTCCTTTTATACCCTTCCCATGTATTATTTCTTTCTTTTCACTTTTTGATCATATGCTATAAAGGGTGTAGAAAAACAACTTTATCTTGGCCTAAGTTTATAAAACCAAATCAAGAATCCCAATACCTTTCTCTGTTTCTGAAAGTTTTCAACAATTTTGACATAATAGATTTGCATACTACATTTAAACAAGTACAAAGTTCAATCAGGAAGAGCAAAAGCATCATAACTTTAACCACATATATAGGGAATTCAAGATTTATAAGCAAAATTCAAGATTCATAAGCAAAATAATCCAGTCACCATTGATCTAGACTCGGTAGACCAGTTGACTTGCTATAAACTTTTTACAACAATTTGTTAGCATTCTGTATATTTAGACTCTTCAGCAATCCCGTTAGTTGCAGCAGAGGGAGTCTTTTGTTCGAGACCCCAGAATTTAGCAGTTTTCAGGTCGTCTTGCAGCATTAATCTAGAGAAATCTTCATGGTCATACTTCATAGTTGCCTTCCCACCAAACTCAGTTGGGAGATTATCCACATCGAAACAGGATCTCATGAGCTCCACGCTCTCTTTATTCTTTGGGTACACGAATTTCACCTTCTGGATCGTTTTTGGGTCCAAGAAGTACTTAACAATCTGCATATTAATCAGATATGCTGTTAAAAATCTAGTGGCATCCATAATCCATAAAGATACTTGATTCAAACAATACAAACCTTCCAAAATGCTTCAAAAATTCGTGGGGGGCTGTAGAGAAACGCTACTGCTAGCCTTTGCGGATAGTGGTTTTGTAGTATGCTTATGGTTTCACGTGCAGTTCTAACTGGTACGTTGGTGCTGAAAGACCATCCACTGAAGTCTATCAGCCATGCCATTTCTTCTTGGTCTTCTGGAAGATTAAGTATAGCATTTTCTATCAAGTACACCAGATGTCTGATCTGGTTTTCCATTGATGTTGTGTTCTGCAACGACTTAAGTTTAAATATCTCCATAACCATAGAAAGGATAAAAGGAAGAAGGTTTGTATTAGAAAAGGCAAGCGACGGTCATGTAATCACCTGTCGTCCTGGTTTCATTATGAGAACGGTTCTTCCAAAACGGTCACGAAAATTGGCTCTGAAAACTTTCCCAGTTTCACCTTCGACAGATATCTCGTGCCAACGGATTTCTTGTGGTTTGAAGGTTGATCTCCATACAAGGGTATCTTCCAGCATCTTTTTGGCTTTGTCTACGTTCCAGTTTCGAGCTTCGAGATATCTTTTGAAGCATGCATCAGTGCAGTAGAGTAAGTCATGCCCAGAAAGGGGACCAAGAGCTGCTTTAAGCTCATTCACCTGTGAATGAATCAAGTGTAAGTATTTGTTTGAATGTTTAGGAAGTTGTAGTAGTTAAGTTACCTTAGATTCAGGGTGAAGCTCATGATGATCCTGTTCTTGCTGTTGCCGAACAGACCCTCGACGGCGAAACATGGAGATGGTTGATTAAGAAAATTAAATGGTGGTCTACTTTTCACATTGTTCAGCCAAAGTTTTTTCTTTAATATAAGATGAAAGATCCTTAATAGATAGGAAAGTGGGAAGTAGGTGCGGTGAGGGATGGGGATGTAAACCCAAGTTGACCATCATAACCCATGAAACAATCTGGATGGAAAATCTAACACCTTTTTTCTTACACCAAAACATGGTTTTCATGATTAATCACTTAGAAAATTAAGGAACAGATTGATACGGGTCATAGGCGCCAGACTTGACTTAACTTACAAACAATTATATATATATATATATATATATATATATATATATATATATGGGTCCATTCAAAGGAGAACTGATTAGTTTGTGGTAACTGTGAGATCTAATCTTATGAAAAATTTTCATGAAATTGTTTATTCTTGTGAAATTGTTTCATATAATACTTTTTTTGATGAATTTGTTTCATATATGGTTATGAAATTGTTTCATATAATACTTTTTTTGATGAATTTGTTTCATATATGGTTATGAAATTGTTTCATATAATATTTAATGAAATTTTAATGAAACTGTTTCATGTATTTCTCTAAAATTAAAATAATGAAGATAATAATATCC
>NC_037530.1:29742645-29746451 GCF_001531365.2 Cynara cardunculus var. scolymus
GGGGGGGGGGGGTCAAACGAGAATGGTATCATTTTACGATGTCATGTGACAAATGGATGATACACATATGATGGGCATGGGACGTGCTTAACTTTCGTCCCCATAAAATATCACATGTGATTAACTATAATATCTTACAGGAGCATTTTCTTGTTTTTGTAAATTGAAGTGTTCTTATTTACATATATTTTTATATTGAAATGTATGCCGTCGTGGTGTAACGTAACCATGGAATTTAATAACTAATTGAAAAGGAAATGGAAGACCAAGAACATGCATCTCCAGCTACTTCCAAATGAAAAATGGCACCGCACGGTGATATCTATTGAATATTTTCAACATATATGGCCAAGATTACTTTACAAATCAATCAAATCTAATAAAACCTATAAACCCTTATTATTTAATTAAATAAATTTGTTTTATGAAAATGTTTAATATAATGAAATTGTTACATGTATTTCTATGAAACTTATGTCATATATTTTTGATTAATCAACCCTCATATTCTTGATGAAATTGTTTCATATAAATAAAAAAATGATTGGTTAAATAAGGTTTATAAGGTTTGTTAGATCTACATGGTCTGTAAAATAAACCAGCCCTATATATATATATATATATATATATATATTTATATTGTATATATATATATATATATATATATTGTATACATAAGTTTTTCCAATAGAATGTCTTAATTTTAAAAGGTACGTATTTTCATGCTTAATGTAGACCTTCTAGAACTGTATGAAACCGCCATGCACACATGTTCTTGAGAAAACGATGAGGTTAGCGTTTCAACCAAAATCCCATTTCCGTCACAATTTGTATCAGCCACATGTCACCTATTCTTTTAGAATGGTCAAAATCTAAAATAGAGGTCAAGACCGTAATTTGATATCGTGATTATTACGATGGTAAACCGGTCTACAAATAACGGTTCATGTAATAATTACATTTATATATAAATGTATGTTTGCATGCATGTATATGTAGAGGTGAGTTACGGTAAAAATGAGAGTTAAGATGAAAAACATAAGAAAAGATTCCCACTCTTGCATGTACATTAGGATGGGATGCACTTGATCAATCCTCATATCAAACGTGATTCGTGGATGGGTTTGAGATTAAAGGTGATCAAAGGTCTAAATCACTTCTTATATTTCTCATTTTAACTCTTGTTCTCATACAATCTTTCACCTATATATGTATACATAACATATTATATATATATATATATATATATATATTTATTGAAGATGAACAAAAGAACATGTGAATGAAGAGATGACTAGCAAACAATGTTGGAAGAAGATGTTATGAAGAGAAAACAAAGAGTAGAAGACGATGGACGATAGAACAAATGAGAGAGGAATAGCCATTTTACACACCGATATCGCAAATCAAAATAAGCCCCCTAGCTTGTAGTCATTTAATCAACTTCTCCAAACCCTTTAAAAAAAGCTACTGAAAGCCCAACCCAATTGCGGTTTTGACACGACTATTGCATATCAAAATCACGGCCCAATTTTAGGTGATTAGCACCGCTATTAGCAGAAGCGCTATTTCCGACCGCTAATCATTAGATCCCCACTATTTCACTTCTATGGCACCGCAATTACCAGCTTAGCCTGTTAGTGGCGAATCCAGAAAATTGTATAATTGAGGGGACATTTTGGGGGTGTCAAAGGATTTCGAAACCGAACATCAATTTTCTTAAAATCAAGCACACTATATTCGTAAAGGAGAAAGTGAAGAAGGAACTTGGATGTGGGTGGATGTTGTAGAGTTTCTCGGGATCTTCTTGAAACCATTTTACAACCAGACATCACACCAGTGCCAAAGATGCATGGGATCGTATTGCTAACATATTCATTTACAATAAGCATTCCCATGTTGTTAATCTCGAACATCATCGATCTCGAATCAAAGGTTAGTATTACAATTAATAATCGGCATGGATGGCTCTCCTTGGCCCAACACCACTACTATAGTATGGACTGTTCTAATGTTAAAGTGGCACGAGAAGATGCACTTGGCATACTGCATCGGAGCAGAAGGAGGCTCGCCCCAAACTTCGAGTTTTTTTTTTTGGAGGAGGGGGGGAGGGGATATGTTGTCACGATCATCATTTATGGTCTTCAACCCACTATTGTGACACTAAATAATATATAAGTGGAGTTTTTTCTTCTCCAATCCACTATGGTTCGTGAAATTTGAAGGAATTCGATTGAATTAGAATGACAAATTTCTTTGACCAAATTTCAATTATTTTGTTTGGTTCATTTTTTGAAACAGATGGAATCCTTCAAATTCCATTGAATTTCACAAATTAATCAATTTCATCACCATCCACCATGACAATGCTATTATTGTACGTCATACCCACTCCTACCCACCCCCCTACCCACCCCCCACTATTGTCTCCTTTAAAACTATCACTCATCCATACCCCATCACTAAACACCATGCCACTATTGTCATCGTCATACCCATCCACTCACAAGCCCCAACCAGCCGACCACTATTCTACCACTATCATCGTCACAATTACCACCTCACCACCTACCCCTACCATCTCCCCACCCCCGCCCCACCTTACCCTACTCCAACCCCCACAAACCACCATCTTACCATTGTAGTCGTTACAGCTACCACCCTGCCACCCACTATCCCACTCGAACCACCTTCACCGCCTCGCCTCACCCCTACTGCCCCTAACAATCCCACCTATGGAGCAGGGGTGGGGCAGAAGTGGTGGGTAGGGGTGTGGCAAGGTGATAGTTGTGACGATGACAGTAGTGACATAGTGGTTGGTAGGATGTGGGCGGGGCGATGGTTGCAATAGTTCAAACAAAAACGATTGTTCCAATTCTTTTGAGAGATTTCATTCTAATTCATACCAACCAAACGCTTAATTATTTAAAATATAATTAGGATAATCATTGAGTTCTAAGAGCACACTTAATTATTATCTTTATAAAAAATTATATTATTAAACAAAAAAATAAATTACTTCATTATTAAACCTAAATTAAGTTATAATAACAAAATTGAATTAAAGAAATTAAAAAAAAACGAGAACTTTTAAATAGTTAATTTGATACTAATATCGACATAATTTTTTTTTCAAATTTCTATGTATCTTCACATTTACATTTTATTCAAAAATAAAAAATCATTATCATTTTTTCAAAATCACATAAAACTGTATTATACCAACAGAGACAAAATAAAACGAAACATTAAAATCGAGATGTATTTCGATGCATTGTACGAATACTCTTATAGCATTTATTAATTAAAAAAACGTCACTTTAATTTTAAGAATACTTTATTAAATAAATTAGAGCAAAATGCACAAAATAACAATCTACTTTCATAAATTTCTTTACTATAGCATTGTACTTTTAGTTTTTCTTATTATATCAATGTACTTTCAAACTATTTTTTATTAGGACATTATACTTTGAAAAATTTACCCATTATAGCATTGGTTAACCTTTTGATTTAAATTTACCCATTATACCAGGTTTTCATGCCACCTCATTGTCCACGTAGACTGTCCACATGTACGATAGTGATGTGACTTTCTTATTACAACATTGTACTTTCAAAATTATTTTATTGTAGCATTTACTAGTTCCTTATTAAACAATGTACTTTTAATTTTAATATTTATACATTTTATATGTTATTTAATAAATATATTAAATGAATTAAAAATCCAAAATTATTCATTAATATATCATATTAATAAAACTAGTAAAAAACAACTTATCTCGCTAATATTTTTAAAAAAT
>NC_037530.1:29746511-29758608 GCF_001531365.2 Cynara cardunculus var. scolymus
TTATTTAAGAAATATTTTACACTATAATATTTAATTTGCATGCAACTTAATAAGAAAAAGTCAAAAAAATTAAATGTTCTTTTTAAAATCATATCAATGAAAAATGAAAATCACTGATAATAATTTGAAATAAGTTTTTATTTTTATTTTAATTAAGTTATCAAAATGATGTGTCATCAACATCATCTCATTAAAGCCACACAAGCAAAAAAAGTAAAGGGGTTAACCGGTTTAAAAGATAACAGGTTACCTATTGCTATAATGGGTAAATTTTTTAAAGTGCGATGCCTCAATAAAATATAATTTGAAAATACATTGTTGTAATAAAGAAAAACAAAAGTAGAATGCTATAATAAGAAAATTTACGAAAATAAGTTGCTATTTCATGCATTTAACCTATTAAATTATCATAAAAATCAAGTAATAATCTTTATTAACTATAAAAAAAATAAATACATATTATAATTATTGTGTTTTATTGAAATAGTAGAGATAGTTTTAATGTTTTTTATTGTGCGGTTGAAGTTGATTTTTTTAATTATTTTAGTGTGTTTTTAATAGGTTGTTTTTGGTGGGTTGGTTAGAGAATTAGATAAAAAACAAACTGAGGTATGGAAATGGGACCGTAGCAGGATTAGTTAGTATGGTGGGTTAGTTAGAGAATTAGAAGGTTATTCGTATAATATAATACAGTGAGATATATTTTGATTTTAATGTTTTATTTTATTTTATTTTTATCGATATAATATGGTTTTATGTGGTTTTTAAGAAATAGATAATGTTTTTATTTTTAAATAAAATATAAATTTGAAGATATCATAAAATTTTGAAAAACATATATCGATATTAGTATCAAATTAACTATTTAAAAGTTCTTCTTTTTTTGTGTAATTTCTTTAATTCAATTTTTATTATGATTTATTTAGGTTTAATAACGAAGTAATTTATTTTTGGTTTAATAATATAATTTTTTATAAATATGAAAATTAAGTATTTTGTCGGAACTCAATGGTTATCCTAAGTATATTTTAGATTTTTTATATTTAAATGATATGTTTATCCTGTATTTGATTATGTTTATCTGCAGTTGGTTACATAAATTCAAACATAAGGCTTTAATAAATTGTATTTATGCACAATTTACTTGTAATCTTTATTATTAAGTAATTTACATCAATAAACAATACTTCATGCATAAAAAATGGTTTTTAAGAGTTTTCCTCAAATGCTTTGTAATGTAGTATAGATTTATACAAAAGACATAAATTGGCTCGCATTGACTATATTTGTAACATGTTGGACATGATCAATATTTATGTTTCGACTTAGGGGTGTTTGAGATTGCTTATAAAAACAACTTATTAACTTATAAAAAAATTAATTAAATTGTAGAGATTTGATTTTCTCGATTTGGTATAAAAGAGATAGTGATATATATATATTATTTTGATTGCTCGAGGACGAGGGACCTCCCCATCCCCAGCCCCGGTTTATAAATTCAGGGATTCCCCATCCCCAGTCGACTAATGGATTCCTCTGTCAAACTGGGTCCGAATATCGGATTTCTCGTCGAGATGCAGAGTTTTTTGACATCCTAATGTAGAATAGCACTTGATGTAAAATTTTAATTTGTGAGTTGATATCAAGTTTGTACAAGGTTGCATGTAGAATTTTATAACAATGGAAGCTTTTCTAAGACGTTGTATTACAAATCAAGCATCTTTTAAGTAAGGGGTCGTTTACCAAATGCTTACTCAGGTAAGCACTTATCAAGTCACGTTATCTCACCAGATGAATATGGTAAAGACCAAGAATCTTACCCGATAAGAACGAGACAAGGTCCAAGAGTCTTACCCGGTTAATTAAAATGATTGATATCTCTAAATGTAAGGAAACTTAGATATCAAAATTAAATGTGATAATTTCAATTGATTTTATTTAAAAAATATATTTTATCTTAAAAGCTATATTTTATAGAAATTTGTCAAAATGCATCGAACAAGTCAAAAAAGGTATTTAAATGTCTATAACTTCTTAATTATTTATTAACAGGGCAAATTGTATGAAAAAATAATGTACTTTAATTTAATTCTTATTTTATGTAACACACTTTTAAAATTTCCATTTTAATACATAAGATGTAAAATTTTAAACATTCAAGTATCCGAGAAACCTGTTAAAAACATGTCGAAGCATTAACCGGTTAGATTAAAATATCCATGTCAGCAAATAATATTGAGTTGGATACCATATCACTCACAACATCAACATGGTAACCGGTTAATACTTCAACTGGTTACCCAGATATTTAAATGTTTAAAACTTTACATCTTAAGTATCAAAATGAAAATTTTAAAAATACATTATTTAAAATAAAAAAACAAATTAAAATACATTATTTTTTCATACAATTTACCCTCTTTAATAATTATCTTACTATTCTAATCACAATTAATATGTTTGTACTAGGCTTTCTAGAAGCTTTTATATCGTCAATGCACAAAGTGGATATTTTGCATGGAAATGTGACCGCCTTTTTCTCTTCTTCAAACCCTTTTATTTTTCTTTAAAAAAAAATAATTGATCCCAAACAAACAACGCTGTCGGAATGTAACCTTTAATTTAATTGAAATAAAAGTATATTCGATATATAATAGAATAATATAGAACAAAAACTTGTTAATCACTCAAGGGCTGTTTATCAAACACTTACTCGATAAACACCCAGCGGTAAAATTCAATATTATCATTTACTTACTGGGTAAGATTTTAGTCAACAAAAACGGTTTTCTATGCAACAATTTACCCCAATAGAAGCTGACCGTGGTAAGAGTTATTGTCTTCAATTACCGAGTAAGACTCTCGGTCATTGCCTCGTTTTCACCTGGTAAAATTCTTGGTTCTTGCCATGTTAAGCTGGTAAGCGCTTACCCAAGTAAACATTTGGTAAACAGCCCCTTAGACAATATATATTACATATATAGACTTGTATCTTTGTATTCTTAATTTCTAAAACTATACGTCATGCTTAACAACATAAATCATCAAAATTTGCAGCGAAAAACTCGTAATACGGAAAACAACTCACAGTCACAACAGAAGTCTTTACAAATGAAACTGCAATCACGTGTCTACAAACCCATAATTTATCTCATACCAAACTAAGACAAAAATTTGAAAACGTTAATGGAAACAAACAATTGATCAATAGCTATTGATTATTGAATTAAACATATCATATAACTTGACTAACATGAATATATTGAATGAACCCAATTGCTCTTCCATGGAAGTCGACACAACCTCTTATGTGATCTTAAGGTCATTTTCAAGCTCGTTTACACTGAATGTGGGGGCAGGGAGCTCGTATACATTATTAACTCACATACATTGAAGCTCAGTCTCACTCTAAAACATGCATACAACTAATTGAACCCATAGGCGAGCTTCCAACCTCTCGTCTTTCGTCTTCACGACTCAAAAGCCAGTTCATTAAACACGTCTTTGATGTCGCTTCAGACATACAAAGCCTTTTCTTCAAACACAACCTCCATAAAACTCACACGATCACTACTAAAAAAAGGGCATCACCGACGGATTTTTCTGGCGGAAATTCCGTCGGAAATATTTCCGACGGATCTCAAAAAAGTCAAACAAAGTCAACGTTTATCTATATCCGCTACAGATCCCCCACAAATCCCCCACTGAATTTTTTGGAAAAAAAGAATTAAATATTTGTGACGGATTTGTGACGGATTTAGCGGCGGAGGTTTCTGACGGATTTAGCGGCGGGGGTTTTTCCGACGGCAAAATCCGTCGGAAAGTTGTTTTTCCGACGGATTTTGCCGTCGGAAAAACCAGATTTTTTAGTAGTGGATGTTAATTTTTTGTCCACTTTTACTCAATCCTTTTGCATACAAAATTGCAAATATTTATAACATTCATAATATCTATAACCACATCTATGCTTCGATTTAACATCACATTGTGTATAAAAAGTGAGCATTTACCCTCTCATTACATAGATATCCATTTTTGATATCCGATGTAATGGATTATATTATTACAATGAGAACGTCTTTATTACATGTGATAATACACGTGTGGGGACTTATTAGTGTAAGGGCGACTTAGCCCGCAATCTAGATCCTCTCACATGTATTATCATATGTGATAAAAGTGTTCTCATATTCTTGTAAAATGAAGTTGTTCTCATTTGAACCTCCACACACATATATGTTAGGACTAAATGCACGAAATAACAAACTACTTTCAAAAGTTTTCTTATTATAACATTGTACTTTCATTTTTTTTCTTCTTATTACAATAATATACTTTCAAATGATTTATTAAGACATTATACTTTGAAAAATTTATTTGTTACGACAATGAAAAACTTTTTTTTTATTTGAATTAAGATGTCATGACACAAACTCCCAAGTTTCTATGTCATGTCATTATTCACGTGAAACGTGTTATGTCTTCCTTCTCTCTCTTTAAAAAATCTTTTCAATGTTTTCTAAATTAAATATTTTCTAGTAACATATTTTTTTAATAAATATGATATATTTTTCTCAAGATAATTTTTTTTATCTGTATTATTATTTCCTTATTCAAAGAACACATATTTTTTTGGCATATTTTAAAAATGTTAGCGATATTAAACGTGTTCTTCAGATCTTCTTAATGTTGTTCAATTAATAAATAATTTAGAGTTTTTTAATTAATTTAATATATTTATTAAATAATATGTGAAGTCAATTTTTTTAAAAGCAAATAAGGTATATTCTTTTCAAGATAAATATTTTGTTCCTAAGAAACATAACAATTCTTATTTTTCTTGTTTAAAAAATATATTTTTTAAACATTTTTTTTAAATGTTAACGAGATAAATTGTGATCTAAAGCCTTCTTAATATTGTTATATTAATAAATTATTTAGATTTTTTAATTAATTTAATATATTTTTTAAATAATACGTAAAGTTAAAACTTTTGAAAGTACATTGTTGTAATAATAAATGTTGCATCAACAATATTTATATGTGAACAATGACATGACATGGAATCTTGGTAGCTTGTGTAATGTCATCTTAATAAGTAAAATTTTCAAATTACAATGATTTAGTAAAATTTAATTTGAAAGTATTTGTTGTAATAAGAAAAAATAGAATTACAATCTTATAATAATTTTTTTGTGAAAATAGGGTCGTTATTTTGTGCATTTAGCGCACGCACGCGCGCGCACATGCGCGCGCGCGCACACACGCACAATACACACACATATATATATAGGAGTTCAAACAAGAACCTCTATTATTTACGACAATACAAGAATAAAAATAAATTAATAAGGGTAGTAATCGTGTGAATAGATGTTTTTTTTATAATTTATCTTATTTTAATCGTGTGAATTATCTCATGATTTTAGCATGGGATCTAATCATGTTAAATAGACGGACCATTGGTTTCTTCCCATCATTTTTCCCCATCATATCTAAATATTCGAAACTTATGATATTCATGATTTCGTGTGATAATCGATATTAATTGGGTTGTGATTAGAGGTGGCCAAAAATCGGTCCCGGGCCGGGCCATAACCGGTTACGGCCGGTCCCGATCAGGACAAAAACCTTCCATAACCGATCCCTCTATAACCGGTCCCGGTTCTGGTGAAATCCTCCATAACCGGTCAAGCTTACCGGTTAAGCCGTCCGGTCCCGGTTCCGGTCCCATAACCGGTTACGGCCGGTCCTTTGCAAAAAAAAATATTTTTTTTCAAATTTTTTGGTAATTAATATCTTTGAAATATGTTATTTTTAATATGTTTTATTATAAATACATTTTATTATAAATATGTTTTAAAATACGTTTTGTTATATATATATATATATATATACGTTTAATTTTATAAAAACGTTTTGTTATATACGTTTAATTTTATAAATACGTTTTATTATAAATACGTTTAAGAATACACTTTAAAAATACATTTATTTATCAATCTTCATCGGTATCCCATGTCGGATTGACTTGAAGAGTTCCGATCACTTGAATTCTTCTAATAGCCTCTTGGTCTTCAAGGTCATCAATGTCGAGTTTCTCATCATCGTCATATTGGGATTGGGAGTAGTGCTCTCGGTATCGGTACTTGGTGGCGTGCTTAGTCCCATAGAGATTTCATTTTCTTCAAGATTTTCTTCCACCGTTTCAATCTCCGTCTCTAAAGATGCCGTGTGTTGAATCCTATCAACGCTATCCAAATAATTCTTCAAGCAAATGCAACACTCCACGGACTCCGGGCTTAGTCTTGTCCGACGTACCGAAATGATCCTGCCACTAAGAGAAAAAGCAGACTCCGAAGCTACGGTACTAGCTTGGATTGTTAGTACATCACGTGCGATGCACGCCAAAATCGGGAATTGAGGTTGTTTTTGTTTCCAAAAATCTAATAAATCAATTTTTTCAAAATCTTCAACATCATTTGCGGGACATGCGGCCATAAAGTTAGTATGTACATACATATTTAGTTCACCCAAATCATTATCGTATCGACTTTTTTTACTTAATTCATTTAAAACCTCGTTCATTAAATTAGTCATCAACTCTTTACGACTTTGCCGATGACCACTAGAAGAACTAGAACCTGCAAAACCACGTGAGGAATGTGTTTGTGGTTGGGGTCCTCCTCCGTAAAATTGTTTGTAATGATCAAATAAATATTGAAAATTGTGATTAAATAAACGTTTTTGTTCCATTGAAAAAGAATTATTTGTAGCGCAGTCCAAACCAAAAGCCACACATATTGTGTAATTAAAACTTCAACACCAACAATATTTAAATACGGGTTTAAAGCCGCAACACAAAGAAAAGGAAATGGGATACCCATAAAATATTTTAGCAATTTTTTTTTCATGCAAGACATCAACGTTCCCCAATCCACATGGTCTTCGTATTGGGCAATTTTACTTGCCAAAATATAGTTTTGGTTTAAAACTAAAGGGCTTGTTGGATAATAAATTCCCGATAAAAGTGTCGTCACATTTTTAAATTCCCCTAAAATGTCGTACAATCCTTCAATCACAGCCCAATCGAAATTCCCAATAGAGTTTTGAGGATAATGGTTTCTATAAAAAGAAAAAATATAATTTTTTTGTTTTATTAAATTTTCAATCATAAAATGACACATTGTGTAGTCATTTGTCGGTTTAAATCGGCATCGTAGTTCCATATATGACCTTGTGTGTCAAGTATCGGTTGGCTCGAATCACCCCCCCACCTCAACCCCGGGCACGTTTTTTCGGTGTGCCTTCTTAACGTAGAATTTCCTTTCGCTGTAAGGAGAGTTTGACACATTTTGCATTGTGCCTTTCGTTTCCCGATCGTGAGAACCACCAAGTTGTAGTGATTCCAAATCTCGGACTTTCGTCTGTGTTCGGCGAGAACTTGGGCAATTTGTTCGTTTGATGGATGTTCACCGGCCATTTGGTAAATCATAAGTAAAAGAGAGAAATAAACGAGAATTGTGAAGTGGAAACGAGAAATTAATACGTAACGAATTCAAAAAATGAAGCGAAAACCGAGAATTGATAGCGTTTTTTATGTTTTTGAAGATGAGATGAGTTGGTAACAAACTAAGGAACTCCCATCTCTATTTATACATGTTTTGGTAGCTAGAAAGATGRAAAAAAAACRGTCATAAGGAGGCTCCAACGGCTAGTTTGACCATTTCTAATGGCTCCTTTGACTTTTAACGGCTAGTTTGACTTTTGTTGACTTTCGTTGACCAGGCCGGGCCCATAATCGGTTTCATAACCGGTTCCGGTCCAAGAATTCGCTAAAAACATCAACCGGTTCATAACCGCCGGTTCACAACCGGTTACCACCGGTCCCGGTCGGTTCCGGTCCCTCACCGGTTCCGGTTACGGGCCTCCGCTGGTTCCGGTTACGGGCCTCCGCCGGTTCCGGTTACGGGCCTCCGCCGGTTACGGTTCCGTGTGATACGTTAAACCTAATCAAACCAAACAATGTGTAGTTGTATTTGCTGATAATTGTGTGATAATCGATATTGATTGGGATGTGATAATCGTGAGATACGTGAACCCTAATCAAACCGAACAAAATGTAGTCGTTTTTGTTGTGATGCTCGTGTGATAATCAATATTGATTTGCTGTGATAGTTGTGTGATACATGAACCTTAATGAACCAAACAATGTGTAGTCGTATTTATCATCATAATCATGTGATAATCGAATCCTAATCGAACCAAAATTTTTTCTAATCGAGAGACAGTGATGGACTCATAATCTAAGTGTGATAAAGTTGTGATAAGCAAACCTTGAATCAAATGTCTTTGCAAACTTTTTCTAATCGTCGATTTTAACTCTAGTTCTATTTCTTCCTCCAATTCACTTATGGTCTTTTGAAACCTTATGAAACTTTTTTCCTCTAATAATGGCCTACTAGACAACCAAGATAACCACCGTTGGTGATGTTATCAAGTTCCCAGATGATAGAATTTTTGTGATCGTGTTATTTAAATATTATCAATTTGAATTCCAAGTTTACCCTTCCACCTTTTAAATATCTTTGAATTGTTTTTAATATTAATTTAAATTTAAAAAATCCCTTAATTTTGATTGTTATCACACTACTTTGTTGGTAGGTTGTTCTTGCATTTTTGTACATCACAAGGATTCTCGTTTGAACCATTTCTTATATATATATATATATATATATATATATATATATATATATACACTTGGGTGACACATGTCATCTTCTGGTGAGTCGGTTTTCTTGTCCCGCCTAAATACGTATCTAGAGTACACAATTTACATTAATGGTTTAATTAGACTCATTTGAACGTATGTAGACAAAATTTATATTACATTAACAGTTTAATTATACTCATTTGATTTGCATGTGTCCTCTTATTCAATCAATTGACTAATTGAGGATGCAATTGATTTTATTCTTGGGTTAAATAATTCGTGTGCTAAATGATTCCCGAAAAAAGTGGTGTTTACTTCTAAATTTAAATTCAATTTACTGATATAATTTCATTTTTAAATTCAATTTTATTCATAGGTTGACTTCATTTTATTCTAAATTCGATTTCCTGAATTTTTTTTTTACTTCAGAGTTATTTCAAGAGAACAAGTCTGAAGTTGTTTTTCAGAGTTAGCTCACCCGAACTCTGAAGTTTGCTTTTTCAGACATAGTTCACCCAAACTCTGGAGTCTGAACTCTGAAGTATTCTTTTTTGGACTTAAAAATCTTAACTTTGAAGTCTTTGTTTAGATTTAGAAAAAGATGTTTGAAGCCTTTTTTTCAGACTTAGAAGTCTGAACTCTGAAGTCTTCTACAATTCTTAAGAGTACAAGTCTGAAGAGTCATTTTTCAAAGTTAGCTCACCCGAATTCTAAAGTCTTCTTTTTTAGACTTTGCTCACCCGAACTCTGAAGTCTTTTTTTTTCAGACTTAGCAGTCTGAACTCTGATTTAATGAAATTGATTTTATACTTCAGAGTTACTTCAAGAGTACAAGTCTGAAGAGTCATTCTTCAGAGTACAAGTCTGAAGAGTCATTCTTCAGAATTTTATTTCAGAGTCATTTCCAGAGTACAAGTCTGAAGAGTCATTCTTCAGAGTTAGCTCACGTGAACTCTGTAGTCTTCTTTTCCAGACGGAGCACCATGCAGAGCCTCTGCATTGTGCATCCAGAGCTTAAGGCTTGCCTATACAGAGCTCTGAAGTCTGAAGAGTTTTTCTTCAGAGTAATTTCAATAGTACAAGTCTTATAAGAAACTTATCTAGACTTTGAAGATAAGTCTTTAAGACTTAGACTTAGTCTTGTAAGCCAGAGCCCCTCTGGTTGGTCTGGCTTCTGGATCGCTTTGCTTCTGGTTATTTATTTGAACCTTGGAAGAATATTCCAATCCATCATAAAGAAATCAGAGGGGCTCTGGTTGATCTTCATGTTTAGCTAGAGGGTCTCTGGTTGTAATTGGAATTCAAATTCTTTAATAAGTATTTAACATCTTTTTGACCCAGAGGCTCTGGATAAACGCACCAAAGGCTTTGGTTGACCAGAGGGCCTTTGGTTGGCCTTGATTTTAGGTTGGCCTTGCTTTTGGTTGGTGAGTCCACAGGGGCTCTGGTTGGTCTTGCTCTATATGATGCAAACTTTACCATGGGTTTTTTTTTCCAAAGATATTGGGTATTTGAATAACTCTGAACTCAAGGTCTTAAGATTTCGTCTTCAAATTTGACACAAACGCTCTTCTAAGTTTAAATTCAATTTACTGATATAGTTTCATTTTCTAAATTCATTTTTATTCTAGGTTAACTTCAATTTAACTAATTATTAATATAGTTTCATTTCTAAATTCAAGTCTGAAGAGTCATTCTTCAGAGTTTTACTTCAGAGTTATTTCAATAGTACAAGTCTGAAGTCATTCTTCAGATTTTTATTTCAGAGTTATTTCAAGAGTACAAGTCTGAAGAGTCATTTTAAAGAGTTAGCTCACCCGGAGTCTGAAGTCTGCTTTTTCAGACTTAGCTCACCCTAACTCGGGAGTCTGAAATCTGAAGTCTTCTTTTTCAGACTTAGAAGTCTGAACTCTGAAGTCCTCTACAAGTTTGAATGGTACAAGTCTGAAGAGTCATTTTTCAGAGTTAGCTCACCCGAATTCTGAAGTCTTCTTTTTCACACTTAGCTTACCCGAACTCTGAAGTCTGAACTCTGAAGTCTTTTTTCTATACTTAGAAGTTTGAACTCTGATTTAGTGAGATTGATTTTATACTTCAGAGTTATTTCAAGAGTACAAGTCTGAAGTTATTCTTCAGAGATATATTTCAGAGTTATTACAAAGTACAAGTCTGAAGAGTCATTCTAAGTTTACTTTTAAATTTAAATTCAATTTACTGATATAGTTTCATTTCTAAATTTAATTTTATTCTAGGGTTAACTTAATTTTAACTAATTAGCATCATATTTTCGATGATGATTCATATCTGTAAGATAAGTTCCTGACATGATTTATTTTTTTCAAGTTATCCCTTGTAATACAGGGGATCAAAGCTAGTATATATATATATATATAGAGAGAGAGAGAGAGAGAGAGAGAGAGAGAGGGGGGGGGATTTTAGTTTTCAAATCATCCATTTCATATAAATCTTACAAACTAATAACATCCATCTATTTTTTTGATGAAAGGCCAAGATTGAAACAAACTAAATAAGTAAAGTAAAAACTAAAAGAAAAAAAAATCATATTAGAGACACTAAGGGAAAAATGGGGAAAAACATGTTCTAGGAACCTATTTCATTACAGCTGTTATACATATGAACCTGATGCAATCATATATGACCTATGAACTTGTTTCATTACAACTGTTATACATATGAACCTGATGCAATTATATATAACCTATGAACCTGATGCAATTATATATAACCTATGAACCTGTTTCATTACAAGTTGTTATACATATAAACATTTTTTATTACAAACTGTTATACATACCTATGAATATAAACCTGTTTTGATTAGAACTGTTATACATATGAACCTGATGCAATCATATATGACTGTTTCATTGAATAGTTTGAGCATGTTTCATTGGAAATTACTCTGTTTCATTGAACAGTTTAAACATGTTTCATTGGAAATTACTCTGTTTCATTGAACAATTTGAACATGTTTCATTGGAAATTAGTGGCAATTTTTTAAACAAAATTATTCTACATTTTTTAAAATGTGGAGATTTTTTTCATAAAATTTAGTGGACGCCTCATTTAAATCTTTGCTAATATTGTGTTAATCAATATATCCTCCACATTTATATAAATATTATGTTGTTACCAAATTTATCTATTAATATTATATAATTACCAAACATAACTATTGTAAATTTAAATGACCATAATACCCTTATAAATTAAAAAAACAAATGGATTTATGTGATTGACTTTAATGAGTTTGTAAGGTTTATACAAATTGGGATGATTTGTATTTGATCGCCCCCCCCCCTCCTCTCTCTCTCTCTCTCTCTCTCTCTCTTTATATATATATATATATATATATATATATAT
>NC_037530.1:29758888-29761140 GCF_001531365.2 Cynara cardunculus var. scolymus
ACCAACCTATATATATATATATATATATATATATATATATATATATATATATAACTTTTGTATGCTTTGGAATAAGTAATGAAAATGATATAATTTTTCTCTGTTAAATTGGTTCATTTTATTTTTATTGTTGGTGAGAGGAATTGTAAATATATCTGGAATTATTTGTTCAAAATTAAGTTCATAATTTTGTTTCTTTAGAAAGAGTTTGGGATTTATTTCTTCAATAAAAGTTTATGAATTTATTTGGTAAAAATATTTAGAAAAAAATTTAGGGTTTATGTGTTAAAAAAATAATGACTTAATCATTCAAAATCATATAGTTTGTTGGGTTTTATAGACTTTACTCAAATTTTTATCACATTAACTGGTTTTTACAGGTTGCAAGAATGTATTTAACCAGTTTTAGAAAGTTTAAGGATTTTTCTCATTCAAAAAATAGTTTAAGAACTTAATCATTCAAAATCAGATAGTTTGCTGGGTTTTTAAAACTTTTCCTTATTTTAAAATAGGAACCTAATATGTTAGAACACATAAACTATAGGGACCAATAATGTAATTTACTCAAAACTTATGATAAAAAAAAGATATAATTTAACTACTATTTCAAAGTTTGAACTTATTTATTATCATTTCTAACAAATTCTTCGAATCGGAGATTTTGAGGACTTCCAAAATTGGAGGGGACTTTTGCTCAAACAGGTTCATCAAAATCTTCTTTAAAATAAGAAAGTAAAAGAGAGACGATGAAATTCTCTAAATTTGTAGGATTTTCCAAAAATAATTACTTATTAAAGAGAAATTATTTTTTTATTTTTTCTATTAAAATTAAAGAAATAATATTTTTATAAAAGGTATTGCATAATTTAATAACCTAATTTATATTGCAACCTTTAAAGGTAAATTACCTGAAAACATAATGTATTTTAACATGATTCTTATTTTAGGTAACATACTTTCAAAACTTTCATTTTCGTATACAAAATGTAAATTTTTAAACATTTAAGTACTCGGGGTAACTGATTGAAGCATTAACCGGTTATCATTTTGATGTGGCGAGTGATACGGTATCTGGTTAATGCTTCAGCAAATAATATTGAGTTGGATACCACATCACTCGGTACATCAACATGGTAACCGGCTAATGCTTCAACCGATTACCCGATTACTTAAATGTTTAAAACTTTACATTTTATATACCAAAATAAAAGTTTTTAAAATACATTACTCGAAATAAGAATCGGATTAAAATCGTATTTTTTTCACGTAATTTGTTCATCATTAAAATGAAAAGATTATTGGAAGATGAATATAATTGTTCTTAAAAATTTAACATTTAATTTTTTATTTTAAAAAATCTGCTAAAAATATTTTTTAGCAAACGAGATTTGACTTTATGGGAACCCCGGGGCCTCCTGGTTCCATTGTTACGTTTTCCACACAACTTTCAAATAATTATTATGTAGGTTTTCGTCTAAGTAGCCTTTTTCTAATGGATTGTAGGGGTCGCACCAAAGATCGTCTACATCTATGATTTAATATCAGATGTGATTGATCATAATATTATGTCAAAAACACATTTATTACATGTGATAATACACGTGTTTGGACTTAATGGTGTAAGAGCGACTTATCCCGCAACCTAGATTGCAACAAAAGTTGTCCACGTCTATGATTTAGTATCATTTGTATTATATGTGATTGAATATAATAAAAAATGTTATCGCAATCTCGTAAAATGAAAGTATTCTTGTTTGAACCCTTATATATATGCATATATATGTATATAGGTGGAGGTTCAAACAAGAACCTCTGTGATTTACGAGAATGCGAGAACAACCTAATAACCTCAAACTTTTTTAATTAATAAATTAACTTATATTAAATATAAATAAATTAACAAGGGCAGTAATGTAATTAAGTAATTTTTATAATTTTTATTTTATTTTTATTAGTCATAATTATCCATTTTTTTTATGCACGTTCGTTTCCACTCTCTTCTTTCCCCTTGTGATAATTGTGTGATTGTGTAACCATAACCTATTGAAACCATGAGTAATTGTTGTGATAAATGTGTGATTGTCTAACTTTAACCGATCAAAACCATGATCAAATTGAGTGTGCAAGTGATGTTATAATAGAGATATCACATGATTATCACACTCATATCACACCAAATCGTTTAGTGGATTTCGCTCGTAATCATTGTGATAAATGTGTGATTGTCTAATCCTAACCTATCGAAACCATGA
>NC_037530.1:29761375-29761695 GCF_001531365.2 Cynara cardunculus var. scolymus
GTTGTGATAAATGTGTGATTGTCTAACCCTAACCGATTTAAACCATGATCAAATCGAGTGCGCTGTTATGATAGTGATATCACATGATTATCACACACACCAAATCGGTAGTTGATTTTTTAAGTTAACCATAGCCGAACGGAATCCTTGTGATAATTGTGTGATAATCACATGATTATCACACCAAATCGTGTTGATATAAGCGATAATTTGATAATTGTGTGATAATCACATTATTATCGCACCAAAATCACACCAAATCGTATTGATATAAGCGATAATGTGATAATTGTGTGATAATCACATGATTATCACACCCA
>NC_037530.1:29762103-29763313 GCF_001531365.2 Cynara cardunculus var. scolymus
AAATCGTGTTGATATAAGCGATAATGTGATAATTGTGTGATAATCACATGATTATCACATCCATATCAGATGATAATCACATGATTAACCGTTTATTAGATAATGATAATTATGATCGTGTAATCGTGTTAAAAGATTTTATGATATTATTTCCATTATTACCCTTTTAATTTTAATATTTTTTTGAATCTTTTTAAATTTCAATTTTAATTTTAAAAATCTTTTAATTTTATTTTTTTATCACAATATGAGGTTATTGGGTTGTTCTCGCGTTCTCGTAAATCACAAGGGTTCTCGTTTGAACCCTTCCCTATGTGTGTGTGTGTGTGTATATATATAGGGGAGCGTTCAAATAAAAACCACTCAATTTGTAAAAACCGTGAAAATCTCATTCAACCAATCATAATTTTTCATTTTGTTCATTTTTTTTGTAATTATGAGAGGTTGATTAACCATTTTTATTGTGGAAGGTGTTAATCATGGATATTATCATCTTCATTATTTTAATTTTAGAGAAATACATGAAACAATTTAATTAAAATTCCATTAAATATTATATGAAACAATTTCATAACCATATATGAAACAAATTCATCAAAAAAAAGTATTATATGAAACAATATCACGAGATTAAACATTTTCATGAAAAAATTTCATAAGATTAAACAATGAAATCGACGTATGAGGGTGGTTTGTACGGTTTTTACAAATGAAGGTGATTTTTATTTGATTGCTCCTCTCTCTCTCTAAATCTATACTACACACACACACACACACATATATATATATATATATATATATACATACATTTTAATTTTTTCTTGAGAAGGGCGACTTATCCCTATACATATATAGAGGTTGGTTCAAATAGAAACCAACCATATGGTGCAAACTAAGCTAACCAACCTTAACCAATCACATTCTTTCTTCATTTTAGGTTCAAATCTAAATTATAAATTAATGATAAGGGTAATTTTGTAATTTAACCTTTTTGTAACCCCCGAATAATTAATTGGGAGTTACAAATCTTAAAAGATACCTCTAATTGATCATGAGATATTTCTGATTTCTTTATTATTTCATGTTCATGTTCTTCTTTTCAAGTTATGTTCTACATATATTGAAATTGGTTGTCTAAGTGTACAAGATTTTCATTTCGTCCAAGATACATGGAGAATCCTATTGTAAAAGAATATCAGAATAATGAAAA
>NC_037530.1:29764118-29793874 GCF_001531365.2 Cynara cardunculus var. scolymus
ACACACACACACACACATATATATATATATATATATATGTAACGGTTCATTTGAGAAGTGGTAAAAATGTTTGAGAAGTAAATGATTGATCATAGCCTTTCATCTTGTCAACATTTGCGTCTTTGATCATGAAGCACCAAATAATTCCTCGCATATATATGTGGAAGATAGAGGGGCAGTTCCACAACTTTTACCCATAGGCGGCAAACGGGTTCATAGGTGAACCCATTTGAAACACATGTGAACTACATATTCATATGTGAACCCGTTAATTAGTTCACATATGAACTATTTTTTTAGATTCATATACGAACCCACAGGTTCACATACGAATAAGTTAATTAGTTCATATGTGAATCACACAGGTTCATTTGTGAATCAATTAATTAGTTCATATTTATATCACACAGGTTCATATGATAGTGTTTCATATGTGAATTACACGAGTTAACATATGAACATATAGTTCATATGTGAATCACATAAGTTTATATATGAAACTGTTTTCTGCCTATTTATAAAAGTTACGAAACTACCCTCTTTAATTTTCGCATAACCGCAATTTTTGACCAGTCAAAACCGTAATTATTAACCAGCCAAAGTCGCAATTATTGATCAGTCAAATCCGATCTTGACTCTATAAAGTGTTAGGATCATTTCTTTACTTTTTAAATATTTATCATTTCTCAAAATAACTCTTGGCTATATATATTTATATGTATATATATATATATATATATATATATATATATATATATATATGACCAAAATGCCCTCTAAATTAACCTACTCAACAGAAAAAAAAATTCTAACGAAGTTAATGACAAGGACCCATTGCATTATAAATTGCAAACCACAAGGATGTAATTCATAGATATTCAAAATAGAGACCTAATATGTTAAAACACATAAACCACAAGGACCAATCATTTAATTTACTCTATATTTTTATTCACCAGGTGTCATTTATCTTTCTCTATAAAAAAAAAATAGCAAGTACCGAAAATCTTATACGATAAGTCAGTGAGAAGGTTTTCAATCAGTAATTCTTACTAGGTAAAAGACTTTTACCAACTATCCAATTTTAATTGCTGAAAATGTTATCTGATATGATAAATAATGATGATAACTCGTGATAGTAAGTATTTAGTACCAGGTAAGAAAATGTTTCTTCTATATTACATTTTCTGTATTTTTACTCATTTTGAAAATTACTAGGTTCATTTGATTTCTTAAGAATTCGTTTTAAATGTTTATACACATTTATAGATTTAGAGCATCTCCAATAATTATGTTATAACTTTTTCTAAAATAAAGTATCAAAAATTAAAATCTCTAAAAAAAACAATTACATCAAATTACAATTGTTACTCTATTTTAGCATTTTTACCATTAATTATATTATTAAAATATTCAATATGTTTAATAAAATATTATTTATTTCTCCTAAACCCTTAATTTCAATCTCTCTTATTTTCTCTTTAGCATATGATATATCCCAGCTATTGTGACAAAATATAACATAAATCTCAAAAATCTCTATTTTAATACAGTTGTTAGAGATGCTTTTTAACTGTTGAATATCAAACCCCGGTGTTAACCAAAACAAATCAATTTTAATGATTAATTTCCTATTTATTGTTTTCAAATTTGGTGTTCTTCTAGAACGAAATTGAAGTGAGAAAATCTACTCAAGTATGAACGAGTATCTTTAATCATATATATATATATATATATATATATATATATTTTTTTTTTTTTTTCTTTTCCAAATTGACATTTTGTTGACGACTATTGGAAAAAAAATTGAGTAAAGAATGTTTTTCGTTTTCTAGTTTGTCAACAATTACTAATTTCGTTCTTTTTTTGGTAACTGTGAATTTTAGATCAACTTATATATACTGACTAATCTTTTGAGTGACCATGAATGGCCCGGAGTCATCCAAGTAAATCTTCATAGTCACAAGAGTTTTGGTAGTGTTCAGATTCGAACTTGGGATGCGATTTTCCACTACATCCTCCTGAGGTTAACCATTGCGCCACAACCCAAGAGGTTTCGGATTTCGTCCTTGCAGTTTCGAAATTATGATTTCCATCTATATAGTTTGCAATTTATTATTATTTTCGTCTTTGATATTAACTCATGCTGTATGAGAGACTAAAATAGCAATGTATGGTAAACTATATGAAAGAAAATATTAATAAACTTTGAATCATAAAAACAAAAACAAAAACGATTATAAACCATGAAGATGAAAATCAGACTTCAAAACCATAGAGATAAAAGTAGTAATTTTCAATAAACCACAAAGACAAAAACGTAATTTCCTCAAAAGAAATTAGGTGCGAAAATGTCAAACAAACACAAATTTGTATATGTGGTGAAATGTTTATTTCTTAATCAGAAACATTCGATGTTTCTAAAATAAAGTTTGCCTGATTTAAGATCCATTGTTAATGAAAACCATCATGATTTGTTGAAGAAAAGTCGTTAATAAAAGACTTAGGTCTGTGAGGATCCTCCTAAGTGATCACTGGTTCGATATCTGCAAGGTTATTGGAAATTTTCGTGACTGTTCTCCAGGACCTTTGGGATTAGTCGAAATTATATGCAACTTGTCCCGAACACTCATTGTTAACAAAAGAAAAGGAATTGTAATTACTATGCCCAACATTGAAATACAATGAAAATTCAAATTCATCATACAATATGGAATGTGCGGCAAATATCATTTGGTTGCGTTTGAGCTTTTCTCCAACCAAACTGCAAACCGAAACATATGCCTCAAACGTCTACAAAATGCACCGTAAAATGTGGTTCGGTGCGATTATTGGATCTATATGCCCATGACACTAAGCTTGACAATACGGCTAATGATACATGATTCCAAAAGGTCACACACATTCAAGCAAGTTAACTTCAATCGTACGATCGAATGTTATTCGATTATTTTTAATCCAAACAATTGTCATACAAATTATCATTTAATCGAAATAATAATTTCTGATAATAATAAAATATATGTTATATACATTTTGACTAGTGTTTAAGTCTAATATGTATTTGATACATATTATTATTTCCATTGTTTTATATGTACACTTAATTTGTTATGTGTGACATTAATTATATATGTTTTATATTTTGATATAAAATTTATATGAAATAACTAATAAAACTATGGTTGGTTTTAGGTTGTTTATTAGTTGATTTCTAAATGTATTGGTTGCTTTCAAGTATACTACAACTGGCATTAAAATATTAAATAAAAAAGGACAAAATATGGGATGTAAGAAGTATGTTGGGAGACATGGCCTCCCATGCTTTCTTCTTTTCTTCCTTTTGAATCTACCATATATATGTATGTGTGATGGTTCATCAAGAAAGAGGTAATACGTATTTTCATACTATCCTAACTCTTTCTAAGTTTTCTCTCTAAAATTCAAAGTGTTATAGACTTTTGAGAAAGTGTTCTTGAGAGAAAAAGTGAGGAGTTTGGTTTTATTTATAAGGTAGAGATAAAAACAAACTAGTTTGAGTTGTAAGGAACTAACATTCAAAACGAAGGCTGCTTGGTGTGGATCAACTTAGGAGGAAGATTTGTTTTTCTTCTCTACCTCACATCAACGTTCACGCTTCAAATGTTGTAGTTCTAAATCCCATTATGGTTGTGTTTTTCGTTTTTCTAAGTTCTTTAATGCATGAGATCCTTGTTGGGAGTTTTTTTGAAAATCGTTGTAGGTTTATATTATGCTTCTGTTACTATCTTTGATAATATTGTTTTAAAGTTTCCTACAAATCCCATCAGTAGTATCAGAGTCGACCATGTATGGCTTAGAAAACGTTTTTTTTTTCACTACTAGAAAACTGGGTATTTTCAACGAGATTTCCGACGAACGAAATTTGCCGGAATTTTACCGACGGATTACCGTTGGATATTTAATTAATTTTTTAAAATTAAGATCCGTCGGAAAGTAATTAAAAATTAATTTTTTCAAAAAAAAATTTGGCGGATTTTGGAGGGCCGCCGGTAATCCACCGGTAATAATTATTCAAGATTTTAATTTTTTTTAATGATTTCCGGTGGCTTTTCATTTTTTTCCCATTTTTCAAACATTTTTTTCCTTAATGGATCGTATTGGGCTTTAAAGGATCTTATTGGAATTTAACGGTTCTATTGGGCTTTAGTGGATGTTAGTTGAGATTTAATGGATTTTATTGTTCTTTAATAGATCGTATTGGGCTTTAACCTTTTTATTGGCTTTAACGCATCGTATTGGGCTTTAGTAGATGTTAATTGTGGTTTTATTGGAATTTAATGGACCATATTGGGTTTTAATGAACCTGTTGGGCTTTAATAGATCGTATTGGTCTTTAATTAATGGATCGTATTGGGCTTTAACGGTTCTATTGGCTTTAAAGCATCGTATTGGGCTTTAGTGATGTTAGTTGTGGTTTAATGGACCGATTGGGCTTTAATGGATTGTATTGGTCTTTAACGGATCATATTGGGCTTTAACGATTCTATTGGGCTTTAACGCATCGTATTGGACTTTAATGGATGTTAGTTGTGATTTAATGGATCATATTGGGTTTTAATAGATCGTATTGGGCTTTAACGGATCTATTAGGCTTTAACGCATCGTATTGAGCTTTAGTAGATGTCAGTTGTGGTTTAATGGATCGTATTGGGCTTTAATGAACCGTATTGGGTTTTTATGGATCGATTGGGTTTTAATGGATCGTATTGGGCTTTAAAGGTTCTATCAGGCTTTAGTGGATCTTAGTTGAGTTTTAATGGATCTTATTGGGCTTTAAAGGTTGTATTGGGCTTTAGTGAATGTTAGTTGTGGTTTAATGGACCGTATTGGGCTTTAATGGATCGTATTGGGCTTTAATGTATCGTATTGGTCTTTAATGGACCGATTGGGCTTTAATGGACCAATTGGGCTTTAATGGATCGTATTGGGCTTTTATGGTCGTATTGGGTTTAATTAGACCGATTGGACTTTAATGGACCGTATTGGGATTTAATGGATAATTGATCGTATTGGGCTTTAACGATTCAATAATAATAATAATTTTAAAAAAAATATAATAATAATAATAATTTTAAAAAATATAATAATAATAATAGTTTTAGTGGTAACAATAATAATAATTTAAAAAATATAATAATTTTAATAGTAATAATAATGATAATTTTAGTGGTAATAATAATAATAATTTTAAGAATAATAATAATAGTAATTTTAATGATAATAATAATAATAATTTAAAAAGAAAATAATAATAGTAATTTTCGTTTCATAGATATCTTCAATGCGGAGATTATAAGTAGAGAGTCATATATTGATGAAGTGGGTCTCAACAAACGTAGAGGAGATCAATTTGCTGGATTTTTTTCATACCCACGTAAGTGTATACATATTAACTTTAATTCATCATTATTTATATGTACTTAATAAAATATTACAATTGACATGATTGTAGGTTATGTCTCGGTCAGACACTGCTTCAGATCTTGTTAGGATTTTGGCATACAAACTGTTACGTATGGTTTGGAGACACCCGTGGTTATCTGTAAACGGTTACAAGTTTCACATGCTAGCTTATGGTAGAAATCGCACCACATATAATAGTGGAGTATGCGTGAGAGGGTCTTGTTACTCAGATTACGAGGCCGACTATTATGGATTGTTTGATGAAGTCCTTGATATAGAATATCACGGGTATGAGCTCGACCGCTATGTTGTCCCACATTTCAGATGCACATGGTTTGATACAGTTAACGGGTCTGAGTTGACCCAAAACATAATCTCGTGGACGTCAAACATAGATCAAGACTTCGTTCAGACGAACCGTTCATCCTAGTATCACAAAATGAACAAGTCTATTATGTACCATATCCATCGAATTCATTAAAAGATTGGTGGTATGTGGTGAAGACAAAGCCAAGAGGAGTCTATGACTTAACATCGAGTACCCCTAAAGTACCGTTAGATGAAAATATGGACGATGAACAGTTTTTCCAGGAAAATGATAGAATAACCCAACATGGGGGAAATGAATATGTTCAAGAATCCATCCATCTTGTCACAGGGGAAGACGACACCGAAGTTGCCAATGATCATCGCAACAACTGGAACGTTGATGAGAGTAGTGACGAAGAAGAGGAGTTCCAATACTCGGATAGTGCCTCTAAGGACGAAGAACTTGACTTGTCTGATCACTCATCAGATGATTAAATTCTCATGTAAATTTTAGTCTTAGTAAACTTTTTCTAGTTGTTTTAGATCTTTATTATTTCCATTTTTAAATCTTAGTAAACCATTGTTCGACATATGTTATTCTGTGGAATATTTATTGTACACTTGAATTATTGTTATATGTTTACTAACATTGCTTTGTAGAAAAATCGACAATGTCGCGTACTCGGACGTACTCGGATAGAGTCTCTAGTACTGCTTCGGCACACCTGAAGGAGATAGAGTCTGGTTGTGGTACCGCTGTTCCAGAGCCGCTTCCACAACAGCGGACGGTTATTGGCATCCACGGCAAAGAGTAAACATTTATATCTTTTAATTGATAAAGTTAATTATTTTTTGTAGTGATGCTAGTTCAATTCATTATTTATATAGTTTTAATGACACTAGAATGATCCATCGGATCACCAAAATCAACCGAGACTACTTGACGGCCCATGGGTCAGTTGGGAAAAATCCCAAGGGACGTGAGACGCCGTATGTGGGAGCGATTCTAGGTTCGTGGTATATATTCAACTTGTTATATTTTTGTTATTGTTTTGAACCTAAGAATCGACTAAACTTTTACGTACATGGCTACTACACTTGGGATCTTGCTTTGGATGCCCAGATCCTAGAGACATGGGAGAGAAATTCGGCCAAGTCATATAATGACAACTTGAGTGGCGCGAAGAAGAAAGCTGGGGAAAAAGCAAAGAGGAATGAGTATCCTCAATACTATGAAACCGACCCACACCGGGATATGAGTGTGTTGAAGAACTCCCCCCCAACTGGATATCTTAAGATGTGTGGATCCAGATGGTCGATCGTTGGAACAATGACAACTGGAAGGCTGTTTCCGGTGTGGCGCGTGAGAACCGTGATAGCCAAGTTGCGCTACACACCGGTGGATCGATCCCGTTTTCGGAGCATGGTACTCGTCTGGTAGGACCTAAAACTCATTAATTTAGTAGCTTGATTTTTAGTATGTTATAATTAACACATGTTTATATTATTTGATCTTTGTAGACAAAAGCAAAAGACGGCATGCCATCGATCGTTGTGGAATTGTTCGATTATACGCATAAGAAGAGGTCGAGTGTTTCACGACTTTTGAGCACCCCTTATATCGCCTCTGTTCATTTGCTACTCTTGTATGACATACCTTTTGATTTTACAAAGTGGTATATTATAAACTTTGGCACAATCATCCCACAGATCCCCCACTGACCCATTACCAGTGCAATTCGTACCCCCTGTAATATTGAGACATATAACCTTGCCATATTAGTAACATGGTTTTAACCCTATCTTGCTCTCACCTTGGTGTCCTTTGTTTCAGTTAAAATTCTTGGGTGTTTCAAGCCCCTTCTTTGCATCGTCTCACATTCCCTTCACCTTCTTCTTCCATTCCATAGCCTTGTAGTTGTTTTTCCTTATTGCTTTGCCCACCTCTACATCATATACATATGATGATCAAAAAATCATAACTAGATACTATTTGATGTCTAACTTCAAACCTCCTATTGTTAGTCTATCATGACATCGTTGCGAACTGATTCACATATTCTTGTATGTCCTTTGTTCTACACTCCAATCCTAGGGACAATATTTGTATGACACATCTCATTCACCAGGTCCCATAGGAAATCTTCTAGCTTAAATTTCTTTCTTACGGCTCATTCCATGTCCCATCAATGTCATATGGTGATATGAGTCACTTTCTATTAATCATTATTGTCGTAAATCTTGAAACCACTACCCATCTTCGTGGTACAATTTACCTCACAATTGGACTTTCCTTTAACATGAATTTCTTGGAGTTTGTATCGGTAAAGGTCGCCTTTCCTTTGGTTTTAGAACCTTGGATGGATGAACCTCATCCTCATTATTCTTTTTCCTCTTATCTACTTTGGTGGTCTTATCCCAAACATTATATTTTTCATTGACATGAATGCATCCCACAAAAATGTGCACCTTTTTAGATAACATCCCCTCACACTGACCTACCATAGTAGCCACACCACGGGACCAATCGCGACTTACACTAGTTGTTGCGAACTAATTTATAGAAAGTAAAATACATTTATACCCTTGTGTTAACCTTCCTCTTTGTCACAATCTCAATTGCGACCTATCGTTGCATTAGGAAACTTTGCTAAATATGTATCCCCTTATCTCTGAGAGCTATCTTAATCGATCCCAAGTATTCATACTATAATGATATTTTCATAGTAAATTTAGAGATATAAAATTTACTTCAAGTATTATTAATCATTAGTATTAACAATGATTTGTTAAATTGTTAAACCATTATATCTTCTCCACTCTGATCTCATCATCACTTCCCTTCACCGAAAATATTTGGCGTTTAATTAGTCTTTATATACTTTGGACATTGACACCAAGCCTGACGAGTTTGTGGTCATCCTTGTACCACTTCCTCTGATGTTTGTAATTCCATGTTCCCCATATCATAATATTTTCATATTGTGTTTCGATGGAAGTCCCTTACGTCCCATAGTCTCAGGCCCAAAGGTTTAGTAGCAAGTGCACGCACCCCCCTTATAATGACCAATTAGATGGGTGACCTGATCACCAACCCCATACTCATCACATATAGTATATGACTTTTCATTATCACGTAGGTCTCTTTTCATCATAGATAAATTCCTCAGGTACATATAATAAATTGAACATCCTGACATATGTTGTCTCTAAGAACCATAACCCTTTTAATACCCTAACTGACATTGGCCTCATGCTCATTTCTAAATCACTTATATGTCTCCCCAAGAGCACCATTGCAATTATACATGTTTCTTATCAACCTTACATGTGCTTTATTTCCTAAACTTAATGTTTCCCAACTCAATAACCACATATCTTGAGCACCACCACAACTAACTTAATCTTTATTCCTTTAATGATTCGCTAATTCATGGGATAATATCTAATCCTACCATACCTTATATGAACCATCTATTCTCATCTCATTTCCTAAAAATAAAATACAATATATCACCAATAACTTGATGATGAGTTTTTATAATAACAGATCCTCCCATTAGAATCTTATATGGCTTTCATACCATGATTTAAGCTTAGGATGTCAATATCCTAATTTGCTTAAACCATTTTCCCTCTCTTAATTAAAAAACAAACTTGTATACTCTTTGACCCCTTCACTTACTTCAAGTCTAAGCTAATAGTAACCTAGCTCACCTAGTTTGCATCCTGGTCGGTTTTATTGCACACCTTTAGACTAATGAAATGGACCACAAAACAAGTATACAAAATGACCCAATATCGTCTTTCCAAGTAATAGAGTGGTAAAATACCGGATTATCGTCTACGGAGATTGTAGCAAAAGTTTACTGACAGTCCAATGAAAGAAATGATTTCAGATGATGATTTTGAAAACTTCAGTTTGATGTTAGGGTGATTTAAAACATATTACATAATATAAAAGGATAGCAAGGGTGTAAGACTTGTGGTGAGACCCAAACAAAAATTCCAGTAGCCAATGTTGTAGGAATGCTACAGCAAGCAATGTTTCAAAACTTAGTTCCACCTTCTATTTTAAAGGTATTTCTTTCGGACTTCACCATTGCACAATATTATAGCTTTCAACCCATATTTCTATATGGTATCCGGACCAGGGAAAGTGACAAGATGGTGTCTTCAAAATATATGGATAAACAAATCTTTTTGTTAAAAATCACTCTTTCGAGTTGATTCCTATATCATTCAAGTTGGCGTGTGTTTTAGATAGTTTATTTCTGAATCTATCGCACTTTGACACTTTTAAAGAGTGACCAACCCGTCGGGAATTAAGTTTGAAAGACATAAATGACAAGTTTCATTGTCGGCAACTTTCTCAAGTCTACCTCTTATATCATTCAAGTTGATGTGCATTCAATAGCTTATTTCTAAGTCCATGAAATTTTAACACTTTCAAAGTGATCAACCCTGTACTTGGTTTTTATAAGAACTCGAATGAAATAATGGAACATCGTTTATGAAAACACTTATGTACTTTTTTTTGGTTTGAAAATCTCACATTTCCGTCTCACACCCAAGCTATATAAATTTAGCTACTCATAACGGAATGTAAATAACAAGTAAAGTAAATGATGGAATGTAAAGACATAAATGTAAATTGCGGAAAATAAATGATGGGAAAATAAATGACAAGAAAGTAAATTGCGGAAAATAAATAACAGAATGTAAATGACTAGAAAATGTAAAGAAGCGTAATGTAAAGAACGGAAATTAAAAGACAAGAAATTAAAGATGAAAAGCTAAACAAGAACTTGTATTTCTTCCAATTGTTTGCTACAAATCAGCCTTAGATAACTGATTTAGCTTGGGATGGTATGTTTCAAAGTGAAGCCAAGCACCTCCTTTCATACACAAAGGAGTCACAAGACAACAAAAGTTTTACCCAAAAGTTAATACCTAAAAGTTTTACAAAGAGCATCTAAAGTACAAGTTAATAATCTAAATAAAAGTTGTAATCCCATATTTTAATCCTAATCCAGCAATCTCCAGCCGTCTCCAACAAAGCACAAAAAGGCGGCAGCTTAATCAATAAGTTCTTCAAAAAGCCTCGTACGTATCAGATTGTTGCTGCTCCAATGCTGTAGCATCAAGCTGTTAAGCAAAAATCTCCATTAGCTTCCTCCTTTGAGTACCAACAAGTTAACCACAAGATTTAGCTCCATAATAACAAAGGTACAAAGAAATTAATAAAAATGACTCAAAGTAGGGATGAAAGAAAACTAATCTAATTAATAATAAGTAAAACGGGTGCTTTATATATTGAATTTTCAACATATATCACATCCCCTTAATACCCTCCTAGTTTAAGCTCATGTTATCTTTATAACCTAATTCGCTTAACTAAGCATGTGATACTAAAATTTAACACCTTGAATGAGTCCCCAAGGTGCCACATCATAAATCACCAATAAGTAATGGAAATCATTCATTAAATAAGACCTGAAATTCTTAACTGAAAAATTCTTACAGTTGGAACTCTCAAAGAAATAAAAACTCTGAGATATTTTAAATGAGAAGTCCGTCCAATACCGGACTAAGACATAAATATGTGAAAACTTAAACGAGTAGATTATCGGTAACCTTGCCCCTACTCGTGTTGCTTGCCGGTACTAATCCTGAAAGTATATGCCCCTGAGATGCATAAACTAGTCAGCCAATAAGTTCAATGAGTTCATGGTTTTCTTGCACATACAAACATATAATTCACAACTCAAAGTCAATATTGCATAAAATTTCCCATTTTAAACTTATGTGAGATATTAATATCATATGACAGGGTCGCTACACGCCAATGGTTCGGGTGGGAGCTACTCGACCCTCACATTCAGATTCCTGATAGTTCTCTCTTGCCTGCACAAATCTTGGCGTTTTATTAGTGAATCAATCATATTTCCCCCGTATTGTATTTAATAACATATGTGAGTTTATCCCGTTTAAAAGCATGTGTAAAAGTTTGAAATGAAACAAGTAGCATGTAAATCCTATGACATCATATACATGCACTACATATATAATAATATGTACAAGCAAAGCCCATACAACACATCCCACGTTTAACACATAAAATAAATTGTACATAGTATGCACCTACTGTAAGTCTCATGAAAACTCACCTGAATAGCTCCACTTAGCTAAACCTCATCCCTAAGTAATGCCCGATAACACATAATAATATTTTCTAATTAGTGTCTTGATTTCCCTAAAAAGTCAAAGGAATCAACCCATGGTCAATCCTCGGGTTGCCATGATCAACCACAAGCGTACCTTGTCACTATGTACCCCCCATTGACTACTTAACATCTAAAAATAAATTACAACATATTGAACCCAACTTATAATTATATACGTGTCTCGTTTTAAAAATGTCCAATCCCACATTTACTCAATTACGACTCCTTAAACAGATTATTCAATCATTTATTATAATTTAATAACCCCCTTAATAAATAAACAAGTTAGAGATTCAAATAGTTAATTAGATATAATCTAATTAATACTAAATCTCTAAAAAATTAATCCCCATAAAAATATGAGAACCCAATTCATTAATACTCTTTTTTTATGCCCAAATTTCAACTAACTAAATTGTCACGCCCCGATATATTTTTTTTTCCGAGTGTCGTGACGTCATTCTTAATAACTTAAGTCATGAACGAAAATACGAACTTAAAATTCCAAACACACATAATATGTTTAACATAATTCGTTACATCATTGCGGAAGCATGAAATACTTTAACATAATCAATGCTAATTAAAAAGTCTAATAAAGCATGATTTCAAAACATAGTCCCTTCTTTCTTCTTTCACTCGTCTACTGACGAATGACACCTGAGATATATACATGTATAGTATAAGCAAAAAGCTTAGTGAATACAATATGGTTTCATGATCACATGCACACATAAAACAGCGTTTTAGCGTGTTTTAATTATTATCTTGCATGTAAGGCCTCGGCTCGTCATTTTTCTTTGCATATGTGGCGTATTCTATGGACGAGGACCCCAAGACCTCGGAATTGCAAGCCCTCCTTTCATGTCCAACCCACCCTGTATGATGGACGAATCTTGTCGTATCATACTAGTTGCATATCATTTATTTGCAATATTCACTTATTAATGCAAATCTCATCGTGACATGCAACATACATCTCATGCAAGTGACAACATAAAATCACATATGCATCATCATCATTTTTTTCACATTGTACACATACTTGAATATCATCTCGATAATATCAAGTCATCATAATCTTTCTCATTAACATCACCTTTCATATCATGCATATATTTAAATATCATGCACATCAATGTAATCAAGTTATCATCATATGCATATAAACACATCATACATATATCATGGATAAAATACTTTTATAATAATCATGTATATATCCCATAAAAATCGCATAATGTACTCACCTTGAATTGTTAATGTTCAGTAGGTTTTTCTCTCGAAAACGGCAGCCTATATGAGAATTATACCATGATATCTCATTAACGTCTAAATTTCTCCAAAAAGTCAATAAAAGTCAACTATTGTCATTCTGTCCCAATCTAAAGTCAAACTTCGTATACAAGCATCTTAGTATACCTCAAACAACTCTATTTGACCTATCATTAACATCCACATAGGTCAAACGAACCAAAAGTCAACCCTTGCTCAACTTAGTCATTCCAAGGAAGACTAGAGCCTTCGTGGCGACCAGAGCCTCTAGTTGTATTGACCAGAGCCTCTGTGGCGGCCAGAGCCTCTGGTTGTATTGACCAGAACCTCTGTGGCAGCCAGAGCCTCTGGTTGTATTGACCAGAACCTCTGTGGCAGCCAGAGCCTCTGGTTGTATTGACCAGAACCTCTGTGGCGGCCAGAGCCTCTGTGGGCGACCATACTTAGAAAATAAATTAACATCAAACCAAAGCCTCTCTGGTCTCTCTTCCAGAGCTTCTGTTCTCACGACCAGAGCCTCTGGTTGTACTAGCCAACACTTCTGACTCGTATACTTTAAAAATGGTCATTCATCTTATGGAGCAAAACTAGGAACTTACTGCTTCGGTCCATCGGGCCTCTGGTTCTAAGCCAAGCTTGAAACGTATTTCGTCATTCAGGACTAGAGCCCCTCTGGTCTCTCTTCCAGAGCTTCTGGCTTCACAACCAGAGCCTCTGGTTGAACCAACCCATAGCAAATAATTCGACTAGGACCAGAGCCCCTCTGGTCTCTCTTCCAGAGCCTCTNCCAGAGCCTCTGGTTGAACCAACCCATAGCAAATAATTCGACTAGGACCAGAGCCCCTCTGGTCTCTCTTCCAGAGCCTCTAGCTTCACGACCAGAGCCTCTGGTCGAGCTAATATTTAGCAAATAATCCAACCAGGACCAGAGCCCCTCTGGTATCTCTTTCAGAGCCTCTGGCTTCATGACCAGAGCCTCTAGTTGAACGAATACTTGGAAAAATAATTCAACCAGGACCAGAGCCCCTCTGTTCTCTACACAGAATAAAAGCTAAGATTTGAGACATACAGCTACAAAGGTCTTACAGAGGACATAATCACGAAGCTAACCAAATAAGGAACATGGATGATAGTTGAGTGTTTTACCTCTAAACGCAGATAATGGATGGAGACTTTGAGCTTCGATTTTTCTCCCGGTACTCAATGAAATCTTAGGAAGTTAGAATGCAAACTGTAGGGCGAAGTGAAGTCTATTTATATGCTGAGGTTTTTGTCGCAATAGTTGAATAATCGGACCAATGGGGAGCTTCAAAGGAGAGGTCGGTATCATATCTCTGAATTGCAGATATTTACAAAACAGGTCCTTCTGTTGGACTTGCTCGTCTATGACCCGACAGAGGTCGCTTTCATACTTCTGCGTTGCAGGTCTGGAGCGTAGGTACAAAACAGACCCTTCTGCATTTGCAGGTCTGGTGCAAATTTTACAGAACAGGTCCTCCTGATTTGGACCTGCTTACCTTTGACCCGACCCCTTTAACTTTCGCGAATTTACAACTTTTACCCATGTCCCGACATTCTCTTCCACTTAAGGTCCGAACTTTAAACTTATTTTGAGATTTCAATTACCACTTCCTCAACTAAATACATAAATATTTTAACACCTCAAACGAATTTAATAAATGAGCATTATCTATTTAAAGACCCGTACGATATATATATATATATATATATATATAAATTTTGGGTTTTACAACTCTCTCCTCTTAAAAGAAAATTTTGTCCTCGAAATTTCAACCTAGCCAAACAGTTGGGGGTACTTAGATCTCATCTCTGCTTCAGATTCCCAAGTTGCTTCGGGGCCTTTGTAAAACTTCCAATGCACTAATACCAATGGAATCTTCTTGTTTCTTAGTGTTTTAATCTTTCGATCCGATATGCGTTCCGGTTCTTCAATGAAGCTTAATCTCTCGTCTATGCTTATCTCATCCAGTGAAACCACAACATCCTCTTTGGCTAAACATTTCTTTAGATTCGACACATGAAACGTATTATGAATCCCTTGGAGCTGATCAGGTAATTCTAGTTGGTAAGCTACCGCTCCCACTCGATTTATAATTCGAAATGGTCCTATGTAACGTGGTCTCAACTTTCCTTTCTTTCCAAACCTAAGTAAACCCTTCCAATGTGATACCTTCAACATTACTTTATCATCCTTTTGAAATTCAATTGGTTTCCTCCTTTTATCAGCATAGCTCTTTTGCCGATCCTGAGCAACCTTTAGTCGCTCTCTAATTTAGGCTACCTTATCAGATGTTTGTTGGATTAACTCTGGTCCAGCTAACTGCTTTTCTCCAACTTCTTCCCAGCAAACTGGTGTTCTATACTTCCTCCCATATAACACGTCGAATGGTGCTGCTTGGATGCTACTATGGTAATTGTTGTTGTAGGCGAATTCTATCAAGGGTAAGTGGTTATCCCAATTTCCACCTAGGTCGATAACACATGCCCTTAACATATCTTTGAGCGTTTGAATGGTTCTCTCACTTTGTCCGTCGGTCTGTGGGTGGTAAGTCGTACTGAGTTTGATTCTCAAACCTAACTCCCGTTGAAAAGCCTTCCAGAAGTTGGAAGTGAAACGACTATCCCTATCGGAGATGATGGACAACGGTACTCCATGACGAGAGACAATCTCGTCAATATACAACTTGGCAAGTCTATCCAAMGTGTATGTTTCCTTTATTGGCAAAAAGTGAGCGGATTTCGTTAATCGATCCACTATTACCCAAATTGCATCATGGCTTCGTAAAGTCTTAGGCAATTTCATCACAAAGTCCATGGTAATGTGATCCCATTTCCAAACTGGGATTTCCATAGATTGCAGTTGTCCATATGGCCGTTGATGTTCTATTTTGACCTTCAGGCAAGTTAGACATTGTTCCACATAGTTGCCAATGGCTTTCTTCATTCTGGCCACCAATACAAGGCTCTTAAATCTCTGTACATCTTGTTTGTTCCCGGGTGAATTGAGTATCTTGACTTATGAGCCTCATCTAAAATCGTGTCCCTACACGGTCCAACCTTTGGGACCCATATTCTACCTTGAAATCGTTTCAACCCTTTGGTGTCATCTACGAGGAATTGTGCTTGACCCACGATCCTCTCAGTCTTTTGATTCTCCCTTATTAAACCGTCCTTTTGGGCCTCTAATAACTTTTCGATCAAACTTGTGGTGGCTCCTAAACTCATTGCCTTTATCTGGGTGGGTGCTACGTGATCCTTGCGACTCAAGGCATCAGCTACCACGTTGGCTTTTCCTGTGTGGTAGCGTATCTCACAGTCGTAATCCTTTAGTAGCTCCATCCATCTTCTTTGTCTCATGTTTAACTCTTTTTGATCAAACAGGTACTTTAGGCTTTTATGATCCGAGAAGATCACACATCTAGTTCCATACAAGTAGCTCCGCCATATTTTCAATGCGAACACCACCGCTGCTATTATTAAATATATTATATATTTATTATTGAATATATTGCATATTTGTTATTACATATATTATTTATAAAGAATTAGATTTAGTATCTTTTAGATTTAAAAAGAGTATTTTGATCTTTCTTTTTTTATACATTTTTTTAATCATCTTACTTTTTTAGCTAAAAAACATGGAGATTCAAAAGTGTTTGATCAAACAATTACGTATGATGTTGTGATTTTGTTTACATATGAATATTTGATACTCCATAAAAGCAAAATTTTAGATATATGTGAGATTTAAACATGGACGTTCCAATCTTTCTGGAGGCTCTGCTACATCCATAACTTTTGATTATATTGCATAAATAAGATTAAAGAGAATATATGTTAAGCACAAAAATGGGCTAAACCTAAACAATTAACAATCTGAAACTAAACCTAAACCATTAATAATTTGAACCTAAAACCCAACAATTTTGAACCTGGACAATTGCGGCTATAGCTATACATAGGTCGTTAAAAGACTCTAAACACATGTAAAGTTGGACCCCAAAAGTTTAGGGACCCTGTTCAAAATCTCACATTTAACATGCTAAGGGACGATCCTAGATTTAAAATGGACCATTTTCGATTGAGTGTAGTATTTAACACATTTGATTTAAAATAGCTCACATAAACAAGGAAAAAAAATTAATTACCCGTTGGGAACGGAGATATGATCATATTCCCTCCGCAACGGAGAAAGTGACGGGGATGGAGATTGTAATCACGTAGGCAGAACTCCTCATGTCTAAAAAAAGATAGGTGGCCTCCAACCATGGATTAAAAAACGTGCGCCTAGAGATGTTCTACCTCGTTGCGAACTCTATCAACTTTACCAGGATATTTTGGCCTAGATCGTCAATGCTACATTGTAGTAGTTATTCTGATACAGTACGTAAGTTCTAACGCAATATTGCGTCAATTACACAACTAAATAATTGCATTTCATGTAAAGAGATTTTAAGTGTCATATTAATTTAAACATATAGAGGTTCCTTTTAAACATTTATTGCTTAATTTTTTTAAAAGTAAACTAAATGTGTTCTTAACAAAACTCTAGAGGGGCATTTTCATTCTTTTATCAATTTTATATTTTAACCAACCAAATCGACTTTATGATTTGGTCCATGTGGTTTTTGATTAAGTAAATAACAAAAAAAATTATAAGAAGACGAAAATACCCCTCATTTATTGGAACTTTTTAGCTGTCGTTAAATGGATGAACTAAATACGTTTTTGCAAACCATGATGACCAACTTGTGATTTCTAAATTGTAGGGATGAAAAGTGTTATTTTTGACAAACTACAAGGACCAAATTTCCCGTTACTCCAAGAACAACTTATAGTCTTATTTTGGGAAACTTTATAGTTGTATTTGTAATTATTTTGTTAAATTCTATTAAAAAATCCCTAAATATTACTTGCTAAATAATAATATTACTTTTAATCAAAATAAAACTACAAATACATAACCAAACTTACAAGAAAATACTAATGACTGTAACATTATTTAGGTCAAATTTTAACTATGAAAATACTTATACCAATATTACTATTACTATTACTACTACTATTACATCATCCATTCGTCTGATCATGGCTAAGGGGCCATTTACTAAAACACTTATCCGGTAAGAACTTACCGGTAAATTCAACACTATCACTTACTTATCGGGTAAGAATTCATTCACTAAAACCCATCGTCTGCAACAATTTATACCGGTAAGCGCTAACCATGGTAAGAGTCATCGTCCTCACTTACCGGGTAAGACTCTTGATTTTTGTCTTCGCTCTTACCAGGTAAGATTTTTAGTCATTGTCATATTCATTCGGTAAAATAAAGTGACTTGGTAAGCGCTTACTCGGGTAAGCGTTTGGTAAACGGCACCTAAGACTCACTAACATTCTCTTTGCCAACAGGCTCCCACTTGCTGGTTAATTCTAATATTTTTCTTCATAGAAAAAAAAACCCAAATTTCTTTCCAAAACCAATGCAATATCATGTCCTTAAAAATAAATACAACATCGTGTTCTTAAAAGACGTTTAAACTTTGACTTTCTGTGTACGTATGACTAACGAGCTACTAATTCATCTTTGAGTTAAGTACAAAGATTATTGTAAGCAATTATATGATAACTTCAACCTATTTGACCATATTACCCCTCTTTATATTGAACTATAAAGGAATGATTGAAAGAAAAGATTGAACAACCAAGTTAAGGAAATTTGCTTTCTCTTTTTCCTTTTGCTTTTGGTTGAAATTAAATTGAAGGAAAAAGGATGCTTTACTTCCCTATGTCATCAAGCTATGCTTTGTACCTTAAATCATTACAATCATCATGGTCCACATTCTTCAATTATTGTTGTTGGGTTGCAAACTATTTCATTTGTCCTAAGTTTATAGGAGGGACGGATCTATAACTTTTTTCAAACGGTGGCACCATTTGACAATAAAAAAAAGTATAGGGAAAAAATTTCAAACGGCAGCACCGTTTGACTACAAGAAACAAATATACCGACTTTTTTTCAATCGATGGCATCATTTGACTAAGAAAATGACAATAACACGATTCGAACTTGGGTCTGGGGTGGATTAAAAGCCTTGCAAACCAACTCTACCAAATAAAGCTTGTTCTCGTTGTAGTTTCAAAATACATACGGTGGCACACAACAGATTAATACGGTTGCACATTTCACGAACCTAAATTTTTTTACCCTTCGACGGAGGAATAATACGGGGGCACGTGCCACCTATACCACCAAAGTAAGTCCGTCCCTGGTTTATAGTTCACTTGACAAAAATATGAAATGACTTTATCTAAATATAAGAGAAGTTCCGTGTTCGATCCCGCTTCTGTTAATTAGTCTCAACCGCTGAGAGAGACAAAAAAAAATGTCATTTACATTGATGTTCTTGAAAGCGTATTTCATATGAGGTAGGTTTAGGTTGAGATTGGGGTTGGGGTTGGGGTTGGGGTTGGGGTAGGGGTAGGGATTGGGCTAATTAACTTTTTACCCAAAGATACCGGTTAATTTAATGGTTCAATTATTTTATCTTTATCGAAGAAGGTTTAACAATTCACCAATTGATCCTCTAAATTATAAAAGTTACATTATATATATATATATATATATATGTGTGTGTGTGTGTGTGTGTATGTATGTATGTATGTATGGTTGAATTTTGGTAAGAAGGAAAGTTAAAGTGAGAAACGTAGAATGAGATCTCCACCCTTAGATGCACATTAAGATGACATGCACTGAGATGTACCAGATCAATCTTCCTATCAAGCGTGATTCATGGATGAGTTTGAGATTAAAGGTGATCAATGGTCTAAATCTCTTCTTACACTTCTCATCTTAACTCTACTTTTCACATGATCCTTCGCCTATACATACATACATATATATATACATACATACATACATATATATATAGGGAAGGGTTCAAACGAGAATACCTTCATTTTATGAGAACGCAAGAACACCCTTTTACTATAAACTATCACATGTGATACTATTATTTCATCACATATGATACACATGTGATACTAAATCAGAGGCGCGGACGATTTTTGATGCGATCTTGGTTGTAGGGCAAGTCGCCCTTACACCACTAAGTCTCTTCACAAGTATTATCACATGTGATAAAGGTATTGTTGATATGATATTATAATTCATCAAAATCATCACATGTGATGCTAAATCATAGACGCAGACAACCTTTGTGTGGCCTAAGTCTTAGAACACGTCGTCCGCATATCACAGGGTTCCCTCACGCGTATTATCACATGTGATAAGGGTATTCTCGCGTTCTCGTAAAATAGAGGTGTTCTCGTTTGAACCTCCACCTATATATATATATATATATATATAGACTTGGGATCATGTGAGACCAAAGGTTTTTTATGAGACCCGTAAGACTAATTCCCAACCTTTGGATTAGATCTACAATCTGACAATCTGAATATTTATAAACGCCACGAGACTTCTCTATAATTATAAAATTGTCACCGTGCAACTTTAAAACATTAGATTATTATCTTATAAAGTTGATCAATGAACATAAATTAGTCTTACAGGTCTCACGAAAAACCCTTGGTCTCACCTGAACCCAACCCTATATATATATATATATATATATATATATATATATATAATTATCTGGCTATACTTAGTATTAATGATTGGGTTTTGTATTTCCAAAGTCAGAATAACAATAATAATAGGCACATGCATATCCAAACTCCCCTTTTGTAAAATTGTACTAATAAAATTCCTACAACTACTTACGCATAATGATACAAAACTAATTAATATATCCACTGAAAATTAGGTTAATAATTTATTTAAAAAATTACCTTTAATTTCTATTGATATATATAATGTGACAAATTGACAATCAACATAATTTTAATGATTTAAAATATAAAAACTAGTCGTTCAATCGATCAGGTTGTTATAGTTTGAATAAAATAACTTAATATTAGTAAACATAATTTGTGTTAGTTTTTTTTTTTTTGCTTATATAACACATAAAACGCGATTCATGTGTGGGTTTGAGATTAAAGATGATCAAAGGTTCATATCTCTTCTTATGCTTTTCACCATAACTTTCTTTCTCACACGATCGTTCGCTTATATAATATATATGTATATATAGGAAAAGTTCATAAAAACTCAACGAACTATCCCATTTTGAGTAATTAAATTCCTGAACTATTTTTGTAAATGAAAAAACCATCGAATTTTCTCACTTTGAATGATTAAAGGGTTCATAAAAACACAACGAGTTATCCTATTTCGAATGATTAAGTCCCTGAACTGTTTTAATATAAAGAATATTATACATAAGATCAATTCTAACAACAAACAAAGAGCAAATTACATTTTTTTGGTTCATATGTTGTCGCTCAATATCAAGTTTAGTTCTTATTTCATCGATTTTATTCTTACCTTAATCTCCTGGTTCTTTCGCATCCATTATGACTAAAGTTTTCATGAGGTTCTTTTTATGTCTTGATACAGGACTTTTTTACGAAGATAACAAATGTTCCCTGATGTTTTATAATTATATGTTCCATGGATTTAAAATATATGTGAATGCATCATTGATTAACTTTACGTTTTGATACTGACGCCATATGCTAAAATTTTATTGTAAAGCCAACGAAGCAATGCTTGCGGCTATTTGGCTTGTGGCTCCTACATGTCCTTGATAACAACTAGTGTTTTTCCCATATAGCTCGCCAACTATATTGTAACATCCCCATCCTACTAGACTTAAGATGAGGTGTGTCACAACCGAAAACGGATCAAAAGTCTATCATTTAATGTACTGAGCTCTAACAGAACTCCCAAAAGATAACATTACAACCATCAAAATTCATACGATTAACATATTTACATAATTACATAGCAAAAGCACTAAATTAACTGCTAGTCCTTTAACATCTTAAGTCATCTCGACTGTTCATCCTACTCCTGAGTTAGATCCTGAACCTGTCGAGGTAAAACAAAATAAACCTTGGCTAAACAAAATTACCCAGTGAACAAATAATAACACAATAAATACCATATAGGAAATAGATGACTGAAGGGAAACATTACGATAAAAGATGAAATTGATTTAAGTGTAAATATTTAAACTTGAAACTTATATAATTAAAATTCAAGGCAAGAAGGCTATCTGTATCATTAGGATACGTTGTTCCCAATGGATGATCAGTCTAAATAGGCGTCGTAATGGAATGGAAATATCGGGCACTACATCATCTCATTCCTTGGTAACCAAATGTAGCTTGTATTCGATTCTATTTAGTAACTAATGTAATTGGTATTCGGCTTTATCCGGTAACCATTGTAAACGGTATTTGGTTCAAACGCCATGACTATTTTAGCCATCATGGAGACGTCTCAACACCCGTGTCCCGAGTTTTGAGCTTAGTCAAAGTTAAATTATATAAACTTAAACTTAAACTTAATTATTCATATCAATAATTAAATATGGGATAACTAAAATATAAAACCATGAGTTTCAAATCAATTAATCGGAAAGAATAATAAAAGTTACCATTAATAGATCAAAATTCTCAAACATACCAAGTCATTAAGACAAGACGTCCCATAAACATAAAAGAATCCGAATAACATCTTGATAACCTCTACTTTTGTGAATGTATATGATGATCAAGATTTTACGGAATGGATAATCACTACAATTAACTACCCACGTGTTAAAAGAATGTAGATATTCGTATCTTGGAGATGATTTAGAAATTATTGTACAAAACTTGAGGCTTAAGAACGGTTCTCTCCTTCCGAATTACCTACACTTATTAGCAAAAGGCTTTTAGACCATTTTCAATAACACTTCTCATCAACTTCAAGTTCCTACAAGCCATTACATTTTCATAGAACCTATGGACCTTCAAACATGCTTAACATACCACTAGGACACTTAGAGGCCGTTTACTTAAACACTTACCCGGTACGCACTTATCGGTAAAATTCAATATCATCACTTACTTACTGGATAAGATTTTATTCACTGAAACGCATGGTATGCAACAATTTATCCCGGTAAGCGCTAACCATGGTAAGAGTCCTCGTCCTCACTTACCGGGTAAGACTCTCGATTCTTGTCTTCGCTCTTACCGAGTAAGATTTTTATTCCTTGTCATATTCATCCGGTAAAGTAAAGTGACTTGGTAACGCTTACCCGGGTAAGCGTTTGGTAAACGGCACCTTAGTAAACATATAACACAATGCCTAAGACCATAAACAACATTTGGTAAAATCCAATTTTCACAATTCCAAACAGTATCTAGCAGATTCTATACACCAAAAATTTAAGCCTTTTTTTTCATACTTAGAGGCAGAACCAAATTTTCTTATCAAAATGAAAGTTGTATATATACCTCTTAGGATTTCATAGCAATTGGATTCACATAATTTGGAGCTCTGGTCTATTTTATATAGAATATATATAAAATCAAAGATTTCAAGCCACTTAGAATTCGAATTAGGTTTATGAGTAAACTACAAAGCTGTAGATAACTCAAATTCCTTTCTAACGATATAAAGAACGTATCAATTGGACAAACGGTTGATTTTATACGAATTTTTAAATTTATTGGGATGAATTTGTCACTTCTAACAACACCAAATTTGAAGAAATTTCACGTCAAATCATCAACATTCCACCTATGTTCACGAATAAACTTAGGGTTTAACCCTCTTGTCCCAAACTTGAAAAAATAAAAAAAAACTAGACCATAAACATACCTTATTTTGAGTCCCCAATTCCAATTCCTACATCCAATCTTCAAGAATATCAAGATTCGAGAAAAAACTTTGAGATTTTGAGGGAGTTAGGGTTTTTCTAGAGAAAGGGAGGAGAGGTCGGGAGTTAAAGAGAGAGAAGAAATCTTATTCTGGTCTAAAAGAATAAATTTCAAATATATATTTTCAACATTTACAATCTAATCCTTGATCTTTAACCTATTTGTGATCTAATCCTACTTTGGCGATTTCCTTACAATTTTGGTCCTAACCAAGATTGTTTCAACCAACATGGTTCTTAAGAACAAATTATAAAAAACTTGGTCCTAATAAACAACTCTTGAATGCTAAGGTACAAGTCAACAAAACACAATTTCATAAACTGAACACATTTGGGCTTTCCGCTACGAGATTGGATTTACCAAATACAGGATATTGTATATATGGTATTTCTTGCATCACCATTTTCTTGATAGAATTGTTTGGAAATATAATCAGTAACGCCAAACACAACTATTGTGATATTGGAAAACAGTGGTAGTAGCCATTGATTTAAGGTGTTGATACAATTATTTAACAATGAGAGTCAAATTTGAGTGAAAGTGAACCTAAAAGCAGACTAGGTCAAAGTTCTGTTGTGTTTTCATAGAGTTGATTTCAAGTAAACGTCCTAACCAATTGGTGGTTGAAGACAACTTCTATTACACTCTATGAAAACCGCTCCATGACTAAAAAGAATCAAGTATAGTTTATGTTTTTGAAGATGATCATAGAAGAGATCTCAATAAATAGAAACGGGCTGGAAAAATTGTTTCTACTTTAATAAATGAAAACAGTTATAAACTAAAAAGACAAATTTTGATATGAATAACTGGTTCAAATATAAACAAAAAAACATATGATTTTTAAAGTAAAAGTGGTTGCTCAAAATAGAAATTAAACAAACTATATTCATTTTCATGTATCTTATCCTTTTTAATAAAACAATGTAACAACGTATAGTAACTTTTAAATGGTTTCATCAATTTTTTATTGGGAAAAGTTCATAAAAACCCAACAAACTATCCTATTTTGAATTATTGAGTGCTTGAACGATTTTTTTAATGAAAAAAAAAACCATTAAACTTTCTCATTTTAAATGATTAAGTCTCTGAACTGTTTTTTCTGAATGAAAAAACCATTAAACTATCTTATTTTGAATGATTAAGTCTTTGAACTATTTTTTTGAATGAAAAATCCATTAAATTTTCTCATTTTGAATGATTAAGTCTCTGTACATTTGTTTTTAGTAAATATACCATCGAACTTTTAAAAATTGGTTACATATATTCTTTTAACAAAAAAAAAAACAATTTGTAACCGACTAGAAATGTCTTAAAGTAAAAAAAGAAACTTAAATCAGTTTTATCGTTTCCAAACCCTACGCCCTTCAAACCCCTCGCAAACAACGATAACACTCCTCCTTGTCACTCCCTCTCGCCCCATCGCGGTCCATTCTTCATATTGGATACAGTTGGCCCATGTCATCGATCTCCCTCTTTTTGATTAACTTTTAAGGAGTTACAAGTAGTTCTACTTTAAGACATTTATACTCTGTTGTATGTAGTTTTTTGGTTAAAATGATATGTAAATAACCAATTTGTAAAAATTCGATTGTTTATTTTATTGAAAAAATATTTAGGGACTTAATCATCATAATTGAGAAATTTTAATGGTTTTTTCATTTAAAAAATAGTTCATTATTTGTATTAACAAAATTTACGCAAAATGATACAAGTTACTTTATCCATTGAAAATTAGGTACAAACGTGTAAACCGACAATTTACTAAAAGAAATTACATTTAATTTCTATTGATTAATTTTAATAATTTAAAACTTAAAAACTTATCATTCAATTGATTAGGTTATTATAACATGTATAGCATAATTTATAGGTGTTTGGTTAGAAATATTAAACAGTAATTAATTAAAATAAAAAAAAATTGTTTGTTTTATATAATAGAATATAATTTTTTTGTTTTTTATAATATAATGAACTCATTCCCTCAGAAGCCTAAAATTTCATTTCTGGTTAAAATAAGGAAAATGAAAATTCATTCTCATTTTCATTCACTATAATTTGTATTCCTTAATATGAACCAAATGGACCCTTAATATTATTCAACAAATTAATAATTATGTATCGAACGAATACATAAATGGAGTTTTCCATCTTCTTCTTTACTTAATAACATATTAAGGGTGTTTGGGATTGCTTATTCTTATGTTTTTTTACAAAAACACTTATCAACTTATTATAAGTCAGAAGAGTTTAACTTATTCAAAAACTCTTTATTATCAGTTTGGCACCGATATAAGTTTTTTATCCAAACACTCAAAAATGTTTATTACCGGTGTCACACCGGAATAAGTTAATAAGTTATTCTTATAAGTAATCCCAAACACTCCCTAAAAAATTTTGAATTTAAAGTTATAGATTTTGTCTAAATAATTAAAATAATATAAATTACTTAAATTTCTTTTGTCTTTAGCTTATATTCAAATTTTAAAAGTAAAAGAAAATAGAAATAAGGGTTAACAAGAATAATTGAGGTTTCACAAAAGACAAAGAGTAAACTATATGGTTTATATCCAACTACGAAGACGTCCCTAGATTTTAATAAATATAGTATTTTTAACTGTAATTTGCATTTTGTTTTGAAAATGATCCCTGCTCACTAACTTCGTTAAAATTGTCCATTATGTGACAGGCGTTTTCGTCTTTTTAAGTTTTTTATTTTGTTTTACACTTTTTAATATATAATTTTCAAACATATGTGCATAAAGCATATGTACAACCCATTAATGCACCTCAACTCCACCAGATGTCTTCTTTCCCTCACCGTCCATAGATTTGTCGATGACCCCTCCGGCCATCTTCTCTGGCAAACAAAATTCCGAAACTCAACCAAATGTAAAATTTGAAACTGAAATAAAAAAACGAACCTAAATCAAACCAAAATTCTCAAAGTCAATATAAAACCAATCTATAACAAAGCTACTGCATTAGTTTTGTGGTTGATGGTTTTAGCAAAAAACCAACAAATCTAACCTTTTTTTATTGAAATCAAATTGAGATGAACATAGCCTGGAAGTAGAGAAATCAAGATGGATTCCTTATCTGAAAACATATATGAATTAAAGTGGAATATTGAATCAAGAAACTGAAACCTATTGTTGGAATCGGTTTGTTGTTTGAAGCAAATACCAATCACTGTCCATGTTTGGTGAAGACAAACTTGTCGGTAGGCCAAGACACCGTCCCAAAAGCATCTCTATCACCGATGATTTTCGATTTGCCTCCAAAAAATCAACAACCTTTCTATTGGTTTACAGTGATGAGGGGGTGGATAACAGGTGGTGATAGGAAACGGGAACACAAAGAGAAAGGGTGGCGGAACAAAAACACAGAAAGAAAGGTGGTGGTTGAAATCATGAGATAAGACCATGAGGAGCCGTTTGGTGATGAGGGGAAGAAGGTTCACAACGCTCATAGGGACGAAACCCAGATCCATAGGTCCAACGATTCAGCTTTTGCTTCTAGGTCCCTGTAGCGATTACCACCAATTCAGGAAGGGAAGAAGCGGCCCTAGAGTGATTGATCACTAGCATGAAGGGGAGAGGGTGATGATGAATCAAAATGGGGGTTAATATTATTTTTTAAAGGAAAAATAAAGAAATATGTAAAATGAAGAAAATGTCTCTCATCTAACGACATTTTAACTAACGGTGTTGGTGTCAAAGACCATTTTTAAAGTAAAATGCAAACCATATAGACCATTACCGTACTTATTGAAGTCTAGAGACGTCGTTCGTAGTTATGTGTAAACTATAGGAACCAAAACTGTAATTTACTCAAAGTAAAAAATAGAAAGGTGATGGGGAGTTGCTCAAGAAAGAAACAAATTTTAGTGCTTACAGCAACAATAACTTAAGGACAAAAGGTTTTGGATGAATTTGGAAAAGTATACAACTTTTTCAAATGTCGATTTTAAAAGCATAACTTGCTAAGGATGTATTCCCCCACTCCTAAATTTGAAATTTCAATTATTTGACAACATTTTCTAATAATATATTAGAAACTGAATAAAAAATAATGAAACTGTTTAAAAGGATATAATACATAAAAACGGAATAAAAGTTTGTTTGATTTTTAGTTTGAGGATCTATTTTTTTTTTAAATCATATTTAAGAGTCTATAAATAGAAAAAAGATTATTATGGTATCTAATACTGCTATAATGTAGATGGAATTTGAAGAGTTTTTAGAAATACGATTTTAAATTATTTTTAAATGGACAATTTTTTAAATTGTAGATCATTAAATATACATAATGGAAATATGTTTTTAAAATAATAATAATATGTTACATTTCAATATATTTTGCTATATCTTCGAATACATAAAAGATAGAGTAAAATAGATCATTGGTCCCTAAAGAAGCCGAATCTCTCAAAGTTGAACCTGACACTACTAAAAAAATCGGGTTTTTCCGACGGCAAAATCCGTCGGAAATCCGTCGGTAATATTTCCGACGGAATTTCTGCCAGAAAAATCCGTCGGTGATGCCCTTTTTTTTAGTAGTGTGACACTGCCAGTGAAGGGTCCTTACATACCCAACATTGTGTACGTGAAGCCTAAGTTTGGACTCATATTCATCGACTATGATGGTGAATACAGGTTCCATCGAGTATCCGAGTTCCACCTCTATCCGATAGATTATTTGGAATATCTCAGGACTTGGCTTGACAATGATATCTATGGAAAGGTGATGGAACGCAAGATCAAAAAGGAGATGATGAGACGCAAGAAGCTTGGAGAATATGTATCGGGTTATATCAACTTTAGCGACTTAGTTTAGACAATCTTTCTGTCTTGTAAATCTTTATTTTCCTTTCTTTGCTTTCAGTGTATAACTTGTATGTAATAGGTCTACCAGTATTGACAAAAGACTTGTAATATTTTTCAATGTTTAAATATTCAATGAAATCATCAGTTTACTGAAAAAGATCCCTGAAAAGAGTAAAGGGGACAAGTACCTATGAGTTCCAGTATTCTTACATTCACTGACAACTTTCTAGTCAGTGAATATGCTTTCACTTTCAGTTATCATTTTCATGTTAGTTTATCCATGAACTTGTAATCCTTTACAAACTTTAAGTAAATTTTCATTAGTAAATTGTATCATTGAAAAAGATCTCAAAACAGTTAAAAAGAACAAGTATATTAATAGAACATTTTTCTTATTGATGTAAATTAAGCAAAAATTTTTTATGTTGCTTTGTCATCATCAAATAGGGGGAGATTGTTGACTCTCTCTCTCAATGATTTGATGATGACCATTTTATCTATCGAAGTGTATTATTTATGTTATTCAGTTTCAGCGATCTTCATTGAGTCTGTTTAGTGATCGCTAACGTGTATTGTAATTCATTCAGAGACTAATATACTTCAAGAAGACAAAACTTACACCATGGATCCTTCAGTGATGTTGAAGATAGAAACTGAATATTAGAGACTGTTGGTCCCAAAAGGGTCTACAAGAATACTAAACAGTTTGTAGAAGGGGGGGATGAATACAAACACAATTTTCAAATTTAAAATATATATTGATAAAGAAGATCAATACAGATTTTACAAGATTGTTTGCGGAAAGATAAGT
>NC_037530.1:29793974-29799595 GCF_001531365.2 Cynara cardunculus var. scolymus
ATATATATATATATAACCAATTAATTCACAATTTTTCAAACCGGCATGTATCAATTACCATGTTATTACGTAATTATAAAATCAGATAATCACGTATAAATTTACCTTGGGTAATAACCAGGATCTGGTTATCACAGATTTCATATGATTTGTTTGTAAATATTGTTTTAGAAATATATTATAAACATTTGTTTTCTAATTATTTATAGTTTTTCTATAAATTATTTATCAAAAATGCAATTCAATTAATTTCAAATTCTACAAAACAAAGGTTCTAAATTATTCACAAAATCCAAATTTCTCAAAAACATTCGGTCAAACAAAACACTCCCTAAGGATGGCATGGTGTCATTTTAACAATGGACATAAAGAAAGAAAATGATCAATTTACTGTGCAAAGCATATTTGTTGTAAATCAAATCGAAGCTTCTACTGTATTTTTCTATACCATTACCAGTTAGAAATTTGAGCAAAAATTATGGCAAGGGAGAATTCACTAAGGGACCAGGGGGTCATGTGCCCAGGTTCTATCGTCGTGACGCAGAGGAATTTGTTTTACGAGATGCATTTAATATATTCGACCAGTGTAGGTTTAGAAAAACTAAACTTGGGTGTTGAAGAAAACATCTTATTTGTCATTATTAATGAAACTGTATCGTTTATAAATAATATTTCATTTTATTTTATTTTTATAATTAAATGTATTTCAACAATTATTCCTTATGATTGATGTTTTTGTTTCGCAAACACTACCATATTCACTTCTTGACTTGGGCTACTTACTATCAATCATAACACACCTACTACGAGTTCATAGTCAATTGTCAATAATGAAAAACCGACATTGATGACAAGCAAGAGGAACTATGTCCCCCATCATTGATCAACTGTCGGTAATTTGAAAAAGAGTAAACTACAAACTTAGTCCCCGTGATTGTCGAAAATAACACTTTCTGTCCTTGCATTTTCAAAATTACAAGATGGTCATCGTGGTTTGTAAAAACGTTCAGTTTTGATCATTTCCTCTACCAACCGTTAAATGAGCGATATTTTTGTCTTCTTGTTTACCTTTTAACCAATCAAAACAGATTTTGATTTAGTCCCCATTGTTTTTATTGGTAAATTGAAAAAAAGTACGACAAATATTTATTATCATTAGCCAAAAAAAATAGAAAGTTTTTGCTTTTTAGTAACAGTTAGATACAAATTAATCTATTTATACATTAAAAGTGTTGGCAAATTGTAATTGAGATATTATTTTTGATTTGCATGTTTTATTAATTTTATGTTAGAATGTATTTTGGCTATTTAGTTGCTAATAAAGAAATGTTAGTAAATTATATGTAAAATGATAGATTAGCATAAGAGGGCATTAATTCAACGATTTCTGAGTAGAGAGGTACACTACTTGTCAAATTGATGTCTAGTATGAGAAGTAAAAAAAAGCTCGGTCACTCTAAAGATCGATGCTGTTCAACAATTGTAATATAGCTTGATCAGTTGGGCTTTTTTATTTGTTTAAAGAAAATAAAACGAGTTTTTTTTATTATTGAAGGAACAACTGGTCGTTGTAAAGAATGTTGATCGGATCCAATTTTGTCCTTGATTGATTTAGATGTCTTGTACTCTCATACATTATTGGTCAAGGCTCGAAAAAGAGAGCCGATTTAGGCCTGGAGCTTTGGCATCTCCCGTAGCAGTCCTTGAAGGATCTGTTCTTCTAGGGACAAGTTCATTTCTTATTTAAATAAGGGAAAAATTCAAAAAGCCTATTAAAATTTTTTATTTTGAACAATTAAGTCTCTGGACTTTTTTTTTTCCGACTAAATAAACTATTGAACATTCTCATTTTGAATGATTAGGTGCTTGTACCTTTTTTTGAATAAATAAATAGGAAAAGTTCAGAAAAACCCAACGAACTATGCTATTTTAAATGATTAAGTTCCTAAACTATTTTTTTGAATGAGAAAACTCATTATTATTTTTTTCATTTTGAATGATTAAGTCCCAAAACATATTTTTTGAATAAATAAATCATCGAACTTTTAAAAATTGGTTACTTACATTTTTTTAACAAGAGAAGCTACATAACTGACTATGAATGTTTTTAAGTAAAATTGTTTACTATTCTCAAATCATACGCCATTAAAACCCCTCACAAACAACAATGTTGCTCCCCCCGCCTCTCCCCGTTGCCCCATCGTTATCCGTTCTCCATGTCACCTAACATGCTGTTGGCCCTTGCCATCGATCACCCTCTTTTTGATCTATTTTTTTTTGTCTATGGTTAATTTCTTGAATAAAACCTTCCCTGGTCGGTTATAGGTAGTTTTGTTTTGGTTAAAAAGATGCAAGTAACCAATTTTTAGAAATTCGATGATTTAATTTATTGAAAAAAAATGTTCAAGGACTTAATCATTTAAAATAAGAAAGTTTAATGGTTTTTTCACTCAAAATATAGTTCATGGACTTAATCATACAAAATAAGAAAGTTTAATGATTTTTTCATTCAAAAAAATAATTCAAGAATTTAATCATTCCAAAATGGGATGGTTCATTGAGGTTTTCTAAACTTCTCCCATAAATAAACTATCAAACTTTTAGTAATTTATCACCTACATCCCTTTAAGCCGAAAAAGCTAGTTGTAATAAAAATTGGGATAGGATCTTCCCCCCCCCCTCAAAATCGGACGTGAAAGTTTTCTTATCTCCAACTCGTGAACTTAGCCGATACAAAGATTTCGTGATCCGCTGCCGAACTTATTCCAAGAGAGTTCAGATCGAATCGGTATGCTAGAAAGATCATAAAATAATAAAAAAAAAACTTTAAAACAATTTTACCATTCCCAAACCCTATGTCATTCAAACCCTTAACATCCAACACCATCGCTCCTCTCACACCCCTCGCTGCCCCATCTCACCTACTCTTTAGTACAACCCATCACTGTTGTTGGCCACTACCATTGATCTTAATTTTTGACTGGTTCTTTTATTTGTTTTTTCGATTTTTCCAATTCTTTGATCTGTCTCTACATACTCTAACTATAGCAGTGGGCAACAACGGTGAGGAGCAGTGATAGCGAGTGAATGACGATGGGGTAGCGAGGAGTGCAAGAGGTTTGCTTGACATAAGATTTGGAAATGGTAAAATTGATTTAGTTTTTTTACTTTAAAATATTCAAAACAGATTACAACTAGGTTTTTTGAATTAAAATGACATAGATAATCAATTTTTAAAAGTTTAATGGTTTTATTATTAAAAAATGTGTAGGTTATTAATAATTCTAAATGAAAAAAGTTCAATACTTCAAATTCAAAGACTTAGGGGCCGTTTACCAAATGCTTAACCGTGTGTTAATTGGATTTCTCAAGCGGTATTAATCTTCACCGCACACCATTTGAGCGGTATTCATATACACCGCACGCTACTTAATCGGATTCCTTGAACGGAGAGGTACACCGGTCAATTTCARGTAAGAGGTTTATTTTGTGAGCKGTATTCATCCTTCACCGGACATACTTTGATCGGTATTCATTTACACCGGTCACCACTTGAYCGGATTAGGGTTCTGATCCATTCAGCAGGTAAGTCCTCCGGTTTAGTGTTTATATTTGAGCAATTTAGGGTTATCCGCACATTCAATTGAGCGGTTTAGCTTGTGTTGTGTTTGATTTCAATTGAAGTTGTGCTCTGTCCGGTTTATTAAACCGCTCATGCTAAATCAAACTCAGGTTGTTCAATTTTTGAAGTTTTTGAGTTTTAAGCTGTTTGATTTTGAATTAATCTGTATCTGGTTCATTTTGACAGCATAGATTGTTCGATTGCTCAAGTTCAAGTTAGACTCATGTGGTTTGACATTTGTTGATGTAAAGTGTTTTGATTGTTCGATTACTTTATCATCGAATTTACATAAATTGATTGGAGATTGCTTAGAATTTACATAAACAGAAGTGAGAAGGACTGTTTCTGATTTGTAAACAGCAGGTCTTGACAATACAGCTTTATAGTAGGTCCTGACAGCACATCTAGCAGCCCATGTGGTAACATGTTAACAGTTGCTTAGAGCTGTTCATACAGATGTAGAATAGGAGCAGAAGCAACAGGTTTTGTACACAGCAGCAAAGTGTAACAGACAGTAGCATTACAATCAAACAAAATAGCAGTAGCATCAAACCAGTTATTGTTCAACAGTGTGTGTTGTTCTTGGTGTTTGTGTTGTGTTTATTGTGTTTGACTGCAGTTTGATTTGTTTAACAGCAAGTTTTGAAACAGCAAGATTCAAAACAGTAGTTCCAGTGTGCAAGTGTCTGCAATCTCAAAGCAAACAGAACAGCAGCAGTAAAGCTTTTATAACAGAAACAGCTTGTTATTTGAAACAAGAAGAAGATAGCAACAGAAAAAGAAAGTGTAACAACAACTGTTTCACTTTGCAGACTAAAACAGCAGCTTAATCTTGTTTGTAGGTGACAGATTCGTTGTTCCTGGTTTGGTAATAATTTCTGTTTTGACAACAAATATTGTGAAAGTTGTGTTGTGTTTTTTGTTTTGAAACAGCAACAATATTGTGACAGCAACAACATTGTGACAGCAACAACATTGTGACAGCAGCAACATCGTTTGTGTTTGGACAGTTTAAGCAGTTTGTAGTGTGCAGTTTTGAAGGTTCTTAACAGCTTGCAGATTGAATTTGACAGCAACTACATAGTGTGAAGGTCTTGACAGCAGTGTGTTTATCTCTCAAATGTGAAACAGGTTTACGCAACAGAAGCTTAGTAATGCTGTTTTGGATTAGTGATTTCATTTTCAAAAACAGCAACTTCTAAACAGGTTGTTGTTTAACAAAATCTGTGAAAGCTTTCAGCTTCACAGCAGCAGCAGTGTGTAAGTTGCAGTTCTTGACAGATGAGAATTTTGTCCGTGAGTTAAGCAACAAGTGACTCACAGCATTATAGCAAGTGCAGGAAGCAGTTTCACAGGTTCATTTGTTTGTTGAAACAGCCACATTATTGATATATTTTGACAGCAGGTTCTTTGCAGGTTTCAAAACAGAACTTGCAGCTCCACAGAAAGTAACAGCAGTTCAGATTTACAGCAGCCTAAGTTCATACTCAGGTTTAGTAGCAGCATTTCAACTACTCCGAAAGCCAGACTTGAAGTTGCTTTGAGCAATTGAACAAGTGGTGGGACAAAGTGAATCATTGTTTGTCACAAACAGCATAAGCAAGTGCATTTCATTACAAGTTCATAAAAGAAGAATTCAAGTGGATTTTTGGATAGACTTCGGGCGCAAATAGTATATTTTTTGTTCCATATTTGTATTATTGGACTTGGATCAGTGTGATTTGGACTTAGACTCAGATTTTTGGACTTGGATTTTTGTTGGACTGTTTTTAGTTTCTTAGTTCATTTGTGTTTAGCTTTTCTTTTGGATCATTGTATATTTGTTTTTGCGTGTGTTTTTCAGTGTTTGTGTTTTTCGGTTTCTTTTTTAGCTTAACTGTTAATTTTTTATCTGATTTCACTGCATAGATCCTTAACTGATCAATTTGTTTCTAATGGCAGATATTCTTTTGAAAGAGAATCAAGAATTGCGAGCAAAGTATGCTGAGCTGGAAAAGAA
>NC_037530.1:29803020-29806112 GCF_001531365.2 Cynara cardunculus var. scolymus
CGCATATTTTTTCTTTCAAGTCTGAATACAAAGGGGGAGAATGTTAGGACTGAGAAATCAGTATTAATTGTATTCGTCTTGAAAGTTTATAAATAGTCTAATTGTAAAAAAGTCAGCGTGTTTGACTTTTCTTATAGGTTTGACTTTGACATTGTCTTTGTTAGTTTGACCATATAAATATGGTTTAATCTTTGTAATTAGGGAGAGGAGCTTAATTGTAATAATCCATTCATAATAGAGGTTTGACTGAGCTTTACATGCATTGACTTTTCCTCTCAAGGATCTTGATGTTCTTACATGTAATATATGAATCTGCCATGTATGATTATGAAGATATGAAGAATTGATCAGTGATTGTGGACACACAGTAAGCGTTTACCAAGTTATATTACCTTACTGGATGAATATATTAAGAACCAAAAATTTTAACCGATAAGAACGAGACAAGTACTGAGAGTTTTACCCGATAAGTGAAGACAATGACTCTTACCACGGTCAGTTTTTACTGGGTAAATTGTTGCATAGAAAGCTGTTTTTGTTGACTAAAATCTTACCCTGTAAGTAAATAATATTATTGAATTTTATCAATAAATGCTTACCGGATAAATGTTTGATAAACGACCCTGAATCTTCTTAGTAGGTCATTGAGAATTAAAATATAGTTTAAGATTATCTATACTATCAATATCTATAGGATATTATAAAAAGGGAGTTACAATGATCTTGAAATTTTTAAAAGGTACATGTTATTATGCTAAATGTACAAATTATAAAGTTGTACCACCTCACATATTAAAAATAAAATCATTTTTAATTTTTTAAGTTACACTTTATATCCTTACTAGTTGTGTATCCGCGCAATGCGGCGAAAGCTATGAATTTTAACGATTTTGAAGTTCCACTGGTTTTATAAGATAAGATTTAACGATGATATAAGTTCCACTTGGTCTTTACATATTAATACAATTTGAATAAATAAAAGTTATGGTTCCAATTACAGATTATCGATAGAAAAAAATTGTATGACAGTTTAAAATCCAATATATTTAAAATCCAACATATTTAAACGACTCCACAAATGTGTTCGATTTACACAAAGAACAAAGAACCAAGAAACTTGAGTTTTAAGATAAACACTCAAAACCAATAAATAGAAACTACAAATTTAACATATCATAAGCCATGAAAAGACTAAAAAAGATGGGTTTTAGAATGAAATTTCAACTGCTTACATGTATATATATATTTCAAAAAACCCAAGAACATATTAATTCAGAACATATTATACAGTGCAATTTGGACAACCTAACCCCAAAATATATAGTATATATATAAATAAATAACTATAAAAGTATAAATCATAAATATTAAAAATACTTTTTCACAGTATATATAATATATAATAATATAATTAAGTCAAAAACTATTCAATATTGAACTCATTTCGAAGGTATTAACGAGACGATTATAATGGTGTAACTTGTTAAAATGAAAATGTATTTTTTAAACATGTTTTAATTGATATACGATTATGTNCATTTCGAAGGTATTAACGAGACGATTATAATGGTGTAACTTGTTAAAATGAAAATGTATTTTTTAAACATGTTTTAATTGATATACGATTATGTTAATTTGATAAATGTTTAAAATGAAACATTTAAAAATAAAGAACGTAAAATAAATTAATTAACTAATTATAGGGGTATAAAGTATAAATTTAGAATTATAATTTAAAAAAATCTGTTGTTAGAGGATAAGGGGGTGTTTATTTGCGACTTAATGAGCTTAATGGGAAGATTGACTTATTCGCACAGCTCTTTTAGGCTGTTTACTTGTGGCTTATTCGCTCCGAAGGTGACTTAATCGCACAGATATATATGTTGTGTTGTCCCCACTCAGAAAAAATAAAAAGAAAAAAAGACAACCTTGCCCCCTTTGAGACTCCTCCTTCTAGATTCAGAATCGTCTCCTTCATCTCCATATCCAAGCTTCATCACCATCTCCAAATTTCATCTCCATCTTCACCATCTCCATCTTCACCATCAATCTCGACCTTCATTTCCAAAGATTTCTTAGATCGGTTTCATAGATCGGTTTCTAGATTGATTTCTTGACATCTTCTTTCCGATGATGATTTCTTAGATCGGTTTCATTTCCATGGATTTTCCCAGATGTTGTTCGATTTCATTTCCAGAGACAGATTTCGTGCACCGTCATCTAGATCGATTTCTTTTCATCTAGATCGATTTCATTTAGATCGATTTCTTTTCATCTAGATCGATTTCATTTTCCCTGATTTTCAGTCGTCTTCTTCGATTTCCATGGATTTTCTTCCTCTTGTTCTCAGCCTCTAGATTATTATGTTTCGATTTTAGGGTATAACCTCCTGATTTTCAGTCGTCTTCTTTGATTTCCATGGATTTTTGTCACTCTTGTTTGAACTTGTTCTCAGCCTCCAGATTATTATGCTTTGATGTTGAAAATAGTTTGATGAATGGTAGTTTTTTGGTTTGATGATCAATAGTTTTTTGGTTTGATTAACAATAGTTTTTTGGGTTGATTTTGATTGAACTGGTGTAAACAAAAATCGGTTTGAACATGTTCAAAAAAAAGGTAAACAGCATAAACAACACTACATTTTTAGGGGTAGATCGGTCATTTATGTCATTCAGACCGTTGATTCAAGTAAAAAGGTAAACAACAACACTTCTTTACCTAGACAGATAAATTTATCCAGAAAGACAAATTTATCCATACAGAACTTAATAGAAAATTTGGTAAACAACCCCTAAGTGTATGTGAGGGGTGAGTGTATGTGAGGAGAGGAGGGGGTGAAAAATGAAAAAGTAGTATAAAGGGTATCTTGGTCATTTAGTATTTTAAGACTTTAAAACTTTTGCTAAATTTGCTTAATAAGATAACTAGTTGTGTACCCGCGCAATGCGGCGGGAGCCATGAATTTTAACGATTTTGAAGTTCCACTGGTTTTATAAGATAAGATTTAATGATGATATAGGTTACACTTGGTCTTTACATATTAATACAATTTGAATAAATAAGAGTTATGGTTCCAATTACAGACTATCGAT
>NC_037530.1:29808102-29808553 GCF_001531365.2 Cynara cardunculus var. scolymus
CCGGTCCCGGGCCGGTCCTTTGTCGGTCCCGGTCCCGGTCCTCCGGCGGTCCCGGGCCGGGCCGGGCCCATTTGGCCATCTCTAATCTATATTATATTATAAAAGGCCTTAAATGGTTATATATTATAAAAGTTCATTCTTCCAACATAAATTGACAAATCTAAAGAAATGTATGAAATATGTCTCTATGGGTACAAGTCACATAAACATCATTAATTTTAATTTTTGTGTTTTTAGATTAACAAAAGTTGGTATCCGTTTAAGGTTGCATGAGACATATGGTCCAGGGGTCACCAAACCAAACCATCTCAATATATCTCACTTAGGGGAAACATTTAAAAATAAAGAACGTAAAATAAATTAATTAACTAATTATAGGGGTATAAAGTGTAACTTTAAAATTATAATTTTAAAAAAAGGGGTTGTGAGTGTGTGAGTGTATGTGAAGAGA
>NC_037530.1:29808568-29814119 GCF_001531365.2 Cynara cardunculus var. scolymus
GCGAAGACCTTCAAATTTCGAAAAAAATATGTGAGAAAAAAAATTGAATCTAGGTCACAAATGGTATGCTCAATGTTGCATTATGAGACTTCCATGTATAAGAGTTGTCTTTAGAACTTATAGAGCGTGCCCATGTAATATTTGAAAACAAAAGTTCATAGAGATGCATGGTGTTGCCTCCTTTAAACTTTTTGGACGGTTTTGATTATTTAAATTTTATTATCATACAAAACATTGCACAAATTTTGAGTGTGGATAAGTTTATGATTGTTATTTTGGATCTTATTAACACCAAACCAACCCAATATGTTCCAGTTGTATGTCGACCATTTGTCTGCCTCTTAATTTTTAAAATGCTAGACCAGTAGACTTTATTGCAAGATCTGGATGTTGAAATATGTTAGACTTGGATGTTTATGTATTCGAATTTCTGCTTACAAAGATTGGCATCTATTGTACAAGTCCTGCATGAAAAAAATAGTTGGTATTGATCTTGATTGGTTGAAAAAGTTGGTACTAGGGCTGCTCAAAAACCCGACCAACCCAACCCAATTCAACGTGAATAAATTAACCCGAACCAACCCGATGTCTAATCGAGTTATAAAATCTTTAAACCGTAGGTATTGGGTTGATATTGGATTACTTTTATTTGAACCTAACCCAATCCAACCCGATGAACCCGATATCGTTTTATTTATTGGATTTAATATGATTGTTGAATTCTTATTAATACTAGAAGGGTATTCGCACATTGCAGCGAGATACATCTCGATTTTATTGTTTTCTTTGATTCTTTGTCTATTGATATAATATAGTTGTATATGGTTTTGAGAAAACGATAATGTTTTTATTTTTGAATAAAATATAAATTTGAAGATATTATAATTAAAATTTTGAAAAATAATATCGATATTAGTATCAAATTAACTATTTAAAAAAGTTCTTGTTTTTTGGGTAATTTTTTGATTCAATATTTTATTATAATTTAATTTAGCTATAATAATGAATCAATTTATTTTTAGTTTAATAATATAATTTTTTATATAGATAATAATAAGTATTCTATTAGAACTCAACGATTATCCTAATTATATTTTAGATTTTTTATATTAAAAATATGATGTTTATCATGTATATAATTATGTCTATCTGCAATTTGTTACACGAATTCAAAAATGAAGGTTTAATAAGTTGCATTTATGCACAATTTATTTGTAATCCTGAACTTTAAGTAATATACATCAATAAACAGTATTTCATGCATAAAAATTGGTTTTTTAAGAGTTTTTATCAAATGTTTTATAATATAGTATAGATATACATTAGATAGCTACAAATTACAACATCACTTAGCCTATTCATGTACATACATTTTCTATCTATTCTCTATACATATATCACGTACCTTCTATATAATTAGGGGTAAGATCTTTTGTTAACAAAAAATATGGTGTTAACTTTGTGAACTTATTGGACCAATAAGATTCATTCTTTAGTATATGTTACTTCAAATTTTTGATTTAATGATAAAGAGTAAATAGGTAATTTCTATGTATAGTTACTTTTATGGTATTTAATGAGATGTTACAATTTTTTATATGTAAGTTTTTTTTATGGTATTTAATGATGTTTAGGTTTTCATAAGAATGTGTTCATAACCATAAGGTATTCATAACAATATGCTCATATATGTTTATAAAAATGTGTTCATAACCATAAAACGCTCATAAGGTTGTGTTTGTAACCATATGGTGTTCATAGGTATTCAAGATATTTTGTTAACCATATGGTCTTCATAGGTGTTCATAACCATATGGTGTTCATAGGTGTTTATAGACCAATCAAAAGGCCTTTATACTTAATGTTCATATCTCTCTATGTGGTTAATGTTGAGGGTATGTTAGATATTTTTTTTGTCTTGATTGAAACATATTTAATTGACTGTTACAAAAAAAAATCATGTTCCATGAATTTAGCCAATTTTCTTTTTGGTCTTTATTGAAACATATTTAATTGACCGTTACAACTAAGGAAATTCATAAAAACATGTTTCATAACAATATAATGAAATAATGTATGTGTTCATGAGTGAACCATAATATGTTCATAGTTGTAAATTGTGCCTAACTAAACTTGCATAATAAAATCATTTGTTGACTGTTGACGTAATGATTAATGTTTAGTATGGACTTTAATCACAATAGTGTTCATTGAGGTGTTCACCGATGAACGATAGCTCACTATCTCTATTAAAAGTAATATATTTATTGATGGACCATGAATACATTTATCAAAAACCATGAACAATATATATAAATCATGAATATTTGTTCACTCATGAACGGTCTTTTAAACATGAATTGACATAAGGATGTTCATAAAAGCAACCATATTCATACTTAAGATTTAAAAAGTATGAATAAGTTGTACCAAATCATAGTAACAACCATATTTATTGAAAAACACTTTTTTTTTGGCATATTCTCATCCTAAGATGCGATGCCATCATTTGAAAAAAAATTCTTCTACTGATGAACCACATACTTTAGCTTCAAACTCATAGTAGCAACCATATTTACGGTTCTCAACTTGTATTATATTTGCCATTAAAAAACTTGAACATTAGCCACTATCATTTTTAACCATGGTGTCTAGCTGCTCTACTTGCTTGCACCTCAATTAGTCTCAAGAGTATTGGAAAAAAATAGAACCAATGACTACAAGAAAGATTCCCATAACAAGATTATTATACTAATCATTTTCATACAAGTAAACATATCTTTCACAACCTTAATTAATTTTCTTTGTAACATAAAAATGTAAAATAGATAAACATATATAGGGTTGGGTTCACTTGATACCAAGGGTTTTTCGTGAGACCCGTAAGACTAATTTTCAACCTTTGAATTAGATCTACAATCTGAACATTCATAATCACAAAATTGCCACGAGACTTCTCAATGATCACAAGATTGCTACCGTACAACTTTAGACTATTAGATCATTAGCTTATAAAGTTGATCAATGCACATAAATTGGTCTTACGTGTCTCACGAAAAAAACTTGGTCTCACGTGAACCCAACCCAACATATATATATATATATATATATATATATATATATATAGAGAGAGAGAGAGAGAGAGAGAGAGAGGGAAGCGATCAAATGAAAACCACTCAATTTGTATAAACCGTACAAACTTCATTCAACCAATCATAATTTTTCATTTTGTTCATTTTTTTGTAATTATAAGAGGTTGATTAATCATTTTTATTGTGGAGGGTGTTAATCATAGATATTATCATCTTCATTATTTTAATTTTAGAGAAATACATGAAAGAATTTCATTAAAATTTCATTAAGTATTATATGAAACAATTTCATAATCATATATGAAACAACTTCATCAAAAAAAAGTATTATATAAAACAATTTTACAAAATTAAACAATTTTATAGAAAAATTTCATAAGATTAAACAATGAAATCGACGGATGAGGGTGGTTTGCATTGTTTACACAAATGATGACGGTTTTCGTTTGATCGCTTCTCTCTCTCTCTCTATATATATATATATATTCTATTTGGTCAAAAACCTATTTCAACTCTTTATTCTTGCTTACATCTATTCAAAATTCACACCATGACTACATTGTACGGGTATATAATTAGTATCGCAACGGAATAAAAAACCAAAAATAAGACATGGTTAATCCGGAGTTTCAATCCAGACCTCTAAATCACCATAGATTTTGATGTTGGGACGAGTGGAGTAGAAAGAATTCAAAGTCAAGCATGTACATGAAGCAGTGTAAAAAATAAAGAGAAAGGAACGTGTAAACTCTACAAGACTTTTGGATGGTTGACTCAGTCCTCTTGCCATTTCTTATCATTCCATACCCTAGCAGTTGAACCAGCAAGCAGACTTAACCCCACATCAATTCTTTACTTACCCGTTGCCCATTTCTACGTATCCCGACCATCCTCATATTTAACTTCATTCTTTTCCTTCTAAACCCTCCAAATTATACCTGCAACTTTCTCCAACAGATTCCTTGATCGTTTTTGGCACAACCACACCACCACCACCACCACCAACACCAACACCAACCATGGTTTCTGTACAATCCCTCCATCGCTGAACACGAGAAACTTGATCGGTTGCTGCTCGGCGCTAACTGCGTGTGAGTTTCTTTGCATCTTGGGGGTGTTGATTCAGTTTGGTTGTGTAATTCAAAGTGTTTATGGGTGTGATTCGAATCTAGGTTTCAAGTTTGGTGGTGATTGTTCATGTGCAGTAGGATTCATAGTGTGTTGAGAGATGCAGAGTATTACTCTTGAAGCTGTGGAACATCCATATATAAGTACATGGAAGGTAACCATTCAACTCTATCTATACCCTAACTAGTTTAATTTACAAAAATTAATGTTTTTATGAACAAAAACTCCACACTATAATTGGAAAGAGTTCTTACAACTCATCTACTGCTTACGAGTTTTTTTTCTTTAACCTGCTATGTCAGCTGACTAATTTCAGGACGATTACCTGTTTTGTGGGTAGCTCGAAGTCACCACATTTGAACCTTCATGGTCAATTTTTGAATCTTTTTGGATTTGAAACTAAGATTTTCAGACACTTGTGATTAATACGATGTGAATTTTCGTATGAATACGATGTGAAATGGTATTTTATTAGTTCTATTTTACATCCATATTATTGGTGTTGAATAATATATAGAACTCACAAACAAGATTCTTTTTATGTGTAATATCATAAAACTTTATGTTAAAATTTTAATTTGTTGAAGTGATTCAGACGTGATAAAAGTAATTCAGAAATAATGTTCTGATTAAGACTCTAACAAGACATGAGAAGATAATAAGACCATACAGTTCCATTGGGGGCATTTTTCTAGAAAAGTGGGACCCACGTAAAGACCAACTTTGGCTGAATTTTCTTTGTTAAGTTTTTTTTTCCAAAATAGTGGGACCCACAGGCACAATTCAAATTATGTATCTTCTTATGGTAGAGGTGTAAAGAATCTCTAAAGCTTAATTTTTATAATATTATATATAACTAAAAGGGTAATCGCACGATACAACAAAATACATCTTAATTTTAATATTTTTTTTTTGTCTCAGTCGATGTTATAATACGATTTTATGTGATTTTGAGAAAACGTGATGTTTTATTTTTGAATAAAACATAAATATGAAGATATCATAAAAAATTGAAAAAAAATATTGATATTAATGTCAAATTAACTATTAAAAATTTCTCTACTTTTTGTGTATTTCTTTAATTCATTTTTTTATTTGGTTTGATAATATAATATTTTTATTAAGATAATAATTAAGTATTTTGTTAAAAGTTGACTATTCTCATTATATTTTTGACTTTTTATATTTAAAATGAGATATTTATCATCTATTTAATTATGTTTATTTGCAGTTTGTTACATTAATTCAAACATGAAGCTTTAATAAGTTGTATTTGCGCATAATTTACTTATAATCTTGAATTTTAAGTAATATGCATTAATAAACAGTAC
>NC_037530.1:29814276-29820285 GCF_001531365.2 Cynara cardunculus var. scolymus
TTATGTAACAAAATATTATAATTAATTAACTTTTTAACATGTTATTTTAATCATTCTACAATTTTCAACTCTCAAACATGATTAATATACTAGATAACTTATGACATAGTTTGCCAAACACATTTGTATATATCTAAGGTAGCATTAGATTTACACTAGATTTTGGTCAAAATTGATAAATAGATTATAAACTTAGGTTCCGTTTGGTTTGCAAAAATGAAATGGATTTAGGGGGATTTCAAATCCATTCCAATCTCATGTTTAATTTGTTGGATTGTCTGGATTTGAAATCCTATGATTTAATTGAAACCCTACAAACACAGGATTTTGAAATCCTTAGGGAGTGCTCGGGATTTCATATGATTTCGTAAGATTGTGCGAAATAAGGTTTTAAAAAATGTTTAAAACATTTGTTTTGTAATAATCGAGTAATAAAAATGTAATTTAATTATTTTTATAACTATTTTTTAATTATTTTATAAATAATGGAATCCAATTCCATTCCAAACTCTGTAAACCAAAAACACCAATGATTTCAAGTCCGTTCCAATCTAAATTCAAATTCAAATTCAAATTCATTCATGAAATTTAAATCCTTCAAAAACAATATTGCAAACAAAAAAGGAGCTTAGATTCTAAATGTAATAAATAAAATTTAAAATTTGATAAGTTTTGATTTTACGTTGTAAAATTTATATGTAACTTCATAGCATATTTGATTGTAACAGGTTCATCGTTTGGCATGCTTGGAACTTAAGAATATTATCGATAAAATCACAGATATATTTACAGCGATCGAGTCTGCCCGACCACGATGCTCGTCAGGATTAGAAGTTTTGTGCTCGTTACACTGTTGCATGGAAAAATGCATGCTGCTTCTTCGACATTGTTCTGAGTCCAGCAAACTTTACTTGGTAAATATTTCCAAATTTCCTTCTTTAAGCCACAATTACTTGATTGAGACTTTTCCTAGTGGAATATGCTGGATACCATTGGTTTAGTCACGAACTTGGATTATGAAGATCACATACACATACGTGTTTTTATACTGTAATATGATAAACACGAATGAGATATACTGGGTTCGTTTTGTTTGGTTTTATTGTAATCTGATGATACACGCCAATGAATTTTTTTACAGGCAATCAGTGGAGAGAGAATAATTTTGCGGTGCGAAAGGATACGCAATTCTTTGGAATCGTGTTTGAGCCTATTTCAAGGCTTGGTCGAACCCAGACTGGCTACTCAGGTTTGTCGTGCTCCATGCGGCATTTGCATCCAGTTTAATGATATCATTCTTTTTCCTACTATGTGCGGGATTTATTGGGCTTGTTTGGTCGGGTTTGGTTTCTATATCTTGTTGTCATTTGTGCTTTTGTACTCATTCGATATCAATGTCCCTTTCGTTGCAGATATCTCGAATTGTTGATTATATCGAAACTGTAGCTTTTACGATGGATTCCTCCGAAGATGAAGCAGGGAAAGTCTTACTGGCTTTACTCCATAAGGACATTGCACCATCAAGATTTACAAATCTGGAAGAACTCATGGCTTTCAAGTTTGCAGCTCTTAGGCTTCAGATTACATCCCCTTCAACCCTCGTTATCGAGAAAAGATCCATAAGAAAGCTACTAAACAAGATCCGTGATACCGACCCTGGAAAAAAGAAAATCTTGAACTATTTCTTGTATCTCACCAGAAAGTATGGAAAATCCATCAAACCACAAGAAACAGGAATCGCACATCCTGAAGGAGATGATGTCTTTGATTCACTTGAACCACCGACGAAATTCAGAAACCGTCGTTTGAGTGAACTTTCCTCTTCTAGCTCGATTCCCAGTTTAAGCAGTTCTTTAGGGGATCTACATCTGCAAGTAGAAAATGCTTCATTTCGATCTTCAGATACAAATAGTTTGGATTATAGTATGGTTGTCGCGATTGAAAATGGATGTGATAAGATCCAAGAAAAACCCAAGCGATTTGATGGTTATTCGGGGCCGGATAATGGCACGAGCTTGTCTATTCTTGCAAAGCTTTCGGTGCTTCCATGGGCATCCATGCGCCGGGCAGTCGAAGATGTGAAAAACCAGTTGAAAGAGGATCAAAGATCTCATGTTTTAATATCTACCAGTTACATAAAACCGGTTTTTAAGTTTCTGAAAGAGGCTTATCGGTTAGAGGACACCGGAGCAAAACGACATGGAGCGGAGTTGCTTTTGATTTTCTTGAAGGAATGCAGGTAAAATCAAGATTAACATTATCCCATTTCTAAATAAATGTTCACATTTCTAAACGTAAACCGTTACTAAGGGTAATCAATGTGTTAACTTGGTAAATCGTGTAATGATTACACATTTCTAAAATTGTAAAATTTCTGACTGAATTCTTTACAGAACCAACGTGCCACCGTTACCAGAAAACGCAATATACGATTTGTCGTTATTTCTCCGTTCAGAAATCATGGAAGAAGCGTTATCGATCTTAGAACTGCTCTCCTGCCATCAACAATACAATTCTGAAATAGTGGCATATGGGATTCTACCCTTTTTACTAGAACTGATCAAGAACCCTAAAAGCAGATACCACGATTTGACCTTAAGGGTACTTTGTAATCTTTCGGCTCACATCGATCTCGGCCACCACCTCATATATCTCGGCTTCATTCAACATTTGATTCCCATATTGGATGAAGTTTTGTTCTATGGCTACTGTCTCAAGATCTTCAAAAATCTATGCGCCATTGACGAAGCCGCGACTCATTTTGTTGAACACGATAACTGTATTGTTTCCATCGGCGAGCTTCTTGAAGTAGGGAAGGATGAAGAACAAGAGCACGCACTCGACATTTTGCTCGATTTATGTTACCAACGTGATGAGTTGCGGGAAAGGGCGATTCAAGCAAGCATCACTTCATGTTTGGTTGATATTTCAAGACACGGGAGTTGTAAGGGTCGGTTGTTGGCGGCCGAGTTACTTCATGTATTAGGTAATACCCCCGACGATCGTTCTTTATGTACCATCTCAGATACTTCTCAAAGCACAAACAGTAACCTTAAAGCAAACAAGCCGTGCTCCAAGAAGTCAGGATTATTTGGTAGGATAAAAGCAAAGTTCAGGAAATCCGTTCAATAGATTTCTCGTTTGTTGAAGACTAGACACAGTTATAGGAACGTACAGTTTATATATACTCTTCAAGTGATTTGAATTTGGACTTGAAACTCTAATCGCTTTATAGCTTTCCATTTTTAACCCATGGTCGGCCTTGCGTTTGCGGTAGCTTCATGCGGCTGCTCTTTCCTTTTTTGGCAAGGTTCGACTGACGGGTTTATTTCATGGTTCGTATGTAATGAATTGTACTTAAATGAGTTTTCACTTTTCAGTCAAGAGCATGTTCATTTGAAACAACTCGCTCCCATTAAAAACGGTGGTCATTTTGTAAAACCAGCTTATGGAGAAGGTTATTGAGCTAAATAGCCCTAGTTTTGCTCGATGAGAACGTTCTACAACAAGAATCGATCAAGAGGCCTTCGGCCCAATAGTACAAACGAGGCCTTTCCACCTTTAGTTCTGGGTTCTAGTTGACACGAGCGTGTAAGTTATTTGATGTACACTAAATAAGAACTAAAACAAATTTGTTGCATTTTGTGTTTTTAAGGAAAATGTACAACAATAAATTGGTACTAGTAGTAATCGCCCTTGATGAATTCGTTCAGCTTATTCACTTCATTGCTTTGCTGATCCACGATTGCTCGAACAACATCAACGATTGAAATCATCCCCACGATCCTTCCGTCTACCACGGGGACATGCCGTATCTGGTTTTCTATGATCAAATGACTTGTTAATATCCACTTATGCACACCAAGTGTTTGAAAAAAGTACAAAGAGAAGATATTAGTGACTACCTGACATTAGTCGCATTGCTTGATAAACGTTTGTATCAGATGTCACCGTTACCAGTTTGTTCTATTGAAGTTAACGAATGTTTTATGAGTTCAAGATTTATAACAGTAGCTTGATATTTCTAACATCGCATGAAAATGCAAACCTGCTCCGTCATGATTTCTTCGACTCTGGTGTATTTAGATGATCGATCCTTGACAAATACCTTCTGCATGTAATCTGAACATTTGTTTCATCGTCAATCGCAAATCTTGGTATGATTTAAATTTGCTCTATAGTAATCAATGTTTCTCATTGATAAGACAAGCCCCCTTGACTCATGGTCATGTCTGGCAACCATAAACAAACTGATTTTTTGAGCTTATTAAAAAGGCATCGTTTGGTTGGCTACCTGCTTATATGTATGTATGTGTTTTTTTTTTTTTGTTCTAAAATAAGTAGTGCAATAACCTCTTTCTGTGATGATTCCTGCAATCATTTGCTCATCTCCAGGCTTTAGAACCACTAAAGATCCAATATTGTTTCGAGCCATCTGCACAATCACAAAAACTTCAAATCAAATCCATCCAAGTCCTGTAGATTTCTTGGCTAGGGTGTTAGGCATGTGGCCAGACCCGGTAAACCCCAGACGCTAAAGCATGCATCCCATAACTGTGGTGGCCACAAGTGTAAGGGGCAGGAATCGAACTAGGGAAGATGTGTTGCCCTCCTCATCCCTCTAGGCCTCAACCAATCCTACACCACCATCTTTGTGGTTCCTATAGATTGTTTTTCGGAAGGGTGACTTACACTATGCGTGGACTAATCCTTGCTGCAAGAAATCAGCCTCGATAAATTTAGTGGCCACATTGTCGTGTACATGGGATATTTCACACGTCAACTGCTATGCCACAACCCTTCCTATAGATTTCTTCTTGGCTAAGTAAGTTCCATGTTGGTCCATCTTTCTTTGTTTTGGGTTGTTCATCTCCGTTGTCATTATTTTTTTACATATTTGTTGCAAGATTTTCTTTCATTTGTTTGATACAATGATATATAAAGAGACCCATGAAATTTATATGGAGAAGAAAGCGATTGAAAATATTTGAATGATGATCATGTTAATGTGGTAACATACTTGCTTCGCAGCATCATAGACTGTGTCGTCGCTCTTGCACCACAGCCACGATCCAACTTTTTCATCTTCTTTCGTCATCAGAACTTCAGCCACTGTCGTATTTTCCAAACCCTTCTGATCCGCTTCTATCGTCTTTGCATTCTCGGTGTACTTCTGTAGCTGCTGCAAGACAGGTATATGGAATGTTTTCTGGCAAGATTTTATCGCTCTTGCGATAATTTGCATTTTCACCATCGGAACAAGAACTTTTGTGCCTCAGACTCTGCATCATGTAGAAACATATGTTATTAAAAGCCGAAAAGGGAAACGAATAATCGATCGTAGGAGAAATGCGGTTTACGTTATGAACAGTAAACACAGCTTGACATTGTTGATTTAAAGCTCTTTCTGCGGTTAGAAGATATATGGATGGAAGCAATCTTCCATTTTGGTTCAATCTTGATGGAATACATTTGTGTTCTTTTCTTGAATGAGCAAGTTAAAGGAAAGGATTTCAAGCTTTTCTTTGGCAAGTTGCTTGCTTCAAAAAGTGGTCACCTTGAATGCATGTTTGTCGTAATGACTTGTACCTTGGGCCTCAAGAATTGTACCATGAACCAACATAAGGTATAGGGACTAGGTTTTGTACATAAACCCGCATATATTCTTGGGGCTTCTGACAAAAATGACCTTACGAAATAAAGAAATTACACTTTTAGCCCTAAAATTAAATCTTTTAATCAATTAGACAGGTACTTGTTTGCAAATAAAAAAAATTGATTTTTAAAAGGAAAAAAGTTAATAAAATATGTTGGTGGATCCTACCCTTACACAATGGTGGGTAAGCGCCCCCACCCATCTTTTAATTTAATTCTTTTTTATTTTTTTAAAAATCTAAATCTATACTATATTATAAAACATGTGGTTAAAATTTTAAAAAAATTTTAAAGTCTTTCTATATCTGAATTCGTGTAACTAACTGTAGATAAACATAATCAAATACAGGATAA
>NC_037530.1:29821710-29834936 GCF_001531365.2 Cynara cardunculus var. scolymus
GGATAAACATAATCAAATAGAGAATGAACATCTCATTTTAAAATATAAAAAATCTAAAATATAATTAGAATAATTATCGAGTTCCAACAAAATAAATAATTATTATCTTTGTAAAAAAATATTATTAAAACAAATATAAATTATTCGTTATTGTAAATAAATTAAATTATAAAAAGATTGAATTAAAAAATTACACAAAAAATGAGGAATTTCGAATAGTTAATTTGCTACTAATATCGATATATTTTTGTCAAATTTTTATGATATTTTCAAACATATATTTTATTCAAAAATAAAAACATCACCGCTTTCTCAAATTCACATAAAGCCATATTATAACATCGACTGAGATAAAGAATAAAATAAAATAAAATATTAAAATCACGATGTATTTTGCTGCATTGCACGAGTACGCTTCTAGTTATCTTATTAAGCAAATTTAGCAAAAGTTTTAAAGTCTTAAAATACTAAATGACCAAATACTTTTTATACTCATTTTTTTACTTCTTCATTTTTTCACTTTTTCACTTTTTCACTTTTTCACCCTCTCCTCTCCTCACATACACTCACCCTCTCACAACCAATTTTTTAAAATTATAATTTTAAATTTACACTTTATACCCCTATAATTAATTAATTAATTTACTTTACGTCATTTACTTTTAAATGTTTCATTTTAAACATTTATCAAATTAACATACATAATCGTATATCAATTAAAACATGTTTAAAAAATACATTTTWATTTTAACAAGTTACACCATTATAATCGTCTCGTTAATATTTTCGAAATGAGTCCAATATTGAATAGTTTTTGACTTAATTATATTATTATATATTAAATATACTGTGAAAAATATTTTTAATATTTACGATTTATACTTTTATAGTTATTTATTTATATATATATTATATATTTTGGGGTTAGGTTGTAACGCCCCCAAACACCACATTTGCATATATTACATATTTCATTACATAGAAATATAGTTTACATTATAAGGTCCTACTAGTACAAGGATTACTATATGTACAAAATCTACATATAAAAATTTCCAAAACAAATCTTGTACTATTACATGTAATGCAACATGTATCTTCAAAAGCAGACAACAGATTAGGAAAATAATCACATTTTCCCTTTCCCTTTAATATCCCCGGACCCCGCTATTCCTGCATTGCATAATTTAAAACAGAAAATGAGGGTTAGACCAGATGGGTCTAGTGAGTAAATCCCTTTCTTGCAAATGCAGGGTGATGAACACCAAAATATGATAATGTAATTCTGCTTTGAAATATTCTACAGTACAAATAAATAATGCAGTTCACAATATCATGCAAAATAGAGTATACCCAAGAACCTCAGTTCTATAAAATATCTCTGATTAGAGATCCAACGTTCCCAATATAAAACAATTATTGTAAACAAAACTTCTTGAATCAATAGACCATTCATTTATAAATATTAACAGAAAAGATTTAAGGCAATACTTGCCTGATATGACAAACTATTTTTCCTTTCTCAATAACATCTAAATTATTACTTCTAAATAGGAATAATATCTTTAATTCATCAGGTCACAAAGAAATGATGACTCAAAGTTATTAAATCAAATTAGTAATAATAATAAGAATTATAATAGTATCCACATATGACAATGCCACCCTTATTCAATGTACATCTCTCCTTGATATGTCACCCTTATTCCTCCATCAAAACATGGCTGCTTATCATAACAGACATAAGTCACCACGTCTGAAAGTACCCATTCCCAGTTCCAAACCAGAACAGACAAAAGTCACCACGTCTGGGGGAACTATTACTTAAAACAAGTTTCATACCAAAACAACGTCACCACACTTGGTAGAAACAATTTGCAAAATCCACTTCCATACCAAAACAGACTTATGTCACCACGCTTGGTAGGAAGGTTTCCCAAAATATAGTTTCRTACCAAAACAGACTTACGTCACCACGCTTGGTAGAAACATTTCCCAAAAATCCCGTTCCAATACCAAAACAGACTTACGTCACCACGTTTGGTAGGAACATATATTTATATTTAAAAAGATATAAAATACTCATTTTATAATCCATAATTAAACCCAATAATAGACATTTTAAACCATATAAAAAGTCTAAAATATAAAACTTATGAAAAAATTCCAAATAAGAAGTTATCCGGACAACTCATCGCTCAAGGCTTGTCCGATTTAACATTTAAAAAAATTCCAACACCTTTGTCCGGATAACAAGTCCGGACAATACATCAATCAAAGCTTGATCGATTTAAAATAATCCGGTCACCATATGGTCGTATTCCTACTTCTCAGTTCAAAATGATAACCATTCTTATCAATCATAACCCGCTGAACACTTAACCGGTTTAAGACTAAACCGTTCAACACTTGAGCGGTTTAAGGCTAAATCGCCCAACCCTTGACCGATTTAAAAATAATCCGGACAAGCTTTGTCCGATTTAAACTTAATCCGGTCACCCTTTGTCCGGATAAAACCCTTAAACAAATACATAATTTCTTTTCAATAATAATCAACATTCAAATAAAAGTAACAAATTTTATGTAAAAAGATTTAGAAATCACTCACCTTAAATCTTTTGAAACCAAACACTTGAAATCAACTTGATCTTGAAATCAGACTCTTGCAATCCGGTTACTCTTCTTCTTTTAAATCGCTCAACTTTTAAAAATGACAAGAAGAAGAGAAATGGAGGCTAAGCCATCCTTTTATAACTTTCTAAAACTGGAAGGTCGGCTAAACAGCCCCCTTCCCATGTATTCCCACTTCATGCATACCCATGACATACATTCATACATACACACAATATGCATGTATGCTTATGTATACATACCATATTATTTATATGCATTTTATTTAGACTTACCACATATACATAATCTCATACATGCATCTACATTATGCACATGATTTTTACACATTAGCATGATCAAATATAACAATTTATCATGCTATCATGAAATCATTTATTCAGATAATCACGTATTATTTACCTTGGGTGATAATCAAGATCCGGTTATCACATAGGCTGTCCAAATTGTACTGTATAATATGTTTTTGGGTTTTTTTTGATATATATACTGTATTAATTCAACCTTAATTTGAGTTTCTGGACAAGAAAGAGGGTAAGTAGTTGAAATTTCATTCTAAAACCCATTTTTTTGTCTTTTCATGGCTTATGATCTGTCAAATTTGTAGTTTTTCTTTATTGGTTTTGAGTGTTTATATTAAAACTCAAGTTTCTTGGTTCTTTGCTCTTGGTGTAAATCGAATAAATTTGTGGAGTCGTTTAAATATGTTGAATTTTAAACTGACATACAATTTTTTTCATCGATAGTTTGTAATTGGAACCATAACTCTAATTTAATCAAATTGTATTAATATGTAAAGACCAAGTGTAACCTATATCATCGTTAAATCTTATCTTATAAAACCAGCGGAACTTTAAAATCATTAAAATTCATGGCTCCCGCCGCATTGCACGAGTACACAGCTAGTTTTTTTTAAATTTAATTTAATTTAAAAAACAAATTCTTAAAAATTCAATTTTTGCATACGAATTTTTTTTTAATTTAATTTTTTTGGTTACAACTTTATTTTTTTAAAATTTTTAATTTTTTGGTTTAGATTTTTTTTAATTTTTATATTCACTTTACTTTTTTCTAATATAACACTTTTCAATTTTCTCGTTCTCAATACAATATTATTATATTTTCTCCTTCCCAATACAACATTATTTTAATTTTTTTAACTTTAATTTTTTTTAAATTTATTTGTTTCTTTAAAAATTTAATTTTTTTAGAAATTTGAAATGTTATTTCTAAAAAAATTTGAAATGTTATTTCTAAAAAAAAAATTAATGTTTTAAAAATTAAATAAATTTAGAATAGTGTTGTATTGGAAAGCAGAAAATTGAATAGTGTTGTATTAGAAAAAAAGATGAGAAGATGAGCAGTTGAGTAAGTAGCCTATTGTGTCAAAATCTTCAGGAATTTGTGTGCAGTTGAGTAAGTAGCAGCTCATTGAAGCGAAGATGAGAATTGTATTGAATCCATTAGAGAGATTCTTGATCAAGGAGGTAAAGATGAAGAACAAGATAACGCACTTCATATTTTACTGTGTTTATGTCATCAACATGAACAACTACGGGAAGTTTTGATGCAAGAAAGCATTGTTTCTTCTTTGGTAGATATATCGCAAATGGGAGTTCTGAAGGGAAGTTGATTTCAATGAAGTTGTTGCAGTTCCTGAATAATGATCAAGAATGTTTTATTGCGGACGTCCGCCAAAACACAAATATTTAACCTGAAGAGTTGCAGCTTCTCTCCACAGACATGAGCGTGTCTTATTATTTTTGTATATTTTAATTGATGCTAATTATTATCTAAAGACTAATTTGATGTGAAGTTGGCCTTAATTTGATGACTTGACGTTGGTGTGACAAAAAAATGTAGGAGATACTCCATTGTTGAGTCCGTATAATAATCTAATTAATTAGTAATTATATATTTAAATGCGTTGTAATAAGTTTATATGACGATTTTGGACGTCTTAACAAGTTTTTTAGGACATTAGTTTGTTGTGATTTTAAATATTGTTTTATTATCCGTCCATTTTGATGCTACTTTTATAGTTTGTTGTGATTATAAATCATAAATCAGATGATTTATAAATTCAAAGTTAAAATGTTCCATTGGTCAAATATTTTGAAATGATGTTTTTAACTTATGAACAGTAAACACAACTTGAGGTTGTTAATTTAATGTTAAAAGATATTTGGATGGAAGCAATCTTCCATTTTGGTTCAAGTCATTATAGCATGGGCAAAGGGTTACCTCTTAAAAAGGTGATGCTAGACCTGATAGGCAAGGAAAATGAGCATCATAAAGTTGCCTACAAGAGGGGTAAGTAAACCAAAAAAGCTATGTAAAACTCTTGTTTTAAGCCATTTCATGGCCTTTCTAAGGTATCAAACTTGTATTTTTTTTAACAACTATCTCCTCTTCATTTTATATAACATCACACAAAAAACTGAATACTGGAACCATATCTTTCGTCATTGAAAAACTATGGCTGAAAGAAAGCCTTCAGGCTTCCGTTTTCGCCTACCGTGGTTACTACAACCTGCATTAACTTCCCGTTCTGCCATTGCCCCCGAGCCGCCACGCACCACCACACAAACCTCTGTTGTATCAACTCCTGCTCAAAGGCCACCATTTCGGCCGGCAGGGATAGCCCCGGCACCAGTAGCACGACCATCGACCCTAGCTACACCAGCACCACCACCAGTTTCGCCAACACAAGCTCCACCACGTTCAGCAACATCGCCAGTGCCGGTAGTATCATCTCCACCTCCTGTTCCGGCTAAGTCATCAGCACCTAAATCCGCATTAGCAAAAAATCTTGATCCTGTTGCAAATCAACCTAGGAAAGAAACTCAAACCACCAGTGAAATTGCCGGAGCTATTCCACTTGGTGCTGCTAGAACTGCCGATGATGGTGAAACTCAGCCCATGAAAGGAACTCACAACTCCACAAAAATGGCAAGTCCAACAACTCTACCTGCAATTGATAAAGTTGCTGCTACCATTAAAACTCAAACCACCGGTGAAACCCCAGGTCCCGCGGTTCCAATTGCGGCTGCTAGAACCGCTGACGTAGGTGAAACTCAGCCAATGGAAAAAACTCAGGCCACCACAGAATTGGCAAGTCCGGCAACTCCACTTGCAATTGATAAAGTTGCTGATACCATCAAAACTCAAACCACCAGTGAAACCCCAGGTCCGGCTGTTCCACTTGCGGCCGCTAAAATCACAGAGGCTGATGAATTTCAGTCCACTAAAGAAACTCAGGCCGCCACTGATATGGCAAGTTCGACAACTCCACCTGCAATTGCAAAAATTGCTAATACCATCGAAACTCAGCTTACAAAGGAAACTCTCACAACCACCGGAACTAAACCAACCATTGAAACACCAGCTCCGGCAACCCCACCTCAACGACTGCCACTCAGGCCACCGTCTCCAGTTAACATACAACCACTTCAGACAGATACCTCACCCAGATCTCCATCTCGATTAGCCTCTCAGTCTACAGAAAAACCATCATCATCTTCCCCCATAACCACAAGTGCAGTTTCCCATAATACACCAGGAAATATGGCAATAGATTCAAATAATGTTTCACAGGGTGTTGATCTTGCTCTAGATGCAAAATCAAAGGAGATAGCAAAAGCGAAAGGAAAACAAACCAAATCCTTGAATCGACATTCAATGGACAAAATCACGGAAAGAAAATCTCAAAAACCAAAAGCAATACCATCAGCTCGACTTTCCCTACACAGAGAGATCAAAGACGACATTTTCAAGTTCATTCATAAGATGGCAACAAGTCCTCCAAAGAGATATATGGATGAAAAACCTGCAAGTGTTGTTACAGTTGCTGGTGACAACACAGGGGCATCTATGCATTTAGGTTCAGATGTAACCAAAAGAGATATCCAAAGAGGATATAAGGTTAATCCTGCCATTAATGGAGAGGGAAACTCAAATGGTAGAGATTCAGAATCCAATGAAAATGAGGAAACAAAAGCAATCGTTAATAGCAATATTCAAGGAATCAATAACTCAATGATGTTCAACAGCTCTGTTACTGATAGGAACCCAGGTGTTCATCTAGGTTTTTTCCATAATATAGCGAACAACAACGATTCAAAGATGGAGAATAGGGGGTCAATGGAGACGCATAAGGCGGAAGCCAACATTACCCCCCAACAGACACTCGTTTACGATCCCACAATCGGAAGATGCCTTGAAGGGGTTTCCATGGAGGCTTGCGACCTTGAAGCAGATGATGACAAGAAATCAGTCAAAGGTTATGAAATAGAGGTTGCTTGATTTAAACAAGAAATACCGAGAAAATAAGGATGATATCTATCATGTCTATTACGTTTGGTCATGTATTTTAGGTTGACTTAATGAACGAAGACAAGCTAAATAACAAATTTTTATAGCGTTTCTAACTATTCAATTTCATATAAGATTTAGGGTCACTCGAGATAGTATCTTTAAGCCTGTAAACAAACTGAACATTCACTGAACTGTTTAACGGAAAGTTCGTTTATGTATGTTTATTTAATAAACGAACGAACATTAACAAATGTCTTGTTCGTTCATTTATGTTCGTGAACGTTCGTTTACTTATGTTCGTTTATGATAATAAATTATAATTTAAATAATAATAATAATAATTATTATTATTATAATTAATAACAATAGAGTAAAGAGTTTACATTTTCTATTAGATTTCTTTAAAGAAATCTAATGTATTTAATTGTACCCAACCCTGCATTTCACTTATATAGCTGCTTGGTTGTATGACTTTTTCTCAACTCTTTCTATGTATGATGCATTTTTTTCCTATCCCACATCGGTGGAAATTAACAAATTTTGCTCCATCCTCTACTATATATATTTGATCCCCACCCCTCAAAAAGTCAAGTGATTGACCGCTCAGGTATTTAAGTTTGTTTGTTTAGAACGAAGACGAACACAATCATTTCTTAATCAAACGAACATGAACATAAAGAATTTTGTTTGTTTATTGTTTGTGTTTGTTTGGTTAAGTTAAACGAACAAACACAAACAAGTTTCCGTTTGTGTTCGTTCGGCTTATTTACAAGACTAAACATCGTTAATTAACAACGGTTATCAAGGGGACCAAAAATATAATTCACTCTAAATTCAATTGTGATTCATATCCGATCACAAATCAAATATCTTAAATCTATATATCTATTAAAAGAAAAACCAAATAGAATGACTTGACAGATATTTGAGTATTCCTTAAATCTAAAACCAAATAGAATGACTTGACACAATAAGATTTGAGTATTCCTTAAATTTTGAAATGTGGTTAAATTTGCTTATCCCACATTGGTAGAAAGAAAGAAAGTAGAAGAAATGAAATGTGTATATATATGAAAAGAAGAGGTGATTTTTTTGTTGCAAGTTATGATGTTGGTTCAAATAAGTCAACCCTTTCATTTGCAATTGTTATTATGAGATTTGAGTATTACTTAAATCTTAAAATATGGTTAAGTTTGCGTATACCATATAAAAAGATGACTTAAAAATTGAGATAACATCTTGAGAGTGATGTATTTTAAAATCTTGCGTTGTGGTTGGTTTTTGAAAATCCCACATTGATGAACAAATAATACATTGATTGAATATGATATATAAAAATAAGCATGTGATTCTTCCGAAAATTAAAAAAGCACTATGAGATTTGAGTATTTCTCTAAACCACAACATTGATGTTGCACCCAAATAATTGAGTAATTTTTATTCCTTATTTTTGTGGTTGAATTTATTTATCTCATATTAATAGATAGATGAAAGATTAACAATTTATTATATATATATATATATATATATATATATATATATATATATAGGCGGGATCAGTTAAAAACCGTCTAATTCCTAGAAATCGTGTAAACCAATTTCGACCAATAGGAAAATTCTTTTTTTTAATTAAATTTAATCATTAAGGGTAGATTTGTCATTTACATTGTTTTTGATTAAATATGTAATTTATTAAAAGATCTTAATTAAGGTAGCGTAATGAAGGAAACGTTAAAAATAGTAATATTTAAATGTTTACTTAATTTAGTATTTTAAAAATTAAATATGTTTATTTGTTTTCTAGGTTTATTAGTAGTAAGAATATGAAAATCGAAAATTATTATATTCATTGATCCACGAAATCAGTAACAGATCCTAACAAAAATTCATGAACCGGTAAAAATATAATCATTTGTGAAATAGATTCATGTTTAGATTGTTTCGTGAAAACGTTCATTGAGGAGCTTGTTTTATGAAACGTATGCATATTGGTTCATGAAAATGTTCATTGAGAAGCTTGTTTTATGAAACTTTTGGGGATGAACTGGTTGCGTCATATAATATTCTTGGACAATCTTGTTTTCTTATAAACAATTATTGATGAAATTGTTTCATTTTGTTTTAATTTTTTTGGATGATTTTGTTCACTTAATGGTTAACAAATCATGTAATGGTAAATGCATTGACTCTATGAAACGTGTTCAGATTGGAAAAAAAATTGCCGATGAAATGGGTGCATAAAGAAAGTGAAACAATTTCATAATTGTTAAGAAAATGTTGTATAATTAACGAACAGTGAAATCATTTCATAATTAGATTAAAACGGATCTATCTACCAATAACATGAAAATGACAAATGTCTCATCTAGCATTACACTGATTTGTGTATTGATGAAACTATGAAACGTGTTCGGATTGCAAAAACTTTGTTGATGAAATGGGTGCATAACGACATAGAAACCATTTCATAGTTGTTAAGAACATGTTGTTTAATTAGCAAACAATGAAACCATTTCATAATTAGATTGAAACGGATCCATCTACCGGAAACTTGAAAATAACAAATGTTTCATCTAGCATTACGTTGATTTGTGTATTGATGAAACTGTGAAACCATTTCGTTCATGAAATGTAGTATTAAATTTTTTATTATTATTATTATTATTCAAAATGTTTCATTATGTTAAATTGATTATAATGTGTTTTATTTTTATTGTTGATCTATTTTAATGATGAATGTTATTTTTTTATAATATTTGAACATAAAATTAATATATTATTTTACAAATAGTTTTGTTTCATTAATATTACGATATACATGATATAGTTGTCATTAATATTACTACTACCAAAGTTACCATTTTGCCCTTTTGAGATTATAAAATAATTTTTTATTTTTTTTTTATTTTTCTAATATAACTTACACTAATCTTGACCATTGATCAAGAAAATGAATGTATGAGATTGGTTTACATGGTTTACACAAATGAAGACATTTTTCATTTGATCGCTCCTCTCTCTCTCTCTCTCTCTATATATATATATATATATATATGTTTGTGTATGTGTGTGAGAGAGAAAAGAGGTTGAGACGCCTTTGTGATAACTCAGTGGTTGTCTCCCTTTAACCAATTCTCTAACTCATATTATTGGTTCATTGTAACCGACTCTTTGAAGTCATGAAGTTGGTTTATTTTGGTCAACCCTCTTAAACAGTTAGTCTATACAAAAAATTAATTTATATATACCATTAATATATCAACATATCTCAATATCAAATATCATCAATATAATAAAAGAAGAACTAAGGGGATAATATGGTATCGTGATATTTGAGTATTCATAATTATTTATTGGTTATCCAAATTGGGGAGAATACGATAAAGTGAAACCACGTGAATACATGGGTTTAGTTTTTTGGCTCACACTCTAAACGAAATATATTAATTATTCTACTTTACATTTTCATTATAAGTAAATTAACGTATCACGTTTTATCTTAATTTATTATATGATTTTAAGGAAACAAAATTTGTCGCCGAGCAATGCACGGTGAAGGAAAAAGACTTGGAATTTCTTTTTGTTTTAGAGAACTTAAATAAAAAGAACTGCATCTAAGTAAAATCAAGAACTTGTAGAGGCGTAACCGCCTGCACTCTTGTTTTTTTTAATTTTAAATTTATTATATGAAAATAGATTTAGCAACGACAAGTATAGCGACCACAAGTAGTTAGTTGCTAAGGCTAACTTAGCCACTAAGGTGACAAACAGTGGTTGTCATGGGTGTAAATGGCATGTGACAACTTGCGAACTATTCGAGATCGACTTTGTCAAAACTCGGTCAACACTCGGCTCAAATAGGCTCGGCTCGAGCTAGAGTTCGATTCGACATGCTAACAAGTTAGACGAGCTACTTTTTAAATTCCTTTTTTTTCTTTCAATTTTGCTCTTTATATATCTATATATATATATATATATATATATAGTTTGTTTCAAATACAACCCATCGCATTTGTACAACCAACGCAACCCAATAAATTGAGATATTTATGGAAACGATGAGAGTTTATTTATTATGATTTAAATATTTATGGAAGGTGAATATAATTCATTAATTATGATCAATACTTTATATTAGGAAACAATCAAAACTTATATGAAATTACATAATAATCAAATAAAATAGATGGTTGAGATTGGGTTGTATTGGTTGCACAAATGTCAAATGTTGTATAATAACTAGCCCCCCCTCTCTCCGTCTCTCTCTCATGCACACCTATGCATATACTTTACCAACACATACATGCCTACATACACGTGTATATCTATAAGCACATATTATAGGCATATAATATGTGCTTATAGATATACACGTGTATGTAGGCATGTATGTGTTGGTAAAGTATATGCATAGGTGTGCATGAGATGGTCCATCATGCAAACACGTGGCTTGTTTAGGTAGCCCACTCCTTTTTTTTGGAAACTATATAAAGAGGTTTAACCTCTCATTTGGCTTGCTGCCATTTTTAGAAGTTGAGAGCTCTAGAGTGAGTGTTGTCCGGTTTAGCAAAAGGAGGAGTTTTCAAGTTGATTTCAAGTGTCAAGTTTCAAAAGAGAATCAATTTCTAGAGTTTTGGTTTCAAAAGCTTTTTAAGGTGAGTGGTTTCTAAACCTTTTTGTATTAAAATTTTACTGGTTTTAATTACATGCTTCGTATTATTCATATTTGAAGAGAGCATGTTTATTTTTGTTCTAAGTGTTATCCGGATAAAGCTTGACCGGATAAGGGTGTAAACCGGACAAGCCTTGTACGGGGTGTTGTCCGGATTGTTTTTAAACCGGTTAAGCTTTAAGCGGTTTAGTGACCGGATTAGTATAAACCGGACAAGCCGTGAGCGGTTTGTTGTCCGGAGTTGGTTAAACCGGTTGAGGGTTGAACGGTTTATCTTTAAACCGGATGAGAGTTGAATGGACTAGTGTTCGGATTTGTTATCCGGACAAACTTGAAATTGTTCTAAGTGTTTAACCGATTAGCAAGTGTGTGGTATGATTGATCGGATTAGATATTCGATTAAAATGTGAAATTATTTTAAGTAAAGTATGTTGAATTTTTGGACCTTGTGTTTGGTCATAATAGATTTTTTGTACTAGTGGACCCGGATATATTTCTTTGGTATGAAATATGTATTACGTGCAATGTGTGGGTTGGGGCATTACAGAATGGTATCAGAGCCCGAGTTTAAGGGATTTATGTATTTTAACAGCATGATACCTAGACTTAAACTGTTTTATTGCATGTTAAGGGTCTCGGACATAGTTAGCACCATTGGATATAAATATGATAAGTTGAAAGAACAGTGTGTAAGGTAAATTTTAATTACGTCTGGCCAGTGTAATTATAAATTTACAGGTACATATCTGAACTTGAATACTTTATTATATTTGGGAATATGAATACGTGAATATTAATATTGAATTCTTCAGATGTCTAATCAAATAAGAAGGTCTGAAAGAATAGCTCACCCAGAATCTGAAGAAAGAGAGGAAGCCTTGGTTAATTTTCTAGTCAGTACAGCTGGAAATAGAGGTCGAGGAAGACCAAGAGGAAGAGGAAGAGGTAGGAGTCAGTCACAACAAAGAGGACGGACTGAAGTATACTCTGAACAGGAAGAATCCCACTCCGGGAATGTTCAGGGAGGAACAGTACCACACCCAGAATATATAACCAGAGATGTATTGGCAGAAGAAATGGGAAAGTTATGAGAAACTTTGATATCAATTATGAAGATACCTGCCAGAGTTGAAACAGAAAGAGTAGAGGTTTATCCATCTGCTCCAATCACTCAGAATAGAGAAGGTGATATTAAGACTTTCTTAGCGTGTAAACCACCAACCTTCTCTGGAGAAAGAGATCCRGTAAAAGCGATGTGCTGGATCAAAGAAATGGAATCTGTATTTAACACTATCCGATGCCCAGAAACGGATAAGGTACGATTTGCTGTTTCAGTGTTGAAATCAAATGCTTTATTCTGGTGGGAAGTGGAATCGTCTACCTGGACAGATGTGTTACAAAGTATGTCATGGATAGAATTTGTGGATMGATTTAAGAATCAGTTCTGTCCTAAAACTGCTGTTAGACAAATGGAAGAAGATTTCTTGAAATTGGAGCAAGGAAATAAGATTGTACGGGAGTATATGGAGAAATTTATTGAATACTCTCGTTTTGCTGATCATTACGTTTCAACCGAGTCAAGGAAGATAGAAAGGTTTATTTGGGG
>NC_037530.1:29837816-29873361 GCF_001531365.2 Cynara cardunculus var. scolymus
TATTGGTGGCCCGGAATGAAAAGAGATATAGCACGATATGTGGAACAGTGTCTAACGTGTTTACAGGTCAAGATTGAACATCAGAGACCTTATGGAAGCCTTCAATCTTTGGAGATATCTGTATGGAAATGGGATCACATTACCATGGATTTCGTTATGAAATTACCACGAACACCAAAAGGATATGACACGATTTGGGTAATTGTGGATCATTTATCTAAATCTGCACATTTTCTACCGATAAGAGAAAGATACTTTTTAGAAAAGTTAGCGCAGATTTACATTAAAGAGATTATTACTAGACACGGTGTTCCTATGTCTATCATCTCTGATAGAGATAGCCGATTTACTTCAAAGTTTTGGGAAGGGTTACAAAGAGCTTTAGGATCCGAAATTCGACTAAGTACAGCGTATCATCCACAGACTGATGGATAGAGTGAAAGAACTATTCAAACTCTAGAAGATATGTTGAGAAGTTGCATTATTGACTTCAGAGGATCATGGGAAGATCATTTACCATTAATAGAGTTTGCATATAACAACAGTTATCATTCTAGTATTCAAGCGGCACCATATGAAGTATTGTATGAACGTAAATGTCGAACGCCGTTGTGCTGGAATGAAGTGGGTGAAAAACCGCTAACAGGTCCTGAGATTGTTCAAGAAACTTCCGAAAAGATTGAACTGATCCGCGAAAGAATCAAGACAGCATAGGATCGCCAAAAAAGTTATGCTGATAATCGTCGAAAATCCATTGAGTTTGAAGTAGACGATTTTGTGATGTTAAAAGTTTCGCCATGGAAGGGTGTTGTCAGATTTGGAAAGAAGGGAAAGCTCAGTCCAAGGTATGTAGGGCCGTTCAGAGTATGTAAACGAATTGGGCCTGTAGCATATCAATTAGAGCTACCAGAAGAGTTGAGTCTGATTCACAACACTTTTCATGTGTCGAATTTGCGGAAATGTTTGGCTGATCCAAATTTAGCTGTACCATTGCCAGAGATTCAACTAGACAGTAAATTGAACTTTGTGGAAACACCAGAAGCCATAATTGACAGAAAGATCAGCGTGTTGAGAAACAAAGAGATAAGTCTGGTTAAAGTACAATGGAAGTTTCACAAAGGACCAGAAGCGACTTGGGAATTAGAGTAAAAAATGAGATTAGAATACCTGTGGCTTTTTGATTAAAGGAATTCCGGGACGGAATTCTCTTGAGGGGTGGATAATGTAATAACCGGATCTTGGTTATTACCCAAGGTATGTAATATGTGATTATTTGATAAAATGATTGCATGATAACGTGATAAACTGATATGTTTGATACGTGCTGGTGTGCGAAAATGTGCATTTAATTGGATGAAGGAGTATACATATTTATTTGTATTTATATATATATATATATATATGTGTGTGTGTGTGTGCATGAGTGTGCATGTGGGTGTAGGGTTATTATATGCATATAATATGTGCTTATAGATATACACGTGTATGTAGGCATGTATGTGTTGGTAAAGTATATGCATAGGTGTGCATGAGATGGTCCATGATGCAAACACGTGGCTTGTTTAGGTAGCCCACTCCTTTTTTTTGGAAACTATATAAAGAGGTTTAACCTCTCATTTGGCTTGCTGTCATTTTTAGAAGTTGAGAGCTCTAGAGTGAGTGTTGTCCGGTTTACCAAAAGGAGGAGTTTTCAAGTTGATTTCAAGTGTCAAGTTTCAAAAGAGAATCAATTTCTGGAGTTTTGGTTTCAAAAGCTTTATAAGGTGAGTGGTTTCTAAACCTTTTGTATTAAAATTTTACTGGTTTTAATTACATGCTTCGTATTATTCATATTTGAAGAGAACATGTTTATTTTTGTTCTAAGTGTTATCCGGATAAAGCTTGACCGGATAAGGGTGTAAACCGGACAAGCCTTGTACGGGGTATTGTCCGGATTGTTTTTAAACCGGTTAAGCTTTAAGCGGTTTAGTGACCGGATTAGTATAAACCGGACAAGCCGTGAGCGGTTTGTTGTCCTGAGTTGGTTAAACCGGTTGAGGGTTGAACGGTTTATCTTTAAACCGGATGAGAGTTGAATGGACTAGTGTCCGGATTTGTTATCCGGACAAACTTGAAATTGTTCTAAGTGTTTAACCGATTAGCAAGTGTGTGGTATGATTGACCGGATTAGATATTCGATTAAAATGTGAAATTATTTTAAGTAAAGTATGTTGACCGGATTAGATATCCGGACAACAAAATGGATTTTTGTTCTAAGTGTTAATACGGATGAAGTTTGATCAGACTATTAACCGGATTTGTTATCCGGATGAGTGTTGACCGGATTTGGTTGACTGGACTTGTTATACGGATGAATGTTGACCGGACTTGTTATACGGATGAATGTTGACCAGACTTGTTGATATTATTTGAAATGTTATTTTGTGGCTTGATAAAAATTGTTATTTTATCATAAAATGAAGTTTTGACGTAAATGGTTTTGATCTGAAAATTGTTCCGATGGCTGCGGTTTATTTGGAATTATTTCATAAATGTTTTGGTGAAGAGATAAGGGTGGCATATCAAGGAGAGGTGTCCATTTGTTATAAGGGTGGCATATCAAGGAGATGTGTCTATTGGATATAAGGGTGGCATTGTCTATGTGTGTGACTTTATATAACTCTTTCTATCCTTTCCTTTAAGATTACCGAAATCTGGAATCTTTATTTCTTTGTGATTTAAAGATTTAGGATGAAGGTTCTTATTTGGAAATCATAGATTTTTTTATTATTGAGGAGAAAAGATCTGTTTTGGCCTGAAACTTTGTTAAACCTCGTTATTAAGAAAAAGGTTTAAAAAATGGCATTGTATGGAACCTGATTGGTTCAAAAGGTGTGAGTTTTGAATAAGCTAAGTGATAGCTTGAATCTGAGAAATGACTTGGTATTATGGACTCATATATTTGTTATTCATATGAATACTTGATTTTATAAGGTTTTGGTGATCCTTCACCCTGCAATAACGTAAATAGGGTATCTTACTAGACTTTTAAAGTCTAACCCTCGTTTTTGTGATTTTAAATATGTGTTGCAAGTCGGGTGGAAGGTAAAGGAAAAGAAAAGATTTAGTGCTTTTCTTACGTGCATTTTGGTTGAAGATTTGCTTTTGATGCATAGCTCTGATGATTAGTACAAGTTTGTATTTTGAATTTTTGGACCTTGTGTTTGGTCATAATAGATTTCTTGTACTAGTGGACCCGAATATATTTCTTTGGTATGAAATATGTATTACGTGCAATGTGTGGGTTGGGGCATTACAGTGATCAAATGAAAATCACTCCAATTTGTAAAAACCGTAAAAACTACTCTCATCCGTCGTTAATCTTATGAAATTTTTTCATGAAATTGTTAATCTTGTGAAATTGTTTCATATAATACTTTTTTTGATGAAGTTTCATATGTGGTTATGAAATTGTTTCATATACTACTTAATGACATTTTAATGAAACTGTTTCATATATTTCTCTAAAATTAAAATAATGAAGATGATAATATCCATGATTAACACCCTCAACAATAAAAATGGTTAATCAACCTCTCATAATTACAAAAAAATGAACAAAATGAAAAATTATGATTGGTTGAATGAGGTTTTCACGGTTTTTACAAATTGAGTAGTTTTTATTTGAACCCACCCTTATATATATATGGTTGGGTTCACGTGAGACCAATGGTTTTTCGTGAGACCCGTAAAACCAATTTATGTTCATTGATCAACTTTAAGAGTTAATAATCTAATGGTCTAAATTGCACGGTGACAATTTTGTGATTATTGAGAAGTCTCGTGGCGTTTATGAATGTTCAGATCTGACGATTGTAGATTTAATCCAAGGGTTGAGAATTGGTCTTACTGGTCTCATGAAAAAACATTGGTCTCACACGATCCCAAATATATATATATATATATATGTATATATATATATATATATATAAAATCAAAAACAAGATTTTTTATATCAGTTTATTTTTATTTGTTTAATGCTAATTTTATGTTTATTTCACACAAACATTGTTCTTCATGGTATCATATATCCATACTAAATTTAAATATGAAAATTTTCTATTGGTTTGATAAATAAAACTAACATAAAACAATAACACCTTATACTTTACACGATAGAAAAATAGTGTAGTTTCCGAACCCCCACATCATAGGTACACTAACATACACTACTACAAAAGGTATCAACGTACAACATAAATCCGTCACTAATTTCCAACGAATCACTAATGAAAAGACCATCATCATTAATCTTGCCAACGAAAACACCATCCGTCGGTGGCTTTTAAATTACCAAAGGATTATCGACCGTCAAAAAATATTTATTTTTTGAAATAAATTTTCACATGGCCAACTGAATTCACCATTTACGATGGACACCTATAGCTTGGTCCGTCAGTGAAGGCCTCTAAATTTGAAGTGACATGAAATAAAAGCTCTCTTCTGAGTTAATCGGTCAACTGATAAAAAATTCGAAATTTTAGTGCTTTTCTTAATATGTTACCAATTCGAGTCAAATCTCATTTGAGATCCTTACTCATCTCCAGGTTCTGGAATTAGTTGGGAACTTGGGATGTCGTAAGTTTGACTTTTATATATATATATATATATATATATATATCTACCTACCTTCTTTTCTGTCTACTGATTCTTTTGAACATTTCAAAACTTATATAAAATATATATATATATATATATATATATATATATATATAGTGCACTTGGATGATCATAATTCTAGATGACACGGCTTATACACGTGATCTGTTTACTTAACATATGAACCTTAAAACGACTTAAATGTATAACTTCATTTTCAAAGTCAACTAAAGGTCAAACCAGTTTTAACATCAAGCGATTATAAAGGATATTATATATATTTGAAGGTTTTTAGAAATGGGTTCTCAGTTCTCTCAAGTGGCAAACGTACTCTTGATGATAGCAGTGCCATATACTTGATTGGTTTGGTTTGATTTGATTTATACTAACTCCTCCTCGTCATAAATCTCGTATGTTTTCTTCCTTTTCAATTGCTTGTTTATTATAATATATATATATATATATATATATATATATATACTCGGGATCTGAAAGAATTGAATCGATATAACGACATGAACGAACCTGATCAGTTGTGTATTTGATTTCAGGTGAGTGAAGAGGATCAATGAGGAAGAACTGTACCTGTTTAAAGCTTCTCGCAAAGGAAGATAAGGTTTGTATTCTTAGTGGTGTTTCAAGCCCTTTAATTATTTTTTGATACCTTAGTTTTGTTTTATTGGAAGTGACTTGATTAAAAATGGAAGTTAATTGATGAAACAGATGCATCATTTGTCATGCAAGCAACTCGAGAAAATTATCGACAAGATCACATCCATATTTACAGCCATTGAATCTGCTCGACCACGAGGCGAATCGGGAATACTGGCGTTGTGCTCGTTACACCAATGCATGGAAAAGTGCAAGTTGCTTCTTCATCATTGTTCCGAATCCAGCAAACTTTATCTGGTATATATAAACGTTTCCTAATCGTGTTTCTTGATTGCATAATTCTTTATCCGGTAAATAGTAACCTAGAGTAGCTTGGATGACAGAAACCTCCCCTCTCTCTATAAGGGCTCTTTTATAAATATATTCAAAAAGGTTCCAGATACTCTAACACATCCCTCCAACAAAGGCCGGAAACACAAAGATGTCCTAAATGGTAGATCTTGGCTCTGATACCATGTTAGAATATGTAAAACCCCATTAGCTTTACTTTTTCAAAAACGCCCTTGAGGAAATAACTGAAGGAATATATTAAAGAGAAAGTGTCCGGGTCAATCTTATGTAAACATATTCAATAACACATGATGAACAAACTCTTTTTCAGGCAATCAATGGAGAGAGAATAATATGGAGGTGCGAAAGGATTCGGTATTCTTTGGAAGTATGTTTGAACCAGCTTCAAGACATGGTCGAACCCAAATTGGCTACTCAGGTTTGTTCTTCACCATGCCATTACTTTTGCATCTATTTTAACGAGTATTGCTTCTTTTTTATGTTGGAGTCTCACGTTGATTAGACTTGGACCGTTTCTACTTAATACGTGTTAGAACCTCAAGGATTCTTTTGAAGAGTAATCTAAAAAATGTTCTCGTACTTTTATTCATGATATCAATTTGGGTGTTATTGCAGATATCGCATATCATTGATTATATCAAAACCGTGGTTTTTACTATGGATTCTTCGGACAAAGAAGCAAGAAAAGTGTTATTGACTTTACTTCAACACGATAGAGAAGCATCAAGTTTTGCTGATCTTGAAGAACTCAAAGCTTTCAAGTTTGCAGCTTTTAGGCTACAGATTACATCCCCCATGGCTCTCTTGATCGAAAAACAATCCATAAAAGATCTTCTAAGCAAGATTGGGGATACCGATCCTGCAGCAAAGAAAATCTTGAACTATTTGTTATATCTCGTGAAGAAATATGGAGAATCAATGGAAGGAGAAGAACCCATAACCATTTCTAATTACGAATCAAATGAACATCCTAAAGGTGATGATGATGTTTCAATCCAATCTTCAGATACGAATAGTGTAGATTATGTTACGGATTCCAGCACTGAAGATGGATCTAGCAAGATTATTCATAATGAATCCGAGAGATTTAAGTCTCGAGATAGTGTTACAGACGATGTAACGAACTTGTTTGTTTTTGAAAAGCTTTCGGTTCTTCCATGGGGGTTAAGATGTAAGGTGGTGGAAGATGTGATCAACGAGTTGAACGACGACGATGAATCTCGAAGTTTCATCCCTACCAGTTACATCAAACCAGTTTTTAAGTTTCTGAAAGTGGCTCATCGATTATGCGATTCTAGAGCGAAAAGAAATGGAGCAAAGCTGCTTTTGATGTTGTTGAATGAATGCAGGTAACACTACTCCTAATGCTTCATGTACTTAGGATTGATTATTTGAAACAAATTATGCTTTTCTAGAAAAACACTTATCAACTTATTATAGTTCAGAAGGATTTAACTTCTTCAAAAACTCCTTATTATCGATTTGGCACCCGTATAAATTGTTTATCCAAACACTCAAAAGTGCTTATTACCGGTACCACAACAAAATCAGTTTTTGTTTACCAAAAAAAGTCTTTACATGATAATTTTTCTCCGTAAATGTGTTATAATAAGATGTGAAGAAATATTTGGATATCTTAACAAATTTTTTAGAGAACTTTTGAATAAAGTTTCCATTAGGGTTTTTTATACCGACACTTTTGGAAAGTGTCTTAATTATGAACATATTGTTCGTAAGATACTTTTTGAAATAATGTTATAAAAATACAAACGGAAAGTTTTTTAGGCATATTTTATGTCTTAAAAACCGATTTTGTTGTAATGAAAGCTTCTCTGATCATATTTTTCATGACTTGATACAGAAACGAAGTCCCATCTTTACCAAAGGAGGCAATGCATTACTTGTATTTATTTTTGGATTCAGAAATTATAGAAGAAGCCTTACCAATATTAGAGCTTCTCTCCTGCCACCAACATTACAGTTCCGAAATAGTCTCATCTGGAGTTCCATCATTCCTTCTACAACTTATCAAAAACTCAAACAGGGAACACCATAATTTTGCCTTAAGAATTCTTTGTAATCTTTCGGCTCACACTGATCTTGGAGACCACCTTGTATGCCTCGGATTCATCCAACATCTTGTGCCATTTCTCGATGATCGTATTCTGTCTGCCTATTGTGTCAAAATCTTCAGGAATTTGTGCACAGTTGAGGAAGTAGCTGCTCAATTAATCGAAGATGAAAATTGTATTGAATCCATTAGAGAGATTCTTGATCAAGGAGGTAAAGATGAAGAACAAGATAACGCACTTCATATTTTACTGTGTTTATGTCATCAACATGAACAACTACGAGAAGTTTTGATGCAAGAAAGCATTGTTTCTTCTTTGGTGGATATATCGCAAAATGGGAGTTCTGAAGGGAAGTTGATTTCAATAAAGTTGCTGCAGTTCCTGAAAAATGATCAAGAACGTTTTATTGCGGACGTCTGCCAGAACACAAATATTTAACCTGAAGAGTTGCAGCTTCTCTCCACAGACATTAGCATGTCTTATTATTATTTTTGTATATTTTAATAGATACTAATTATTATCTAAAGACTAATTTGATGTGAATGAAGTTGGCCTTAATTTGATGACTTGACGTTGGTGTGACAAAAAAAATGTAGGAGATATTCCATTGGTGAGTCCGCATAATAATCTAATTAATTCGTTATTATCATTTGTTTTCTTTTGTTTGGTTAAATATAGTTAATTAATTGGGTTTATTTATTGTTTTAGTTTGATTTTTATCTAATAAAAGTACTCTAGGGAACATAATTTTTATAGTGACTTATTTATTAAATATTGTAAATGTTTACGATGTTTTCTACATAAAAATAAGATCTTATACGATCATTATTAATTTGTATATAACTGAAAAAAATAAAGTAACTTATATAAAAATTCATTTATGAACACTACAACAAAATTGGGTTTATAACACACCCCCAATCTCAAAGCATCATAATAGACTGCTTTATATGACTTAATTTATAGGACCAAAATATAAAGCGTCATATCTGAATAGGTTGTAATAAGTTTATATGACACTTTTCGGCGTCTTAACAAGTTTTTTAGGACAATAGTTTGTTGTGATTTTAAATCTTGTTTTATTATCCGTCCCTTTTGATGCTAACTTTATAGTTTGTTGTGATTATAAATCATAAATCAGATGATTTATAAATGCAAAGTTAAAATGTTCCATTGATCAAATATTTTGAAATGATGTTTTTAACTTATGAACAATGATTGTTGATTTAAAGCTCCATTGCAAGTTAGAAGATATTTGGATGGAAGCAATCTTCCATTTTGGTTCAAGTCATTATAGCATGGGCAAAGGGTTACCTCTTAAAAAGGTGATGCTAGACCTAATAGGCAAGGAAAATGAGCATCATAAAGTTGCCTACAAGAGGGGTAAACTAGAAAAGCTTCGTAAAACTCATGTTTTAAGCCATTTCATGGCCTTTCTAAGGTATCAAACTTGTATTTTTAACAACTATCTCTTCTTCATTTCATATAACATCACACAAAAAACTGAATACTGGAACCATATCTTTTGTCATTGAAAAACTATGGCTGAAAGAAAGCCTTCAGGTTTCCGTTTTCGCCTACCGTGGTTACTACAACCTGCATTAACTTCTCGTTCTGCCATTGCTCCCGAGCCGGCACGCACCACCACACAAACCTCTGTTGTATCAACTCCTGCTCAAAGGCCACCATTTCGGCTGGCAGGGATAGCCCCGACACCAGTAGCACCACCACCGACCCTAGCTACACCATCAACACCACCAGTTTCGCCAACACAAGCTCCACCACGTTCAACATCACCACAAGTGCCGGTGGTATCATCTCCACCTCCTGTTCCGGCTAAGTCATCGGCACCTAAATCCGCATTAGCAAAAAATCTTGATCCTGTTGCAAATCAACCTAGGAAAGAAACTCAAACCACTAGTGAAATTGCCGGAGCTATTCCACTTGGTGCTGCTAGAACTGCCGGTGATGGTGAAACTCAGCCCATGAAAGGAACTCAGGACTCCACAAAAATGGCAAGTCCAACAACTCCACCTGCAATTGATAAAGTTGTTGCTACCATTAAAACTCAAACCACTGTTGAAACCCCAGGTCCGGCGGTTCCAATTGCGGCTGCTAGAACCACTGACGCTGGTGAAACTCAGCCCATGAAAGAAACTCAGGCCGCCACAGAATTGGCAAGTCCGGCAACTCCACTTGCAATTGATAAAGTTGCTGATACCATCAAAACTCAAACCATCAGTGAAACCCCAGGTCCGACTATTCCACTTGCGGCCGCTAAAACCACAGAGGCTGATGAATTTCAGCCCACTAAAGAAACTCAGGCCGCCACTGATATGGCAAGTCCGACAACTCCACCTGCAGTTGCTAAAATTGCTAATACCATTGAAACTCAGCCTACAAAGGAAACTCTCACAACCATCGGAACTAAACCAACCATTGAAACACCAGCTCCAACAACCCCACCTCAACGCCTGCCACTTAGGCCACCGTCTCCGGTTAACATACAACCACTTCAGAGAGACACCTCACCGAGATCTCCTTCACGATTAGCCTCTCAGCCTACAGAAAAACCATCATCATCTTCCCCCATAACCACAAGTGCAGTTTCCCATAATACGCCAGAAAAAATGGCAATAGATTCAAATGATGTTTCACGGGGTGGTGATCTTGCCCTAGATGCAAAATCAAAGGAGATAGCAAAAGCGAAAGGAAAACAAACCAAATCCTTAAATCCACATTCAATGGACAAAATCACGGAAAGAAAATCTCAAAAACCAAAAGCAACAGCATCAGCTCGACTTTCCCTACACAGAGAGATCAAAGACGACATTTTCAAGTTCATTCATAAGATAGCAACAAGTCCTCCAAAGAGATGTATGGATGAAAAACCTGCAAGTGTTGTTACAGTTGCTGGTGACAACACTGGGGCATCTATGCATTTAGGTTCAGATGCAACCAAAAGAGATATCCAAAGAGGATATAAGGTTAATCCTGCCATTATTGAAGAGGGAAGCTCAAATGGTAGAGATTTAAAATCTGGTGAAAATGATGAAACGAAAGCAATCGTTAATAGCAATATTCAAGGAATCAATAACTCAATGATGTTCAACAGCTCTGTTACTGAAAGGAACCCGGGTGTTCATCTAGGTTTTTCCCGTAATATAGCAAACAACAACGATTCAAAGATGGAGAATAGGGGGTCAATGGAGACGCACAAGGCTGAAGCCAACATTACCCCACAACAGACACTCGTTTACGATCCCATAATCGAAAGATGCCTTGAAGGGGTTTCCATGGAGGCTTGCGACCTTGAAGCAGATGATGACAAGAAATCAGGCAAATGTTATGAGATAGAAGTTGCTTGATTTAAACAAGAAATACCCATAAAATAAGGATGATATCAATCATGTCTATAACGTTTGGTCTTGTATTTTAGGTTGACTTAATGAACGAACACAAGCTAAATAACAAATTTTTTATATCGTTTTTCATATAAGATTCAGGGTCACTCGAGATAGTATCGTTAAGCCTGTAAACGAATTGAACATTCACTGAACCGTTTAACGGAAAGTTTGTTTATGTATGTTTGTTTATGTATGTTTATTTAATAAACGAACAGGCATGAACAAATGTCTCGTTCGTTCATTTATGTTCGTTTACTTATGTTCGTTTATGATAATAAACTAAAATTTAAATACGAATAATAATCATAATTATAATTCTTAATAATAGGGTAAAGAGTTTACATTTTCTAAAAGATTTTTCTTAAAGAAATCTAATGGATTTAATCTTACCCAACCCTACATTTCACTTATATAGCTGTTTGGTTGTATGGCTTTTTCTCATCTTTTTCTATGTAGGATGCCTTTTTTTTTCCTATCCCACATCGGTGGAAATTAACAAATTTTGCTCCATCCTCTACTATATATATTTGATCCCCAGACCTCAAATATTTCTTAATTAGCAATTCATAGTTTTTTAAATTCTATTTATTTGTAACTCAAAATAGCAGCTTTCGAACCTATTTTCTTCTGAACGACTTATTCATTCTGTTGTTATAAACCTATCGCCTTTCGAACCACAAAGTGATCGCAAAAAGTCAAAACCAGCAAGCCTTGGGAAGTCAAAGGCACCTATTTCATGTGGATTTTAATCTACAATTTCAATAATAATTAATATTGGGTTGTTATTTACTTAACTAACTTTTTGATACTGAGCTTAAACTTGACTAAAAAATATATAATATTTAAAAGCGAAATCATAATTATATAAACATATATAATATTTTGGCCATCTTTAGTGTAACGTTTCTTTATCATAATATACATATACATATATGTATTTCAACGGTTTTTGTTTGATTATATATTATATATTAATATAATATTAACAAATACTATAACCTAAATATCATTTACAATCAAATAAACTAAAATATATAAATATCAAATTATGATAGACCATTTTGTAATAGAAATAGTTCAACGCTACATTAATATAAGTGAATGGTAGAACACCATATTTATTCACAATATCAAAATAATGTAAGAATTGGTGTTTGGTTGGAGTGAAATTGTATGAAAAATGGTGTAAAAATATGATTTGGTGTTGTGTTAGGTCGGAGATGCCAGAAACGAGCATCAAATCCACATATAATCTGCATTTAGGATAATATAAAAATAATTAGGGGGTTATTTACTGTCTGTTGAGCGCCTCTTATTGGGTAAGAGATGCTTACCTGATAAGAAAGAACGTATTTTACCAACACCCTCTTGTCCACAAATATGCCAACTGAGATATGCTTAAGTAAGGAAGGAGTTGCTTTTTGACTCGGTCGATACTTCAATCTGCACTTTGATAAACGATCATTTTTAGTTAGACTTATCCAGACCGCACTCTTACTCGGTTAGGGCTTACTCAATTTATGTTGGTAAATGGTGCCTTAGTAATTCTCTACATAAATCTATACAAAGTATTTTTTATCTTTGAAATGAAAAAAAAAAAAAAAAACAAAAAGAGTTCTAAAGTTACAAGAACTGACGGTATTCGGTGTTGGTTATCCAGTTATAGAAGTGAGCCTATAGGCTTTTACTTTCGCATCTCTCTTTAATTATTAGGGACTCCCAAATGCACAAACTTTTATATGGAATACAAAAGGTTTGTTAGGAAAGAAATATAAACAAAAAATAAGATAATAAATTAAATAAAAACACCAAAAGCTTAACGGCAAGGTTATAAGGATTATATTTGCGTTCAAATTTTTCTACAAAATCATTTATTTTATTTATTTTTGTAATAACAGGCTAAAAGTAGAGATGAACATGGGTTGAGTTGGTTGAATTAAAGGTACTAGAATAGTCCAACACAATCTTTATGCATTTCTTGGGTTTGACGGGTTACTATCCAAGATTTCTCCAAGATTGTTTCTTCTTTGACGACCCTAAGTCGAAAGAATGTGAAGTTCATGTGTACTGGGCTTGAGAGAAAGCATTCTGGACTCTTCAGAAAAAGTTGTGTGAAGTGCCAATTTTATCCTCATTAAAAAAAAATCCGAGCTTTTGTGGTGTATAACGACGCATCCAAAATAGGCTTAGGTTGTCATTTGGTGCAACGGGGCAAAGTGATCGCCTATGTGTCAAGACAATTCAAGAAGCACGAGCGAAATTATCCTACTCATGATCTGGAGTTGGCGGCCATGGTGTTTGCGTTGAAGTTTTAGAGGCATTCTMTACGATACTAAGTGCACTCTCTATTTTGGTGGATTGGTGATGAAAGTAAAGTTTTACCGATTCTCACCCATTTTATTGCATTTTTCTCATTATCCTTTTAATTTTATGTTTTATGGGTCGTTTACCAAACGCTTACTCGAGTAAGTGAACATCAAGTCATATTACCTTACCGGATGAATATGGTAAGGCCCAAGAATCTTCCCCGGTAAGAGCAAGACAAGGACCAAGAGTCTTACCCGGTAAGTGAGGGCAACGACTCTTAACACGGTAAACGCTTACCGGGTAAATTATTGCATACGATACTGTTTTGGTGGACTAAGATCTTATCCGATAAGTAAATGATAGTGTTAAATTTTACCGGTAATCGTTTACCGAATAAGTGTTTAGTAAACGACCCCTTAGTTTAGTTTAGTTTAATTGTTCATACTTAAAGTTTAATTGCATCTTACTTTTGGTTGTTATTTATCTTTTATCTATTTAATTTTCTGCATTGTTCTTAAATTGATTTTATTGTTTTTAGGTTAAAAATAGTTGTTGGAGAGTTGGATGAATCTTTACAATTTTCTTTAATTCATTTTATCATGTTTTAGATTTATGTTTTATGTTTGGTAGTGTTTGGTTTTTGTGTTTTGGATTAAAGCCTTGGTATTGATTGATTTTTATAACGATTACAAGATTTTAATCAACTGACTTTCAGCCTACAAAAGTTTATCTGTTATTAATTGGTTTAATCTACTGTTCAATTAGTTAATTCATTTAGTTGGAATATAGACAAAAGTTTGGTTCGCAACTTAGATCGAATTAGTTAATGACTACGGTCCTAACATGAGAACAGTTAGGGACGTTGGATAGGTAAACATTTGTTTTATCTAAATGTTTCTTTTTCAATATTTGTATCATACGCAAGTAGGTGCAAATTTATTTTAGAAAGACTGTTCCACCTTGATATATAGAGTATAGATATAGTTGGGTTTTTGTTTAGATACAGTAAAACTTGTGAGAGCATTGTCAAGGTTCAGTGTGTTGCTTTCAGTAATTGTTTAGTGTGAAGTTCTATGTCAAAAGTTCAACTTTTTTTTTATGTAAAGATTCAACGTTATGTTGTGAAGTTTAATGTTTTTTGTTGTAAAAAGTTGACAAAATCAACTCATCTAAAGATTCCAATATAATTTTACAAGTCTAACTTAATTTAAACGGTCTCACATGATTGTAGATTAATTACTACAAAAAGGTGAACCATAAAGCGTTTTAATTAACTAACTATACAATTACAAAAGTCACCCTCGAATTGTATATCAAACGAATCTATCTCCTCTTTCAAATACGTATGCAAAATCAGTATGGTTAATTTGACGAACTGTTATGGCTTTAATTGTCTACGGACTTTGAAAGCCATAATAAAAATATACACCATGCCGAGCTACTTTAAACAGATAAATTATTTATCTAAATTACCAATAAGTCTCAAACCTACAAACGATTAATTCATATAACTTGATTGATACAAGTGAAGAAAACCTTGTTTAATACTATGTTTCTAATCCCATATATTATACCCACATAATAAAAAGATTAGAATGGTACTCGTACAATGCAGCGAGATACATCTTCATTTTAGTATTTTGTTTTTTTTTTTCTTTGTTATCATACGGTTTATGTCGTTTTGAGAAAGATATTGTTTTTACTTTTGAATAAAAATAAATTTGAACATATCATAAAATTTTGAAAAAATATATCGGCATTAATATAAAATTAACTATTTAAAAGCTCTCTTTTTTATACAATTTCTTTAATTCAACTTTTTATTATAATTTAATTTAAGTCTAATAACGAAGTAATTTATTTTTGACTTAACAATATAATTTTTGTAAAGATAATAATTCTGTTAGAACTCAATGATTATCTTAATTATATTTTAGATTTTTATTATTTAAAATGAGATGTTCATTCTATATATTTAATTATGTTTATCTGCAGTTAGTTATACGAATTCAAAGATATAGCTTTGATAAATTGTATCTACGCACAATTTACTTGTAATCTTAAATTTTAAGTAATATGCATTAATAAACAATATTTCATACATAAAGAATGATTTTTAAGAGTTTTTGTCAAATATTTTATAATATAGTATAGATAAAAGATGCATATGATACCTACTTCTTTTCCAATATGTTTTTGTCGTTTGATATGACCCAAGACAGAAAAAAAGCTTACAATATTGGTTAGAGACAAATACGTAAAGCATGCATAGATTGTATATAATCCTATGAGTTACAACTTATAGGTCTCCTAATCATTTCTCACCCGTTTTGACCCAAATGTCACTAAGACCACAATATACAAGTTTGCAATATTACAGATTGGACTAAAAGACAAAAGAAAAACAAAATCAGGCCCAGATCCGTAATGGACAGGTCTGTGATATTGTAAATCCGACTAAAAGACAAAAAAAAATCGAATTCGGCCCAGATCTGCAATATTGCGAATCCGGCTAGTAAATTGAAGAAGGATTCCTTGAGGGGCCGGTTGGAGTTGTCAGTAATCAACTTTTTATCCAAATAATCAATAAGCTAGTAAATTGCCGTCAAATAAACTTCAACTCTTGAAGGTTTCAATAAGAATTGTTTTTTTGTTTGATTTCGTTTAACACAAGATCGTTTATAAATTACTACAATATATCTTACTCGCAATCATGTCCTCAAGTAACCGGCCATCACACACATATGTAGAGGCAGACCTACACGGCATGATACGGTGGAATGAACCACCGTTTCATGGCTCCGTCATAAGAGAAAAGAGTTACGTTTTTGAACGATGTCACCATATTATTTTGTTGCATGCCATCATATAGTTTTTGAAATTGAAATTGATATTTTAATGTTAAAAAAAATAGCGCAGAGGAAGAACCGTTTGTTCACGTGAATTGAGATGACATCTATCGAATGCGAAGGTTCAAACAATTCCTAACAAATTTATGAATGGTTGAAAATAGGTGTTGGGTGAGAGGGTACCCCACTTTGATGAGAATGGTCAGAATTGATAGACCCCCTGGGTCATTGTTTACCTTTCATTAAAGAATCTAAAGCCTCGTTCACACTTAAAAAACGGTTTACTAAATACTTACTCGGTAAATGTGGATCGGATAAGTTTCTTCACCTGATACATATAATAAGGGTTGAAAATCTTACCTGATAAGAGTGATGATGGGGATAGAGAGTCTTACTCGGTAAGTAATGGTGAGGACTCTTACCCGGGTAAATTGTTGCATACAATACCGTTTTAATATATTGCAATCTTATCTGGTAAAATAGATTATAGTGTTGACTCCTATCGATAAGCGTTTACCGGATAATATTTGGGTAAACGACCCTAAACTTATTATGAAGGTATATATAGGGTCTTTTTCAAAAAGTTTGTAGTTTATGAGAGAGAGCTATAAGAAACCATATATTATATTAAATTAAAAATTAAATTTGAAAGTAGTAGTTTTGAATTAAAAAAATTCAAAAAAACCATTATAGGTTCTTATGAGTCTCCTCTCTCGTATCATTAATAACGTAACAACAACAAATACTAAAAAGTTAGGTTATTTGTACATACAAGTGAATACCACTGTAAATATATTATAAATATCAAAAATATACAACGAGACTTTGTGAACGTCAAAAAAGCTACGTCTTATAGACACCAAGTTGACTTTGTAAACACGATGTGAGGATGTTGTGCGATATCTGATATAACTTGTGAATAACGAGTAATCTGATAAAATTAAAACTAAACTATTTTGTGAATACATTGTGAACATCCAATAACATTCTTAACAAAAAATAACATTACCAAATACCAACTCTTTGGCCAAAAAAAGAACAAATACATGTGTAAGAAACAAATATAATTGATATTCGCATCTTAATATAAACTAAAATATTATCTGTATTTTTCCACCATGATTATGAATTGTACAACTTCAACAGATCATTAATTTCAATGTGTTGGTATAATTTTATTCCATCAAATTTTTGTATAAAAATACCAACGACGAATGTTGAAGACCACCAAGTTTTCAATCAAATATTTCTCTTATGTATCTTTCTTGTTCTGTATTTTTTTTTTCAGAATAAGTTTTGGAACTGATAAAATTAGGTTACGTATTAGTGGTAGGGGTTTGTGGCAGCAAATTAATCATAGAGTGGGAGTATGTTTCCGATCAACTGATGCTCCGCATCACGGTGTTATCAAACATTACACATTCGAGGTTGGTTAGTTATGTTCAAACAAAATATGGTATCGACTTTCATGGAAGTTGCTTCTGGTTCAAATAGTCCGCTAACACTTTATGTGTATGTTGATTGGTCGATGTGTGGTGGAAGCAATGTTGGTGGTAGGTCATCGGAGGTGATATGTATGCTCCTGAGCAAGTCCGCAATATGGCTTGCCGTTGCGATTGCATGTCTGCAATATGGCTCCGCCATTGCGGATCCATTGCTGCACGACCATGGTTCGACCGGGTTTTATTGTGTGTGCTCGACCGTGCTTTCAATCTTAAGGCGTATATATATATATATATATATATATATATATATATATATATGAAAATAGTAACAAATAGAGAATAGACTAACCTCGGCCATTACAGAAGCGTGAACGTAAAGATTTGCTAAACCCATACGCATGAAGTATCGACTACTAAATCCAAACGCGTGAAGTATCTACTTGCTAAACCCAAACGCATGAATACTCTTAGAGGAATCTCCTGTGGATTTTGATGGTCCCCAACCTTTTTAGAGGAAAACCGGGTAAAGATAAGAGTTGTGGGGTTGTTGGTTCATAAATGGGGCCGATCAACATTAAATACCCGAAAAAAAGGTACGTCCACTGACATCTTGCGGACCTAGATCTGACAGTTACGAACATGCCTCTGACCTTGATTAAACTCGAGATTAATTAGGGTGCGGACACGAGTACATCTGCAATATTGCGGACGTGACCCATTACGGATCTAGCCCTCTGTAAATTACAGTTTTTGTCTTTTAGCCGGATCGGCAGTATTGCAAACCTGACCATTGCGGATCTGGGCCCGATTTTGTTTTTTTGTCTTTTAGTCCAATCTGCAATATTGCAGACGTGTATATTGCGACCTTAGTAACATTTGGGTCAAAACGAGAGAGAAATGATTAGGAGGCCAATTTGGATGAGACTTTTGATCATTTGAGTCAATTTCCATTCTTAATAAGAAGTTGGTTTTTGGTAATTGTGCTAATGTCACATCAATATTTTTTAATGATATGACAATGAATAATATAAGAAATCGTTTCATATCATGTTTTTTAATGTTTTATAAAAAAATATGAATACTTTACAAAATGACATTTTTGATAATAGAAAATACCAATACTTTGATCATTAATTAATATTGATATACCTTTAATTAAATTCTTTAAAATGGTGTCACAATTCCAATGACTCATTATTTTGACTTGTACCATATACATACTTGCATTCCTTTGTAGGGTTCAAGTTTTCATTCCACGTTTTTTCGGTTCATCCTTCTCTAGTTTGTCACCCATAATACGTTATATTCTCAGTCATTTACATGTTTATTGAATTATAATCAATAAGGGTGGGACGATTTTGTCCAATTATAAAATAGGTCTTCACAGTTCGATCCTGCCCCCTCCTCTTCCTAGTCTCAACCGTTGAGTGAACCAAAAAATGCTCTCTCATATAGGTTTCCTTGAAGAAGGGTTCCTTGAGGGGCCGGTTGGGATTTTCAGTAATCAACTCTTTATCCAAATAATCGACAGACCAGTAAACTGCCGTCAAATAACTTCAACTCTTGAAGGTTAATTTCAATAAGAGTTATGTTTTTGTTGGATTTCATTAGCACAAGATCGTTTATAAATTACTACAATATATCTTACTCGCAATCATGTCCTCAAGTAACCTGTCATCACAGACATATGTAGGGGTAGACCTACATAGCATGATACGGTGGAATGAACCACCGTTTCATGACTCCTTCATAAGAGAAAAAAATTAGGTTTTTGAACGATGTCAATATATTATTTTGTTGTACGTCAAAATATAGTTTTTAAAACCGAAATTCTAATGAAATTCTTTTTTGGTTAAACAAAAGCGCATAGGAAGGAGGAAGGAGGAAGAACCATTTGAGTCTGACGTGTATTGATATGACATAATGGAATCTATCGAATACGAAGCTTTCTTTCCATTTTTTAAAATTAAATAAAAATATTTATATATTTTGTAATTTTCTTTCAAACAAATTTATGAACGGTTGAAAATAGGTTTTGAGTGAGGGGGTACTCCAGTTTGACGAGGATGGTCCGAAATGATAGACCCCCGTCGTTGTTTGTCTTTCATCGAAGAATCTAAAGCCTGGTTCAACTAAAAAATGGTTCTACTAAAACTTAGGGATCGTTTATCAAATGCTTATTCGGGTAAGCGTTTATCAAGTCACATTATCTTACCAGATAAATATGACAAGAACCAAAAATCATACCCGGTAAGAGTGAGACAAAGATCAAGAGTCTTACCCGGTAAGTGAAGATGACGCCTATTACCACTGTATTAAGAGCTTATCGGGTAGATTATTGAATACGGTGTTGTTTGCGTGGAGTAAACCCGGTAAGTAAGTAATAGTGTTGAATTTTACCGGTGAGCACTTATCGGGTAAGTCTTTGGTAAACAACCCCTTATTTTATATAGGGTCTTTTTCAAAAAGTTAGTAGTTTATGAGCTATAAGAAACCATATATTATATACAAGTGAATACCACTATGTACATATATTATAAATATCATTAATAACGTAACAAAAACCTATGAATATTTAAAAAAATAGGTTACTTGTATATACAAGTGAATACCACTATAAATATATTATAAATATCAAAAAATTCAACAAGACTTTGTGAACGTCAAAAAAGCTATGTCTTCTAGACAACAAGTTGACTTTGTGAACACGATGTAAGGATGTTGTGCGATATCTGATATAACTTGTGAATAATGAGTAATATGATATAATTAAAACTAAATATACTATTTTGTGAATACATTGTGAACACCTAAGAACATTCTTAACAGAAGAATGACATTACCAAATACCAACTCTTTGGGAAAAAAGAACAAATATATATGTATGAAGCAAATATATGGATATTCACATCTATTAATAAACTAAAATATCATAAAATAAACCACAAGGGTAGTGCCTGATTGGTTTGAGCTTGACTCCAAAGGTCAAAAGTACCTGAAAGTTTCAAGTTCAAATCCAAGAAGAAATAAAAATCCTCTTTCAAGCGGAGATGGCCTTTTGTGTGTATCCAAACAAACTAAAAGGGGTATTCTCATATATTTTTATTAAGAAAACAACAAATACAAGGAGGTAGCGATTGTTTATTAAAAATTAAAAACACATAACTCTATTAAATGGCGAAAGGCTAAAAGCAAGTGAACACTATCCGTCTTTAAGTGGTATTACCAGCCATACTGTAGGAAGAGTTGATTCAGCAATTTCTAGTCATTGGTTCACCCAAATACAAGATGTACAACCAAGGTTTAAGGCTACAGTTGTATGCAACTCTTCGTAATTTTGAAGATATATCGATATGAGTTTCAAAGAGATGTCCAAAAGAAATATATCGATATGAGTTTCAAGTTTAAGATTATAGTTTTTTTTCAGGATATAATTTGTTTAATTCGAAAAATTTCTTATAATTTAAACATTATCAATTTAAAAATAAAGATGTAGTTATTGTAATTTTAATGGTCAAGTATTCTTATCATATAAGTAGGACTCAATGCATATATATCATGTATTTGAAAATGTTTATCAGTTGGTTTGCAGTTAGTTTATAAAGTTAATAATATAGCTTTGAAAAGTTATATGCATGCAACAATAGTTGAAAGTTTGAATTTCGGATATATTACATTAATAAGGTGTACATAATATTAAATAATGCATGACTATTTGGCAGGGGGGATTCATTGCATATACTGCTTGGTTCATTATTGCTGAGTGGTCTACTTCTTCACATCTACCGTGCACTATAAAACAAGACACTTTCACCAACGGAAATATCCGTCGGTAATCCATCGATAAAAGTTGGATCCATTGTTGATCTATCGGTGAAAGTTTGTCGAAACAATGGTCGTGGGAAAAGGCAACATTGATGGATAACTGATGGACAACTTCACCGACGGATCATCGACAACCCTCAACACCAACAGATCTATTTACCGACGGATTATGCCGACAGATTACCAACGAATCAACATCGGTTTAAATTATTTTTACCTACAGATCCGTCAGTAATTTTATTTTTTTTCCAAATAATGGAAAAATACGTATTTTCTGTAATAATCAAAAACCTTCCAAAATACCAAAATATATACAGAATATGTTTTAACAAATTAATACTAATATACCACAACTCCTATCTACAATGGGGGAGGGGGAGGGGAGGGTTCTCGCACTGGAACTGCGTCATGAATGTATAAAACTGCTCGATTAGCGCCTTCTGCCAAGCTAGCTCATATGATGTCTCCTTCAATTGTTGCTCCAAAGTTGCCCTCCTTACCTGTTCAGTCTCCATCCGCTCCTCAACTCAACAGTTTCTCTTTAATGCATCTACTTGTAATTATTCAACATTTGACAAAAAAATAGCAATGTTAGGCGATAAATGAATGAATGACAAGTGGAATATATTATATCTTATTTGAAACATGTACCTCCGTCGATTAATTATGGTACGAGCTCCTACTGCTGCTACTGGCACCAGGATCACCAGTCATAGCAAACTGGAAATCCTGACTGATCCAAAATCCAAACAACCGTCCCTTGTGTCGGCCTCCAACACTACGCTCCTACAATTCTAGGTCATCAAGGGGAATGGTGTTGGGATCTGAGTCGGTGTATGTCTCCTCCCTGAGATGTGCATATGTCTCTTATGGTTTACCAAAACAAAATGTGTTAACTAACTTGTAGACAAATATAATGCAACTCTATCCCATAAGTCTATCGTCTGTCGAACAATGGCAACCCAAACTAAATAGTTATTTATCCTATAAAATTAATCAATCCTATAAAACAAAATAAATTAAATAAGGAAATTGAACTTCTCACTGCTCTAGCCGCCTTCGGGTAAACGTAGATCGGAGGATCCATGGGTGGATCAGTCGCATCTGAAACTGGCTTCCTGTTGGTGCCATGCATCATCTCAAAAAGCTCACCAGCATACTGCCCCATGCATCTCTCTACAAAACACAATTTAAGTTGTTAGTAGACAACAAAATTATATATATTCACAAACTATATACAATTAATATAGTAGATGGCAAATTACCATGTGCTCATGATGTTGAATGACACTAATATATCCCTAATGTGCCTGGACGACATTCCCTCATACTAGGTGGCCGATTGGCCTTAGATTGACGCTTAAACACATCGGTGTCCCATACTTGTTAAGAAAAACACATAAATCAGTATAAAAACAATTATAAAACATTCAAAGATTCAACCACACATACCTGATCAATCATATCCAGCCAATGCGTCTCTGGGATCCAGTTCGGTTGGTGTCCCTTAAGAGGCATGAAGTCCTGGCTGTCGAAGGTCACTCTATCTACGTCTAATACATGTAACGCAACTTGTTTACGTGCATCCCTCATTTGGTCTGGATACCTAATACACAAGGTACGACATAAGGCATTGCAAACATCTGCCTTCATATGGGATTCCCAACTAAACTTACCGTGCATATGCATTATTTGTATCAAATCAAAAAAACTTGAAAGAAATAGTTTATATCAAACTATATATAAACTTAAAATGCTCGAACAAGAGCTTGATATGAGCCTCAGATACATCCCCATAAATCATAGTGAGCCCACAGACCATCGAACATAGACCTAAAGATGGAGATGACCCACCAGACAACAGGTGCATCTAGAAACTTTCACAAGTAAAAAATATACAATAGAAAGTACATTAGTATCAATTTATTATGTACTATAGTGAAATCTTATACCACATCTACTTACTCGTTATCTGACAACTGAAAGGACGACCACAGACTCGGATGATAAGGCGTCTCGTCATAGTATTCACGCCTCTATCCCTTGATCTCGATCCAGGAGACGGAGCCATAGCCCCTGTCTCGTCCCCCCGCTAGATCTGATCCAATCCCTAGGTGAAAGTGCCAGCAACGTAATCGTCAGACTCGTAGGAGCGAGGGGTCACCATACCCGGCAGAGCTGATGTTTCCCCTACTAGAGCCCCTACCCATATTGTTACATCCCATCTGAAATAAAAAAATTGGTTTAACTACTCCAAATTCAAAATGTACGTGTAAATGCATAAATTTACATAAATGTACAACAATTCATCATCAAGGAATTTACAGAAGGATGACTTTAAAACCACAAGTGTACAAACACAAAGATATAATTCATAAATATACATACATTAAGCTATTACCACTGTGAAATATTGTCTACATAGATAAGGTACACTAGTAATTCAGACAAATGATCAGATAACATAAGGTTATTTTTGTTATTTGAATAATTGCTTTTGTCTTCATATTCTTCTTTCGTCGCTAGCTTCGTTATCCGGTACATCATTTTGGTCTTAAGTGACGACTACGATAACCTCCTTGTGACAAGACGGACAAAATCAAGGTCCTCATTTAATCCTATGGATATTATATGAGTTACCCGTTCATTGATTTGAAAGAATTATTCTTCGTCCATGTTATCATCATCCTCGACGTCATTAACACATTTTGCTATTTCATATATTCCATGATGTTTCGTCTTGACAACAACACCAGTCCTTCAAATTCTTTGTGCCTGAAGAATATGGTATGTAATACATTTGTTCAGCCTGTTACGTTAGGATGAAAGCATCGTTGATTCTTTTTGGACTTGTATTTGATATCAACCAACCCATGTTTAGGGTCGACTCTAACTCCCCTCCCCCCAATGCCAAGTATACTTGAACAACACCACAACACAACGCCCCTATGCCGTGATATTCCAACTGTAACATGTCATCCAGCAATACGTAATAGTCAAACTCGGAGTAGTCATTTGGGGTGTCCGGGTGCGGTATGGTTCAAAACTGCAAACCGTACCTTATATGTCGTTCGATCATTTTCTTAAAACGCAAACCGCACCGCATAAACCTCAAACCATACCGTGAAAGGTGGTGTGGTGCAGTTTATGCAATTTTTACCTATCACACTTTATGCTTACAACCCAATAATTATATGTTTGAAAATACATTATCATATCAACGATAATTTGAGCGTATTTCAAAAAAAAGAGCTTCAATACTTCCGATTCCCAAATACATATTGCATAATTAAAAATAGGCTTAGAAGTACAAAGAATAAACTTCAAAATGAATTGGACGTGTGAGTTGTGACGTACCCAAGTGTCCACACTTTTTATTTCTTCTCGATCCTTTATATATGAAATATGAAATAAATAAAATATGAGGTGCGGTGCGGTTTGAACCGTGGTTTTATAACTCAAACCCTTGAATTGGAGCACACAGTGCAGTTTGGTAAAATGCAAATCGCATCGCGGATGTTCTAAATTGCACTTTTTTGTACAATGTGGTGCACTGTAGGCGGTTTGTGCAATTTTTATGAACACCTCTAATAGTCATAACAATCTCATCTCATACATACGCCGCTATTATGTATGACCCACCCAGCATCATAGGTTACCATATGGAATTTGTAACCATTGACGAAATATCCCTTATGCAACCAAGTATATCCGTTTGGTCTGTGTGCTAGGGGTTTCAATTGTTCATTTGAGTCGCATGACCTATAAAATAACAAAAGAAATTAAATACATATGTATAACACTACATACATAAAAATTTTATTGGTATACCTGTGTATTGTTTGAACTAAAACCTTTCATCTCGAGCTTTATTCAATGCAACCTTGTCAAGATGAGGTTCTGTTTGCTGTATCCACTCATCAAAGGTCTACTAGAAAGGTTGAAATTCTTCACAATTTAACAACATGTCCTTGTCGATCTTTGAGAGACGTCGATGGACACGATACTCACACGACGTCAACAGCCGCTGTAAGATACATATTTAAGGCTAGTATGTTCAGTTACGTTGCCGGAATATCTAAAGGTGTTGCTCCTAAATCTAGATTAGCAATTCATAAAGTTTGTTGGAAAGGTTCTGGTTGTTTTGATTCAGATATCCTTGTGGCATTTGAGCTGCCGTGAACGAGACTTTGATGCTGTCTCTATCTCAATCGAAGGCGGTGACTGTACAGATCACAAAGAAAGCTGGGGACGTGAGGTGGCAGAAATCCATGTCGGTGATCGGAGGTGGTAATTCCCCAACGTGGACGAAAATTGGGGGCCATGATTCGTGTCTCCAAGTTCAGGGGAGCGATTTTTCTTATGTTTCATACTAATTTTATCTAGCTTTCTTTTTAAGAAAATATTTTCTAAAATTTGTTGCATTCATTTATAAAAACATTTTATATAAATATTTTGCAAGTAATATTCTCACTCTCATAATGTGTTACATGTTCAAAATTATAAATTTCAAATCAATTTTCAACGATACAAAATCAATTTCCAAATTTATTATTTTTAGTTCGTTTGATTTTATGGGATGGAATAGATTAGAGATGAAAATTATATGTTTGGATTTCATGAGGTGAAATAACATATTTATGAAAATTATGCTTTATTTTATGAGGTGAAATAACATGGTAAGTGTGTTTCATATACGGTGAATTTGTGTGTTTCATACGGTGAATTAGTGTGTTTCATCTTATGAATGAATCTCTATGTTTAATTTAGCCGGTGAATATTGTTACTAAAAATGACGATTATGCCCTTTTTTTTTATTAAAAACAACTTTCAATTAAAAGCATAAGATCAAGACCAAATAAAGGCTTAGATCGGTACTTATGGTTCTCAACTTTTTGTGGTTTTCATTTGATTTATTCCCTTATATATGTGTATATGTGTGTGTGTGTATATATATATATAGGAGTGGGATAAGATGCAAACTAAGCTATTTGTACAAACCGTGAAAACCGTCGACTTCATTGTTTATTTTAGTGAAATTTTTTTACGAAATTGTTTAATATAATGAAATTCTTTCAAATAATTCATTTCATATTCTCTCTCTGTGTATGTATATATATATACACACACACACATACATATATATATATATAGAGATATATATATATATATATATATATATATATATATATTTGGGATCACGTGAGACCAGTCTGTTTTTGTGAGACCCATGAGACCACCTTTTTACACTTGAAACTTCACAGCAAAATGCTGTGAAGGTAACCTTCACAGTGTTTTTGTTGTGAAGGTTCGACTTTTTTAAACCTTCATAGTGTTTTTGCTGTGAAGTTTCGAGTGTAAAAATGTGGTCTCACGAGTCTCACGAAAACAGACTGGTCTCACGTAAACACAACCATATATATATATATATATATATATATATATATATATATATATATATATATATCTTCTCTTCAGTCTACTAATTTATTTGAACAATTCAAACTTATATATGTATTATTCACATGGATGGTCATGATTCCAGATGACACGGGTTATACACAAGCTCTCTTACTTAACAATGAATTTTAAACGACCATAAATATATACCTTCATTTTCAAAGTCAACTAAAAATCAAATCAGTTTTAATATACACATGCTTCTTGCATTTGTAGACAAACATCAAGTGACTGTAAATACCCCACCCCCACTACTCAAAGAAACCATATTATATATTATATTTGCAGGTTTTTGGAAATAGGTTCTCTCAAGTGTCAGGCTTGAAATTGGGACTCAAACGTTGATGATACCGGTGACATATTCTGGATTCGTTTGGTTTGAATTGATTTACTCAACTGCTCGTGATCGTAAATCTGGTATGGTTTCTTCCTTTTTTACCTGTTTATTGTAAACGATATATACATATAAATACACTCAGGATTTGAAAGAATCGATATCCCGACATGAACAAACTTGATTAATTGTGTATTTGATATATATATATATATATATATATATATATCAGGTGACCGAAGAGGATAAAGGAGGAAGAACTGTACCTGTTTAAAGATTCTTGCAAAGGAAGATAAGGTTCGTATTCTGCAGTGGTGTTTCCACCCCTTCATTTTTTGATACCTTAGTTTTGTTTTATAGGAAGTGACTTCATTAAAAATGAAGGTTAAATTCATTTTGATGAATCAAACAGATGCATCATTTGTCATGCTTGAAACTTGAGAAAATTGTCGACAACGTCACAGCCATACGTACAGCCATTGAATCTGCTCGACCACGAGGCCAATCGGGAATACTGGCGCTGTGCTCGTTACACCAATGCCTGGAAAAGTGCAAGTTGCTGCTTCGACATTGTTCCAACTCCAGCAAACTTTATCTGGTATATATAAACGTTTCCTAATCCTCATGTTTCTTGATTGAATTATTCTTATTCTTTATCTGGTAAATAGTAAACGAGAGTAGCTTCGATGACAGAAATCTCCCCTCTCTCTATAAGCGCTCTTTTATAGATAGAGATTCAAAAGGGGGGTTCCGGATATCCTAACAAATGATGTGGGTTTGATCCCTTTCTGCTTTGCCGATTCAAGAAAAGAGCTTGCTACATGTTCTTTCTTGATTAGACGGGCAAAGATGTCCCAAATGGTAGCTAGTATTCTTGGCTCTCATACTATCTTAGAATATGTGAAACCCCGTTAGCTTAACTTTTCAAAAGAGCTTTTGATGAGAGAAGGGAGGTTCCAAAGTATATGAAAGAGAAATTGTCCAAGTCTAGCTGATGTATTACTCTTAACTGTTTCAGTAACAAACGGTCAACAAACTCTTTTTCAGGCAATCAGTGGAGAGAGAATAATATGGAGGTGCGAAAGGCTTCGATATTCTTTGGAAGCATGTCTGAGCCAGCTACAAGACATGGTCGAACCCAAATTGGCTACCCAGGTTTGTTCTTCACCATGCCATCACTTAACGAGTATCACTGCCTTTTATGTTTATGTATGCTTGGACCATTTCTACTTAATATATGTTGGAACCTCTATACTCTGCTCAAGGGTTCTTTAATTAGGACGGTGATCCAAAGGGTTCTACATATGGTATCAAAACGTTAGTCTACCTCAGTGGGACAATCAGTGCCCAGCAGCGTGTCATGCTTCTGTCAGGGAGGGGCCGTTATCAGGCTTTTTTTAAGTAATCTAAAAGATTCCACATATTTTCACATTTTTATTCATGCAATGTCAATTTGGGTGTTCTTGCAGATATCCCATGTTGTTGATTATATCAAAACTGTGGCTTTTACCATGGATTCAGCAGACAAAGAAGCTGCAAAAGTGCTACTGAGTTTACTCCAACGCCATAGAGAAGCATCAAGTTTTGCTGATCTTGAAGAACTCAATGCTTTCAAATTTGCAGCTTTTAGGCTACAGATTACATCCCCCATGGTTCTCACGGTCGAAAAACAATCCATAAAAGATCTTCTAAGCAAGATTCAGGATACCGATCCTACTGCAAAGAAAATCTTGAACTATTTGCTATATCTCGTGGGGAAATATGGAGAATCAATCGTAGAACAAGAACCAGAAACCATTTCTAATGAATCAAATGAAGAGCCGGAAGGCGACGATGATGTTTCAATTGAATCTTCAGATACGAATAGCGTAGATTATGTTACAGATTCCAGCACAGAAGATGGATCTGGCAAGATTATTCATGATAAATCTGAGAGTTGTAAATCTCGTGATACCAATACAGATGATGGCACAAACTTGTTTGTTCTTCGAAAGCTTTCGGTGCTTCCATGGGCGTTAAGATGTAAGGCGGTGGAAGATGTAATCAACGAGTTGACGAAGGAAGGCGGCTCTCGAAGCTTCGTCTCTACCAGTTACATCAAAACAGTTTTTAAGTTTCTGAAAGGGGCTCATCGATTAGGCGATTCAGGAGCCAAAAGAAATGGAGCAAAGTTGCTGTTGTTGTTCTTGAATGAATCCAGGTAACACTCCTCCCTTCTAATGCTTATATAAAACAGTTTATTAGGGTTTTAGATATATTATATCATATAAAGCCGATTTTGTTATAGTGAAAGCTTCTACTGATTAGATTTTTCATGACTTGATACAGAAGTGAAGTGCCACCTTTACCGAAAGAGGCAATGCACTACTTATACTACTTATTTCTGGATTTAGAAATCGTTGAAGAAGCCTTACCGATATTAGAACTTCTATCCTGTTACCAACATTACAGTTCGGAAATAGTATCTTCGGGACTTCCATCATTCCTTCTAGAACTCATCAAAAACCCAAATAGCGAACACCATAATTTCGCCTTAAGAATTCTTTGTAATCTTTCGGCTCACACGAATCTTGGAGACCACCTCGTATACCTCGGATTCATCCAACATCTGGTGCCATTTCTCGACGATTATATTCTGTCTGCCTATTGTGTCAAAATCTTCAGGAATTTGTGCACGATTGAGGAAGCAGCTGCTCAATTGATCGGAGATGAAAACTGTATCGAATCCATTGGAGATATTCTTGATCAAGAAGGTAAGGATGAAGAGCAAGAGAATGCACTTCATATCTTACTGTGTTTATGTCATCAACATGAGGAATTACGAGATGTTTTGATGCAAGAAAGCATCGTTTCTTCTTTGGTGGATATTTCGCAAAACGGGAGTTGCGGAGGGAAGTTGACTTCGATGAAGTTGCTGAAGTTCCTAAATAATGATCAAGAATGTAGTACTACGGACGTCCGTCAGAACACACATGTTGAGGCTGAAGAGTTGCAACTTCTCTCCACAGACATTAGCGTGTCTTGAGTTATTTGGGAAATTAAATGGCGTTTCGAAACTCGAAACAAGCTTTGTATTGAATATGAGACGTAATTGGTGTTATTATTTTTGTATATTTTAATTTATGTAATTATTATTTTTATTAACCTGCATATCCAACCCGTTATGCGAGCCGACTAATCCCAAGCCGACCAAATGTTTTTATTTCTCCTTGAATTTGAACCTGAGACCTCCTAGTACTTTTGACCTTTGGAGTCAAACTCAAAACAATCAGGCACCACCCTTGTGGTTTTATGTAATTATTATTTAAAAATTGATCTTATGATTTAGTTTATTTTATGATGAACTTGTTGTTTTTAGAAAACTAGTAACATATCCGTGTACGATGTTGCATAAATCATTTTGATTATGAAGCCGACAACCTGTGATGCAGTGGGCTCGGGTTGGGCTCATGGGCCTGTTGTGAGCTCTGGGCCGGTGCAGCAGCAGGTGGAGGACTTGGGTTAGGCCCAAGCATGGAAGCTGGAATCGTTTATTTTGGTTATTGATTACCATATTTTGGGTTTGATTGCTATCTTTTATTTTTGGGAATTTGTTTTTTTGTGTGGATTTGTTTCCGTCCCTAAGTTGTAGGCTTGATTGGTGGCTTTGGGATTAGTATTTAATTGGGGGGGTTTCTTTGTTTTGGCAGAGAGTTTTTCTGAGTTCAAAGAATTATTATTAATCCGATTCCAGTTTCGTTCGTGGTTGTTCTTGATTTAATCAATTGAGTAGCAAACAGATTTGCATCAGTTGGTATCAGAGCTCCAAGCGAGATTGTAGATGGGTGATCGTGGCGGGCGCTTTTATCGACATCCCCGTAGAACCGCCGACCGAGGCAACGAGGATTATAGGCGAGACCCACGAGATATCGAGGAGATTGCTCGACTGCAACAACGGATCCGGGATCTCGAGCTGCAGCAGGAAGGCGTCTACAATGAGGAAACCGATACCGATTCCTTCATCCGGGATGGGGGAGTGGGTCGAGAGAACCCGCTTAATTATGATGATCGTTGGAATCCGTTTGCACGACAGGAAGACCGACCAGATCCGTTGCGTAACTTGGGGGTCAAGGTAGACATTCCCGAATTTGATGGCAAGGCTCAACCCGATGCATTCATTGACTGGCTTCATACTGTCGAGCGTATTTTTGAGCTCCGAGACATTCCGGACAAGTATAAAGTTAAATTAGTCGCTATTAAACTTCGCAAATACGCTTCTCTGTGGTGGGAGCATGTGAAGAAAAAGAGGGCTCAAGAAGGGCGCTCGAAAATTATAACCTGGGATAAAATGCGTAAGTTATTACGTGAAAAGTTCTTGCCTGTTAATTAMCGTCAGGAGGCTTATCTTGAATATCATAATCTTTCCCAACGGTCGTCCACCGTTGAGGATTTAATCGTGGAATTTGACAGGTTAAGAATGAGGTGTGGTGCAGAAGAAGAAGAAGAGCAGGTCATTGCACGTTTTTTCGGGGCATTACGACCCGAGATATCCGACATTGTACAGCTACAGCCCTATTGGACGTTCAATGATGTGTGTCAACTAGCTTTGAAGGTAGAAAGGCAACTAAAAACAAAAGGCAAGTCGACAGTAACTAAATCTAACCCACCTAAACCCGAGTTCTCACGCGGGTCATCGGGAACTTCAATAGGTAGCCGATTTACACCAAGCAAAAACGAGACCCCAGCAAAATCCGAGGCTTCGTCAAACACCCCTTCAGGACCATCACGCGCACCGAGGTGTTTCAAGTGTGGGGGATTGGGTCACTTCGCGAGGGAATGCCCGAACACTCAATTAGTTACCCTCATGGAAGACTCATTGCCCGTTTATGATACGGAAGATGAACCCCCGGAAGAAGACCAATCTGAAATTATTTATCCAGACAAGGGTGAAGCTCTTATTGCTCAACGAGTTCTGAGTGCTACTCCTATCCGATCCGGAGATGACACCCTGTGGCTTCGTCATAACATCTTTCGCACAAAATGCACCTCCAAGGGCAAGGTTTGTACCGTTATTATCGACGGGGGCAGCTGTGAGAATATGGTATCCACAACGATGGTCGAGAAATTGGGACTGAAAACCGAACCACATCCAGAGCCGTATCAGTTAACTTGGTTAAAGAAGGGTAACGTGGTAAAAGTTAATCAACGTTGCCTGGTTCAATTCAGTATTGGCACACGTTATTCGGACGAGATTTGGTGCGAGGTGATTCCGATGGATGCTTGTCACATCCTATTGGGCAGGCCGTGGCAATATGATAGACAAGTCCGCCATGATGGGTTTCATAACACGTATTCGTTTAAGAAGGACGGGGTGAATGTAACGCTAGCCCCCCTTGATACACGGAAAACCGGAACTGAAGCACTCATACTTAACAAATCAGCCTTCCTGGACTTTACACGGTCCACAAAACCAGGCCTGATGTTCGCCATGGTTATCACCGAAGCTAACCCCAGTTCAGCCGATATTCCCCATGAGATCCGACCACTTGTGATCGAGTTCCGAGACGTTTTCCCCACTGAGATTCCAGCAGGGTTGCCCCTTATGCGGGCCATTCAACATTGCATCGATTTTATTCCGGGAGCGGTCATTCCTAATAAACCCGCCTACCGGATGAACCCCAAGGAGTATGACGAATTACACAGACAGGTGACGGAACTCCTTGACAAGGGGCTAATTCGAGAAAGTATGAGTCCATGTGCCGTCCCCGCATTACTAGTTCCGAAATCTAATGGCGCGTACCGTATGTGTATTGATAGTAGGGCAGTGAACAAAATCACGATCAAATATAGGTTTCCCATCCCACGCTTCGAAGATCTGCTCGACCAACTCCATGGGCCAAAATTTTCTCTAAAATTGACCTTCGAAGTGGCTATCACCAGATTCGCATGCGACCGGGAGATGAATGGAAAACCGCTTTTAAAACTCGGGATGGTTTATTTGAATGGATGGTCATGCCGTTTGGACTTTCCAACGCTCCTAGCACGTTTATGCGCTTAATGAACCACGTTTTCAAGCCGTTGATCGGGCAATGTGTCGTCGTTTATTTCGATGATATACTAATATTTAGTCTTGACCTCCCACAACATCTTTCTCATCTTCGACAGGTTTTTTCTATCATGCGGGAACAAAAACTGTACGCCAACAGTGAAAAGTGTCGTTTTCTATCATCTGAAGTGTTATTCTTGGGATACCTTATTTCGGGTAATGGCATACGAATGGATGAGGCGAAAATCGAAGCCATTACAACCTGGCCCACACCCTCAACGATTCACGAAGCACGAAGTTTTCACGGATTAGCATCCTTTTATCGTCGGTTTATTCGCAATTTTAGTTCAATCATGGCCCCTATCACCGATTGTTTGAAAGGGAATTYGTTCCGATGGACGCCTGCCGCGACTAAAGCTTTTGAGGAATTAAAGAAATGTGTTACTAATGCTCCTGTTCTCGCACTTCCCAACTTCCAGAAGACGTTTCAAGTTGAGTGTGATGCCTCGGGATTCGGAATCGGGGGCGTCCTTAGCCAAGAGGGACGCCCGGTTGCTTTTTTCAGTGAGAAGCTTAGTGAGGCCAAGCAGAAATATAGTACGTACGACAAGGAGTTCTACGCCATTATTCGAAGTCTCGAATATTGGCGACATTATTTACTACCAAGTGAATTCATTCTGTTTTCTGACCATCAGGCCTTACGGTTTATTCAGGGACAAAATAAGTTGAACCCCCGACATGCTAAGTGGGTCGAGCTCCTACAAGATTTTTCGTTTGTTATTCGTCACAAATCGGGAGCCACTAATATCGTGGCCGACGCAYTGAGCAGGCGCAGAGGGCTGCTCAYAGCACTTCAGGCACATGTCGATGGGTTTGACACGCTACGCACCCTGTACCCGGATGATCCAGACTTCGCRTCCCTATGGGCTGACTGCAGGGCGACTCCCGCAGGTGAGTATTCTATGAACGACGGGTTTTTATTCAAAGGAATTCGTCTATGTGTTCCTCAGTGTTCTATACGAGATGCCATTGTTCTAGAAGGACATCAGGGCGCTTTGGCTGGCCACTTTGGCCGTGATAAGACACTAAAGCTTATCAAGGAACGTTTTTTTTGGCCCAAGATGAGTACAGATGTGACTCGGATTGTTGATAGGTGCCGCATATGCCACATCGCCAAAACACATCAATCAAACGCCGGTTTGTACACTCCGTTACCGGTTCCCGACGGTCCCTGGGAGGATGTGAGTCTTGATTTTGTAGTGGGGCTGCCAAAAACTCAACGACAAAAGGACTCGGTCATGGTTGTCGTTGATCGGTTCTCTAAAATGGCCCATTTCGTCCCGTGCTCAAAAACATATGATGCTAGTCAAATTGCTCGCTTATACTTTGCTGAGGTTGTAAAACTTCATGGGGTACCAAAAACGTTGACTTCGGATCGGGATGTCAAGTTTGTAGGGCATTTTTGGCGAACATTGTGGAGGCGGTTGGGTTCTCGGCTCAACTTCAGCAGCGCCCATCATCCGCAAAGCGACGGTCAAACGGAAGTGACGAACCGTACTTTGGGAAATTTACTACGAAGCCTTGTGGGAGCCAATCCCAAACAGTGGAACCTTGTTCTTCCTCAAGCCGAATTCGCGTATAATCGCTCCAATCACAGGTCCACGGGGATGAGCCCTTTCCTCGTTGTCTATGGTCGCAACCCGTTTACCCCATTGGACCTCACACCGTTACCAGCTGCTACCCACTTTAGCGCTGAAGGGGAAGACCGAGCTGCTCAAATTAAGCTCATCCATCAACAGGTTCGGGAAAAAATAATTAACAACAATATTGTGTATCAACATCGGGCCAATACCGGTCGTAAGCAGGTGGTTTTCAAGGAAGGTGACCTCGTGTGGATTCACCTCAGTAAGGCACGGTTCCCAGGTGGTCGCGCTAGTAAACTTCAACCCCGAGCTGATGGCCCGTTTAAAGTATTGGAGCGGATTAATGACAATGCATACAAAATTGAATTACCCGGACATTATAATGTCTCGGCCACTTTTAATGTTGCTGATCTTTCCCCGTTTCTACCTGAGCAAGATGATCCGTTCGACTCGAGGACGAGTCTTTCCGAAGGGGGGGAGAATGATGCAGTGGGCTCGGGTTGGGCTCATGGGCCTGTTGTGAGCTCTGGGCCGGTGCAGCAGCAGGTGGAGGACTTGGGTTAGGCCCAAGCATGGA
>NC_037530.1:29873541-29889333 GCF_001531365.2 Cynara cardunculus var. scolymus
TTTTCTGAGTTCAAAGAATTATTATTAATCCGATTCCAGTTTCGTTCGTGGTTGTTCTTGATTTAATCAATTGAGTAGCAAACAGATTTGCATCAACCTGAAACAAAAATATTGTTTCAAATTTTGTTTTATTATCTGTCCCTTTCGATGCTAATTTTATAGTTTGTTGTGATTTTAAATCATAAATCAGATGATTTATAAATTCAAAGTTAAAATGTAAATTTATACAAAACTATAAAACCAACTAGCTTTTATCATAACAGATAATAGGAACGATTTACAAAGAATCTATGAAAAAATCTTAGCTAGGTTAGCTAAAAAGAAACAACTACGTAAGCTAGTTTTGAGAGAAAATTATATAAATGAGAATGAATAATCTGACCAAAGCAAAAGAAAATAAGGTATTTATATTTTGGTCTGAATTTACAAAGAGCACCCTATAGAATGAAAGAATGACTCCGCTACCCTCCATGTTTCAGCAAAAGTGAGACGCAATCCTCAAGTCCCTCATATTCTCCTTATTAAATGACACCTCAAGATCATTGCTAGATTGAAAGCTAAGCAATTTTTGTGTTTTATCACACACCCGAGTACTTCTTACATTGATTTCTTAAGTGATTCCACAAAGAAATTGTACAAATTCGCCTACTATGATAAGCAGTCTTTTCCACAATAATTACATATATTTTTTGGGGTATAATGTTCTAAATTGTATAACATGTATTCTTTGAGTTGCAAAAGTTATAAACAGTAAACAAAATGTATTATATATATATATATATATTTACACACACACACACACACTTTTGGGCTGTAAATTTGTCTAAAGAGACTAGTATTTTTTTTGTTATCATATTATATATATAATTTTATAAAAGAATATATTTAGTGCAGGTTGGGTGAGTGGAGCTAGGCCTAACCCAATTTCAACTCTCTCAATTGGCGGGTTGGTTGTTTGATGGGTTGGGTTTAAATGGGTTGTTAGTGGGTTGGGTTGGACGGGTTTCGCCGGTTGACGGTTTTTTGTACACCCTACTTTCAGGCTATTGGAGTTTACCTGATAATAACATAAGAGAAACATTATCCTTTTCTGTCAAAAACATTTACTAGATTTAGGGTTTCAGCTAACACTGTTGAAGCCAGGCGTGTTCGTGTGTTGATTGCTATAGAGGAAACATGTCTTGGTTTCTTGTGCACCGGTCAGAATCTACTACAAATCCGAAGGTAACAAGTTTAAATGTGTAATTGAATTTGAAAAGCGTTTATTTTATGAAAAGCTTTCTTCATAGGGTAACCTAAAACTTGATTTCATGTTGTGTTTTTGTCAAGGTACTTTTAGATGAAACCCTATAGTTGTATCAGAGCCACTTTGACACTTTAACCAAGCAAGTGGAATATTTTGAAACAAATTAGAACCACCCCCCCCCATGGTTGTTCGTTGTCATCCCTTGGATGTATGGTCTGATTGCCCGTGGTTATGCACCGTTCTCCCCTCTCGACTGGTGCCCTGGAGCGATTAGCGCCATGATAGCTGTAGCACCGCGACTAGTGCCATCCGAGGCCAATTGCAGTTCCTCGAACTATGGCTAGGAACTACCCTCGAACCACAGCCACGTGTTTCCTGCATCGTGGTTGCTACCACCTACCGCACCACCGTTGTTGTCGCCTGCACCATGCAGCTGGTTTCGCGCCCTCCTTCGACCTAGTGTTGTCAACGGTTTGGGCTAATAACAAACTATGGGGGCCGTTGGCTTGTGTTGTGCGTTTGGTTGTTGGACCATGACTAGGCCACATGATAGGTACAAACACCACATGATAACAAATCTACTCTATTTGCTATTCCAAGGACAATACCTCACCCTCTAAATTGACAAAGAAACCAAAAACAAAAGATTGAAGAACTGTCCACGAAACTCCAATTGAACCAACCAGGCCCGTAAGTGAAACCAGATGCAACAGCCAAAGAAGGTTACCAACATTTCATTTATGATGATCAAGAATAACTCCAAAACAGTACCTGGTAGGAAAAATCGAATGCACCCTATTCATCATTATCCGTTGATCAGTATAAGAACAAAAAGATTTATCCTGGCAAAGTAGCATCTCTTGAATACAAAACCAAAACTGAAATATGAAAGTAATATGGCAGAAATGGCCATGGATCCAAGTATACAAAAGTCACCAATCTAACACCCAAATGTTCTGATCTCGTACAATTATTTTTTAATGCTTATACGAGTAGAACATTTAAATTAACATTGTATAATGCTAAAAGAATACAAAAGCATTATTCATAAGGAAAAGGGTCCTTCATTGATGCTTGCCAATCATGGTTTTCAAATTTTTACTCAATATATACTACTTAATCACTACACTCTAAGCATGTCTACTAAAGAATGTCAACCATACAACATTTCCAACCTCTTCTCAATCCGTTGCTGCATCACAAACTGAATATGGTGTTCCTAGTCTACATTATAACTAATTGCTTTAAACAAAACCAAAAAAATAAATACTAAAATTGATTCACATTTGTCTGTTTTCCTCCCTTCTTTTCCTTGAAAATTCACTCGTTCTTTCTATAAAAGTTCTTTCATTGAAAAACCAAAGTGACTTTTTCTCATCTGAAACTTCTGTCAATCATTTTATCTTCATAAAGAAAAACAAAAATGAATTACATTAGAAAGTGGATAATGGTAGTGGAATCATAGAAATTTAAGAGAAGAAGTAGAAGAATGCAAAATACCCGTAAACCTTAGATATAAAATATAGATCAGAGGTTACCCTTGTCATTCACTTCACATCGTCGTCATCATCATGTATCTACTTTTTTTGTACAAAGGAAAAACCCTAAATAAGAGATATTTGAAGTATGAAACAAGTAAACAGAATCCATCAGTAAAATTGGGCGCTAATTGGGTTTGGATTTGGATTTTAGGCTTTCATTATTTTGTTTGATAACAATAAGAATGGAAGATGTAGGAGATAAGTTTGAATAGAGTCAAATTATTTGAAATCGTTGAGAAAAAGATGAAAGAGAGGGGATCATAATATGAAAATTTTGAAATTTGAATGCCACGGATATCGAGGATTGTAGAAGAAGTAAAGGTGAATTTTGAAATTTGAATGAAATATTAGAAAGTGGGATCAGAACTAACCTGAATAAGCAGTCAACAACGGGAAAACCAAGAGAGAGAGAGACTGAGAATGGTGTTGTTTGTCTTTTATTTGAACTTTATGTATAAAATGGTTGTACATTGTGCTTTTTGATTTGTCTTTAAGAATTTTTTTGAATTATATGCATAAAATGGTAGTATTGTGTTTTGTGGTTTGTAATTAAGATTTTGGCCTAAATGATTATTAATGTAGTGTATATATATATATATTCAACACATGCACAAATGAATTATATAGAGATGGAGAATATATTGAAAATATATAAAGAGAGAGGATATGTGATTGTGTAATTGTCTAACGTACAATATTAATAGGAACTTAACAATCATATTAAATTCAAAAAATAAAAGGATATCGGGTTATTCGGGTTATGTTGGATTGAGTTCAAATGACCGTAATCCAATTCCAACCAAATATTTATAGTTTAAAAATTTTACAATTCAATTTAATACCAAATTATTTCATATTGGATATTTATTTCACGTTGAATTACATTGGATTAGTTGGGTTGGTGGGGTTTTTACATGAGTACCCCTAATTGGAGAGACTCTCATAAACTAATTTGTAATTATCTATATATTTTGTGTTGTTAAATAGTTAATTAATTAACTAATTGTGTTTATTTATCGTTTTGGTTTGATTTTTATCTAATAAAAGTATTTTAGTGAACATAATCTTTACAGTGATTTATTTTTTAAATAACGTAGATGTTTATAATATTATTTTGACAAATAAACATTATACAATAATTATTAATTAGTTTTTATATATTATAAGAATAAAGTAACTTATATAAATCTCATATTTTAATAATATATCTGATATTATTTTGACAAATAAACCTTATACAATTCTGAAAGCCTTGTACTAAAAGGTTTATTCAAACATATCACATCATTGCATATGGGTTTTCTTTATAAACCATACAAGTATTTTTCTTCAAATTTTTTGGTCGTTTATCAAACACTTATCCAGTAAGTGTTTATCGGTAAAAATTTAACATTATTATTTATTTTTCGGGCAAGATTTTAGTCCATCAAAACGACATCGTATGCAACAATTTACCCGGTAAGCGCTTACCGTGGTAAGAGTCGTCGCTCTCACTTACCAGGTAAGACTCTTGGTCCTTGTCTCGCTCTTACCGGGTAAAATTTTTGGCCTTTACCATATTCATCCGGTGAGATAATGTTACTTGGTAAACGCTTACCCGGGTAAGCGTTTGGTTAACGGCCTCTTAATATTTATTTAAAACTAATATATTCATCTTCTACAAGTAGTTTCATCATTTTATTAAAAACTTCTAGAAAAACTAAATATTTTTAACAATTTATTTCAAAAAATATTAAAATGAGCGTGAGTTATATTTGTTAACATTTTCCTGAGCTGTCTTAAGAGCTAATTCTTGTTGGTAATAAGTTTCGAATTTGCCTTCTGGCTAAAGGTAAAGTAGCATTTAAGTTACTAAACAACAGTAGTCAGGTAATCGTACTACGTACAGGGGAATCTTTACCGATTTCATCCCCTTTTTAAGGAATCCAAGATAGCTTGCTTACTGCCCTTTTCTGTATACAAACAAACCAAAAGAGCGTTCTCTTATATTTTTATTAGGAAAACGGCAAATACGAGGAGGTACAAATTGCTTATTAAAAACACATGACTCTACAAATTGGCCAAATGTCAAAAGCAAGCAAAAAAAACTATTGAAATCTACAAAACTTGATCGAAAGCCGGTGGAACCCACAATTTAATTTATTATGTTTAAACCTCTAACCACTCTTTTGGGAGGGACTTCAAAGTCAATGTAATCCATTATTCGCTCTCCTCAACATTTAGAAGATAGCAACCATTGGATCCTTACCAAATGGTCTTTGACTTATCGGTATGTGAGTCATTGGCCTTCAGGTCAAGGGTTCAAATCTCATCAAAGGTGATGAAGGTGTGTGAGTTTATTTGTTCTATTTGCCGTATATAAATATTATATACTTCAAAAAAAACCATTGGATCCTTTGGAGCCATCACAGGTATGATCGACATATACTTATTTAGATGAGAACGTTGTATCATCCAATGACATGTAAATAGATAACATCGCTTGGGAAACCCTCACGGCTTGGTAGTTTTTTTTAACAATAAAGATATCGATATGGCGATGTAACTTGCCAAATATAAAGCCTGTTATGTGATAAAATCGCTCATCCAATTAGGAAGCTATGGGTCTTATTCAACAAAGTTTAAATCAGACTTTTAAAGCCAAGGAGGGGGCCAAAACGCCTTGCCTCTAAAAACCCGACTCACTAAGTATCCATCTTGCAATAAATTTCCAAATTAACGCTATTTAGAGCGTTGGTTCTCCCAAATGCAAGAAGTACAACCAATGCTTAAGGTTACAGCTGTCACTTGTCAATGGTGAAGCCAATAGTATCGTATTTATATTTAGAAATATTATATAAGAACATTATTACATCAAAAATAAACTAATTTAATATTAATATATGTTTAATATTGTTTTTTGGAATCTATTTTCCTGTCATGTATAGGATATACAATATTAATTTTTATATCTAAGTATTTATGTTATATTTATAAATCTATGAAAATAATAGTTAATTTTATGATAAATATATATATATATATATATATATATATTCTGAACTTCAATTAACATTAATTATAATAATTAAAAAAATTATTTCTTTTTTAACATTTCAGAAACATACAAAAAAACCACAGTATTCATGGATTTTATTTTTGTTTTTTTATCCATACACTCGATCATCACACCTCAAATTTCCTCTCAAAGTCTCTCAAGACTTACGATGACAAACATTCAACAATATCTCGCATTAATTAATGTTTTGTTTTTATCGACAAGTTAAGTTCATTTCGTTTGACATCTTCTAGCTCTTCCTAAACTAGAATCTTGGCCCCGCCTCTGACTTATGGAATTTAATGGAAATTGAATGCGGTTACTAACCAATGATATGGCATATACAAAATAAAAACTTCATTCTTGATTCCTAACGAATTTTGATCGGTTGATCATAGAGGTCCATAGATGTGAGATGTAGCAAATCCATTATATGTGTGATCGTTAACATGAATTCTTCTTACAACAAAATCCCTATACAGTGAGTCGCTCATTGTTGTTTTTCACTATTAATGATAGACTAGTGTTATGATCCCCAAAAGCTGTATCGGATTGAGATTACAAGTGTTACATTGTTTTACAATCCAATTCCATGCAGAACCACAAACTCTCCTTCTGTGAACTTCTGAAACACAAATGTGAAGAAATTCAACGATACAGGAGATCATAGTCGTTTTGAGTGATTACATTGTGAGATAATCATATGATCAAATGTTGAAAATAATCAGTATAAATACTGTAATCAGATGTCTTTTTAAAACACATATAAAATCAGAGAGAATACGAACAAAAAGGATCCTTCATATATGGAGTTGAGCTTATTTTTACCCCTTAAAAGAACTCATCATTAAGTCTTCATAACTCCATTGTCAACTCATTATATCTCAATCTTGTAACAACCCTTACATTTGACCTTACCTAATGGTTAAAAGAAGACTTATCAAAATAATTAAAAACGACTTTTTAATAATAATATAATATTTTAATTTTTTGATAGAAAGGTGACCATGAATTTAATCCTTAAATTTTTTAACATAATTACACTAAAATGGAATAATATTTTATATATATTAAATAAGGTGAAACAAACCTTAAATGATTCAACTAAATTTATAATTAATGATCGAATAAGTTACAAATATCATACCTCACTTATATATCATAATCGATTTAAGTGCTTTAGATAAATAAAATAAAAACAAAAAACATCTGAAATTATCAATTCAATCGTTAAATACGGATTGTACATGTACAAGCAAAACAATTATTTTATTTTTATCTTTTTAGAGTATATAACATTTATATACGACAAATGCAGCAAATTAACTCACACACTCTAGAAGACTAAAGGTCTGCATACCGTTGAACAAGCCCTTTGGTAAATGGTTTTTCAACGATGCATTTTTTTTATTAACCTGGATATCCAACCCGCTATGCGAGCCGACTAATCCCAGGCCACCTGCTTTGCAGATAGCCCGGAGTCACCGCATTTGAATATCCGTGGCCACAGGGATTTTTATTCCTCCTTGAACATGGGACCTCTAGGTACTTTTGACCTTTGGAGCCAAGCTCAAACCAATCAGACACCACCCTTATGGTTCGCATTTTATCATTATAGGAACTCGGTTTTCATGCTTTTCTCACCTATGCTTGTAAATAGACTTTCAACATATACAAAAGAATTTGGTTTGTTCAACGAACTATTACTTTTTTTTAGTTGTCTATATGATTTTGAAACCCTTATAAAATTATAAATCAAGATGTATTACGTTATTTTAAATAATTGAAATATACATATATTATGTTAGCAATAAGTCTCATATCCATAATCAATTATTAGTGTATAAGACTTGACTAGCATGGTAGGTCTAGAATAGTAGTCAGAATGAGATATATGATGCTAAATATCCAAATGATTTATGTATGTATGCGTACTTATCATCATCAAATCACTGAGAGAGATGATTAATAATCCCTCCTTATTTGATGATGACAAAGCAATATAAAAAATTTGTTTAGGTATTACAGTAAGGAAAAGGTACCAGTAAAATGCATGTCCTTTTTTAGCAATAAGTCTCATATCCATAATCAATTATTAGTGTATAATACTTGACTAGCATGGTAGGTCTAGTACAGTAGTCAGGATGAGATATATGATGCTAAATATCAAAATGATTTTTGTCTGTATGTATTTATCATCATCAAATCACTGTGAGAGAAGATCAACAATCCCCCTTATTTGATGATGACAAAGCAACATAAAGAAAATTGCTTAGGTATTACAGTAAGGAAAAGGTACTAGTAAAATACATGTCCCTTTTAACTGTTTTGTGATCTTTTTCAGTGATAGAGTTTATTATGAAAGTTTACTTTAATTGTAAAGGAATACAAGGAAAAAATAAACTTACATGATATGAATAACTTAATACAGAGAGCATATTCACTGATAAGAAATGTGTCAACTAATGTAAGAAATAAATAGAACTCATTAGTACATGTCCCATTACTCTTTTGAATGATCTTTTTCAGTGAACCAATCATTTTATTGATAGTATCTTTAAAGACAAAATATTACATATGATTACAATTGGTTTTGGTAGGCTTAAAACATAAAAGCTATGCACTGAAAGAAAAGATAAAAGATATACAAGGTTTTACAAGATTGAAAGGTTTTCTAATCTAGATTGTCGAAGTTGATGTAGTCAGGGACATCTCTTCTTGAATCTTTCTTCTGAGAAGTTCCTTTCGAATCTTGTGGTCCATTATCTCTCCATGGACATCTTCATTCAGCCAAGTTCGAAGATATGCTAGGTGATCTTGGGGCAAAATAATAAACTTTATCATTGAAAAAGATCCCAAAACAGTTAAAATGGACAAGTATTTTACTAGTACCGTTTTCTTATTGTAATATCGAAGCAATTTTCTTTATGTTACTTTGTTATCATCAAATAGGGGAAGATTGTTGATCATCCCTCTCAGTGAATTGATGATGATTCTTCTTATTTTACGAAGTGTACTATCTCTTTATTCAACTTCAACGATCATCACTGAGTATGTTCAGTGATCGTTGAACAAGTATTGTAATTTTCAGAGAGACAAGTATTCTTCTGGAAGACAAAACTCACATCATAGAACCTTCAGTGATATCGAAAATAAAGCTGAAGACAGACACAAGCAAGTTCGTGATCTGATGCGGTTTTCAGTGATAACCAGTCTGTCTTCACAAGTGTGAAATCTACTCAAGATTCAGCAAACACTGAAGAAACCTCGGCATTATTCTAGTGTCAGCGATCAAATGAATCTTGTTGAATAAGATTAGCTTTTGTCTTGTCCTTCTACACACAAAGAACAAACTCATACCTCTCAAAGTAAAGTACCTACACGGAGTCACTCTATTGTCTCCAAGCGTGCTTACCTACTTTGTGAAAGACTACTGTTCATATATGGCAAAAGCCTATGTATATGGAACAACGGACAAGCTCACTTCTAGAAGCTTGCCACGTGCTTTGTACCGTCTGACTTGCATTTAATGAAACAGATATAAATAGTGAAGAAACTCTTCCTTCTCAGTTACCTACACGGATATCCAGAAGATGCAAACAGATGCCAAGAATTCTTACTTCTTAAATATCAACTATCTACCTAAGAGAAAAGCTTCTTCCTAAGCATAAGACTTCTTAACTTTTTTCTTTTAGCAAGTCTTTTCTTTCTTGCTTTTTGTATCTTGTGTGTTTATTTGATTGTTTAGATAAGTTATGTATCTTATCTTTTTCGCAAACAATCTGTAAAATTCTGTATTGATCTTCTTTATCAATAAAAGATTTTAAAAAGTGAAAGTTGATGTGTTTATATTCATCCCCCTTACAAACTGTTACCTTCAAACTTTTGTAGATCCGACTTGTAAATATAACAAGTTCTCAAGTACAAATAATATAACATTTCCAAAATCCACATATGAAATGCAATCATGATCCTCTTCACATTTTCCCTTTTCCCTTATCCTCCAATTGTGTCCGACCTATAATGGACATTTTTAAAACAAACCAAGGGTTAGACCATAAAGTCTAGTGAGAAATCCTTTTTGATTGTTATTATAACGTGAAAATCACCAAAACACTTTTAGAAAGCCCATATTTGTACAAATAATAAATAAATAGTGTTTTATTAAAACAAATCTCTTTGTCGCATCATATAGATGAGACAATCTCCTTTTTATCGCATCAACCCATGAAGTACCAAATCACATTATACTTCAAAAAAAAGTACCAAATCACATTAAACATAAAATACACCAACTTGTCGCATCTCACTGATGCGATCACATTTTTATCGCATCATATCAATCTTGTCGCATTATATTGATGCGATTACTTCATCTTGTAGCATCTCTTTGATGCGATGATCCCACCTTGTCGCATCATACTGATACGATAACCCATTCCTCGCATCAGAAGGATGCGATAACATCAAATCCTCGCATCACAAGGATGTGATAACATATTTGCACGCATTATAAGGTTGCGATAAAACTAACTCATCACATCATACATATGCGATAAACCATACTCATCGCATCATACAGTTGCGACAACAGTTTTCATGTAATCAAAATCCCATTTTACATACAAAAGGTTTTTGTCACCCTTATCTTAGTATACATCTCTCCTGATTATGTCACCCTTATTCCAGTATACATCTCTCCTGATTATGTCACCCTTATTCCAGTATACATTTGTTGATCCTCTCTCTCAATGATTTGATGATAATACCTTTTCTCTTTCACGTTGTATTTGTGTTTCTGTATTTTCAGTTCCAACGATCTTCACTGAGTATGTTCAGTGATTGCTGAAGAACTTGCATTGTAAATCTATCAGAGACAGCAATACTTCAAGAAGACAACACTCACACCAAAGAACTTCAGCAAACGTCGAAGACTGAAACTGAAGATTAGAGACCGGCGAGTACGTGATCTGAAGCGGTATTCAGTGATTACAAGCCTGTCTACATATGTGTGAAGACTGCTCTAGCTTCAACGAATGATTATGAGACCTTCAGGTCATTCCAGCATTCAGTGATCAAAGGAAGCTTGCTTAGCACGATTGTTGTTGTCTTGTCCTTATGCACACAAAGGACAAAACCCATACCCTTATAAAAGTTAGTACGGTACGGAGCCGATTAGTCGACTCTTTGTCCACCAACTTTAGGTAAGGATGTCTGCTCAGAAATAGTGCTTTTGTACTATTCACTGTAGCAAATGACAAGCCTTCCTCTTAAAGTTTGACACGCACTCTAAACCTACCATATTGCATTAAATGGACATTTAATGCACTGGATATAAATAGAAGTGTTTCTTCTCCATGCAGAGAGCGTGCATCTCTCTCTAACCTAATTCTTACTTCAAGCATCTTCTAGCTTAAGTAAATGATCTTTCTTTTAGCAACTTTTTTTCTTGTAATTGCTAAAGCTTTGTGTGTAACCAAAGATTGTTTAGATAGGTTTTTATTACCTTATCTTTCCACAAACAATCTTGTAAAATCTGTATTGATCTTCTCTATCAATATATATTTTAAATCTGAAAATATTGTGTTTGTATTCATCCCCCTCTTCTACAAATTGTTTCTCTTCTTATAAACCCTTACGGGACCAACAACATCTCTCCTGATTATGTCACCCTTATTCCAGTATACATCTCTCCTGATTATGCCACATTTACTCCAACTAGTTGATAATCACATATCAAAAGACAAAATTATGCTAAAAATTAGCATATAACATCTTCATAACCCATGTATGAAACCATACACGGTTTCTTCATCAAAAACATACTAAACGATGTTTATGATAATTAAAACTCGCCTTATAATCACACAAAGATGAGGATGATAAACAGTAGCTAATTCAGCTTAAGAATCACATAATCAGTTTCTTCCTTCTTCATCTAGTTTTTTGCTTCGAACCAAGGAGTAATAAAAGCATACACACTCACGAACTTTTTTCCTTTTAACTTATCTCCTCAAAACTCAAGAAGGTAATAAAAATATCTCAATTAACACTCTTAAAATATATGAGACTGTGGGTGATGAAAATATTTTAAACTCGATTCAAAACAACCCCTCAACTTTCACTATTGATCTAAAACAACCCCAAACTTTATAACCATTAACACCCGGTTATCACAAAAACTATAAAATTAAAAATCAATACATAGTTTGGGGGCCATTTTGTAATTTACTCTTTAATTTTATAATAATATTATGGCGAATGATCATGTAAGAAGGAAAGCTATGGTGAGAAGGCGTAAAAAAGATCTAAACCGTTGATCACTTTTAATTTCATGTCTACCAATGAATTGTGTTTTAGAAGGGAATTGATATGAGATGCACCTCATTAATATTGACATTCAAATAAGATTGATTGAAAGATGGAGATCTCTTTTTGCATTTCTCACCATAATTTTATTTTTCATTGAAACCCAACCCACATGCGATTGGCCATTTTGTCATTCTAAAGGCCACCAAAATTGAAGTGGTATCCGTCTCCATCTCAATCCCCACCACTACGTATAATTATATATATATATATATATATATATATATATGGGAACGATCAAATGAAAACCACTCAATTTGTAAAAACCATAAAAATCTCATTCCACCAATCATAATTTTTCATTTTGTTCATTTTTTTGTAATTATGAGAGGTTGATTAATCATTTTTATTGTGGATGGGTGTTAATCATGGATATTATCATCTTCATTATTTTAATTTTAGAGAAATACATGAAACAGTTTCATTAAAATTTCATTAAGTAGTATATGAAACAATTTCATAACCATATATGAAACAATTTCATAACCATATATGAAACAATTTCATCAAAAAAAGTATTATATGAAACAATTTCACAAGATTAAACAATTTCATGAAAAAATTTCATAAGATTAAACAATGAAATCGAAGAATGAGAGTAGTTTTTACGTTTTTTACAAATTGGAGTGGTTTTCATTTGATCGCTCCTATATATATATATATATATATATATATATATATATATATATATCACACAAATATATTAATGGTTATTTTTTATGAAGTGCCAAAAAACAGTTTATGTTATCTTCTAGAATATTTTTACTATACTAATCCCATAGATTCATTTACTCAAATGTTTATCCGATAAGCGCTTATCAATAGAAGTCAACATTATAATTTATTTTGATGCGCGCATAAGATTTTAGTATATCAAAACATATCGAATGCAACAATTTATTGGATAAGCGCTTATCTGGGTAAGAGTCGTCATCCTCACTTGCTGTGTAAGACTCTTCATCCTTCTCATCGCTCTTACCCAGTAAGATTCTTGGCTCTTCTCATGTTCATCCCATGAAAAAATTTATATGTTAAGCACTTACCAAAATAAGTGTTTAGTAAACAGCTCATGTATCTTGTTACAAAAACTTAGCTCCATGTGATCATTTAATAAAAGTTTTCTTATATGATAAAAGAAAAACAATATTTATTTTAATATCTAAAAAATTAAACATTGCTTTCCAAGCCTTCATGTCATGCCTACCCCAAATATTAAACAAACAGATTATAATATCATACATAGGTTGGGGCTTGGTTTTGATTTGTATCAATTAGCGCTCGGTAGATCATCTAGGTAATATATATATATATATATATATATATATATATATATATATATATTTTATATATATAGGGAAGCGATTAAATGCAAATCATTCAATTTGTACAAACCGTGCAAACCTCATTCAACCAATCATAATTTTTCATTTTTTCATTTTTTTGTAATTATGAGAGATTGATTAATCATTTTTATTGTATAGAGTGTTAATCATTGATTTATCATCTTCATTATTTTAATTTTAGAGAAATACATGAAATAGTTTCATTAAAATTTCATTAAGTATTATATGAAACAATTTCATAACCATATATGAAACAACATCATCAAAAAAAGTACTATATGAAACAATTTCACAAGATTAAACAATTTCTTGAAAAAATTTCATAAGATTAAACAATGAAATCAACGGATGAGGGTGGTTTGCACGGTTTACACAATTGAGGGCGGTTTTCATTTGATCACTCCTCTCTCTCTCTCTCTCTCTCTCTCTCTCTCTCTCTCTCTATATATATATATATATATACAGTGGCGGACACAGTAGCAAAAAGGAGGGGGGAAGGGACCCCAGTCAAAAACTCAAATAAAAAAAATTCCTAGGTTAAAATTTAAGTTTTATATGATTTACCTTTCACTTCCTCCCATTATATTTTTCCACGGGCCCCCAACCCCAATCGAAACCGTTACTCTAACAAAAAATCTATTGAAATCAATCAAAAAAACCAGAAAAGTTATTCGAAATCGACAAAAACACTAAAAAAATCCCTCAAAATCAACCAAAAAACTGTAAAAATCCCTCGAAACATTGTAATTAGGTTAAAAACACATCGGACGATTTTGCAGGCCTTTAGTCTACCTTAAAGGTGACTCTACTAGACAAAAATCCTGGATATATATGTGTATATATATATATATATACATAAGATGTAAAACGAGAATTCCTTTTTTATCAGTATACGTATCAGTTCAGATATTCATGATTCTTGATTCAACGGCTTTTAAAATACGTTATACATGTCCATACTTCGTCTACGTAACATAAGAATCTTAGAACATCGATAATATGTTAATTGTCAACATCAGATTGTCAACCATTATATCACCAATTGTAATATATAAATGCGTTTGGTGTGCACTTGTTTTGAAGACTATGCTCAAGTAACACCATATATACCACCACTACTCAAATAGTTTCATTGATATATAATTTTTGAAGTCTTAGGAGATGGGTTCTCTAATGGCAGGTTGGGATTCACCTATTCATGGTTTTAAAGCTGGTATGTTTTCCTTTTTTGTCGTTATTTTGATTTGATTGGACGAAATTTATTCCTATTCCTATCAGTAGGTGTTCTCAAATGGTGAATTTGTTTTCTGTGAATCACGTAGTCAAACCAACTGTGTGATCAATGTCTTTAGTTTCATCGTTTTAATATTTTTTGAACTGATTATAGAGAGGAACAGATCGTTGACGAAGGAAGAGATTGCTGCATTTTGGAGATTGAAGAAGATCGAAGAGGAAGAACTTTTCTTTCTTAAAGCTTCTTATAGACTCTCGAAGGAAGATAAGGTGTGGATCAATTACTTTTTTGTTTAAACAATCAACATGCTAGCAAAATTACAAACGACCCGTTTATGGTCCCCATTGAATTGTCTCAGCGAAAAGGGAGTGGAGTTTTTAGAAGATCTAGGGTTCAAATTCAACCCACCCACCTTGTCGTAGGACAACGTGATGTACGTCTATCATAATGGTTGTAGGATCGGTATGATGGGGCCCTTTTGGAGGAACCCCTTTTTCAAGACGAGACTTTTATGTTTATGCAAAGTAACGTAGAATTCTGGTTTTAACTTTTTTTTATCGGTATGCCATAAAATTGGATAATTTAATGTTAATTAGATATGAAGTTCTTTTTGATGAAGAACAAAAAAGTTGTTTATTAATGCTCAAAGTCCTAGTAAATCAAATGGTGTGGGTTCAACAAGGCTTAGGGAGCGTCTGCCAAATGCTTATTGGGTAAACGCTTACGAGCAAGAGTCATTATTCTAAGACTATGTTTGCCAAAGTAGCTATAAGTTTGTTGATGGCAGATAAGTTAGCTGTTAACTGAAAAGTTAGTTGATAAACAAATTGTGTTTGACAAAACTAGTTTATAAGCATATAGAATGACTAAAAAGGCATCTTGAAAAAAATGGTCAATTACAAATATTTTATACTATAATTCAAATAAGTTTATAATAACATAACTAAAACAAATTTCTAATACTATAATATGTTAATTAATACAAACAAGATAGTAAAAAAAGTTAAATAATATAATATGTT
>NC_037530.1:29889816-29895665 GCF_001531365.2 Cynara cardunculus var. scolymus
ATAATTAATATTAATCACGGTTATAATTGAAAAAATTATCAAAAAACTCATCATAAGCTACTTCAAGTAATTTATCAATAAGTTAGTTTATATGCATTCAAATGATTACTCAAAAAATAAGTCAACTTATAAACTAGCTTACGTATGCCAAACATTGTCTGATATAGCTTATGGGGCAACATTCTCAGCCATTAAAACAGATTGATGGTAAGTGCTTACCGGATAAAAGTCATCATCATCACTTACCCAATAAGACACCCAATCATTATCTTTCGTCTTATCGGGTAAGATTCTTAATTCCTATCATGTTTACCTGATAAAATAATTAAACTGATAAGCGCTTAACAAGGTAAATATTTAGTAAATAAACCCCTTAGGAATTTATGTGGTAGAAGAGAAAAATAATAAAGTACGAAGTTTCATCAAACAAGACCTAGTAATTCATGCGGCAGAAGTGCAAAACAATAAAGTATGAGGTTTTGTCTAACAATACTTGGTAAGCCAAGTGGTAGAAGTGAAAAATATTAAAGTATGAGTTTTCATGAAACAAGACTTATAATTAGGGACTCTTTACCCAAATTCTTACACGATAAGTGTTTACCTATAGGAGTCAACATTATAATTTATTTTAACGAGTAAGATTTCATTAAATCAAAACATATTGAATGCAACAATTTACTGGGTAAGTGCTTACCTGGATAAGAGTCGTAATCTTCATTTACAGGGTAAGACTTTCCATCCTTCTCGTCACTCATACCCGATAAGATTATTGGCCCTTGTCATATTCATCCGATAAGGAAAATTTATTCGGTAAACACTTACCAAGTAAGCATTTAGTAAACGGCCCTTAGTAATTCTCGTGGTAGTAATAAAAAAGTTGAAAAGTATGAGGACACGTTCTTCCTTTTTTTAGCCAAAACGAACTTCTTTGTTCGTGTCTCCAAAAGACTTGGACTCGTAGTTTAAAATTTATGGAACTCGAACTCAATTGCTCGATCGAGGGAAAGGCCATTCGGCAAGACAATCTACCAAGGCCTTGTAACTTATGTGATGGAAATGAGAATTATAAAGTATGAGGGTGTAAAATGTAAATTAAGTCATGTCTTGTAATTTTTGACATTTAAGTTTGAATTTTATTTCTACAGAAAGTTGTGTATGATGATAGTGAGCCTCATCGTCCTAGTCTCATTGCAGAGGAAGAAAGAATGGAACCACTTCTGAAGAAGCATGGCTGGTGTGTTTTCTGATTTTAATTTTCTATTACAACTTGAGAATATATATATATATATATATATAGGGTTGGATTTACGTGAGATCAAGGGTTTTTTGTGAGACCCATGAGATCAATTTATGTTTATTGATCAACTTTATAAGCTAATGATCTAATTATCTAAAGTTGCACGGTGGCAATTTTATAATTAGTGGAAGTCTAGTGGCAATTTTGTGATTATAAATGTTTAGATTGTAGATCTAATCCAAGGGTTGAGAATTGGTTTTACGGGTCTCACGAAAAACCTTTGATCTCACATAATCCCAATTCTCTCTCTCTCTTTATATATATATAGATATATATATATATATATATATAAATTAGGGCGCAAATCAGTTTTAACCAGAAAAATGTTGAGAATCGTAAGAATCAATTTCACGTGTGAAACTTACAGTGTTATTTGATATATGAGACAAACAAAACTGTTTCGCATGTGAAACAAAACATATCCATACTTTTGATATATAAAACACAGACATATACACATGAATAGTAATATACCTTCTTGAATTTTAGCCTAAGATAAAACTTATTGAATTGTTACGGTTAGTGCCTTTCATTTAATCTATCTATGTGTGTGTGTGTGTGTGTGTATATATATATATATGTATATGTATATATATATATATGTATATGTATATATATATATGTATATGTATGTGTGTGTATATATATATATATGTATATGTATGTTGGGGGGGTAATAGTTAAATGAGAATAACAAAAGGGTTGAGAACCATGAGAACCGGTAAGCAATATTGTTTCATAATGTGTTTATTTTTTATGTGTACTTTTTATTTCACATTTGTAACAACAATATTCTTTCACATGATTAGTGGTTCTTACGATTCTCAACTATTTTTTTAAGTTCTTATTTAGTTGTGTACATAAATAGTCGATCTTAAATTTATAAGTTTTTCAATTTTAGGTGGATCAGTAGCAACTGGGCTTTTTTAAACGAACCACCGAATATCTCATCAAAGGCTGCATACAATTACTCTGCACAGTTCCATGTTGCCCATAAGCACCTCGACAACTTCAACCTCCATCCTGCTCTTGGTACCATTGTTGCTTAAAACCACAACCGATCTACTACAGAATAATTGTTTTTCCTTAACAACATCAAAGTCATGTATTGTGTGGATTTTTTCTAATTATTCATCATTTGTGATGTTTTCTGATGTAAAAATCTCATTTTACCCACATTTTATAAAAGTATATCCAAATTGTGTTTTTACTGAACTGATCAGACATACAATCCTAAAACATATATATATATATATATATATATATATGTTTGTATTTTAATCATAGTTATTAATTTAAAGCTTTGTTTAATCTATGAGATGCTTGCAGCCACTTGTATGTTTTTTTAATGAACCAACGTTCCCTTCGTTTATGACCTCTAAGTTATTAGCACGACGCCATCGAAAAGACAATAATTTGGTCTTATCATGAAAGTGGCGTATCAACCATATAGAATATATTAATTATTCATATAAATTAATTATTAAGTATTAATAGATATTAAATGTATATTATATCTAATATTAATTTTACATTATTAATTGATATTAAATTCCAAACCATTAATCAATTTTAAAGTGAATTGTGGATTTGGTCAGTGTATTTTGATATTTTTTATTAGAGTATCTATAATATGTTTATTATGAATTTGATTCTTGTGGCATTCAATTTGTTTTGAATATGGGAACCTCTGACTACGCATTTGTTAACTCAGTTAAATCAAGGGCCATTTTGTCTATTCTTTTGTATTTTTCCTATAAAAAATAAAAACAATATTTTTATGCACAAATATAATATATATATATATATATATATATATATATATGATATCAAAATAAATAAAATAGGATATTATTTTATGATTTTATTTGTTTAAGTTAAAAAATTAATTATATTAAATACAAACTAATTTTATTGTTTTATTATTTTTGTCTATTTCGATATGAAAACCTAGTTGACGTTTGTATACTGATTTGTTCAATTTTAAGTTATAAAGATAAGAGTGTATATGAATATTTTATTTAGTTAAAATCTAAATAGTTGATTTTGAGTTTTTGAATAAAAATAATATGAAAACTGGAAATCTAATTTTAGGATGATAAAATTGAAGTTCATTTCTTAGTGGTGTTCGATGATTTTGATGTTGAAATATCAATAATAAGCTTGTTTATTGCAACGTTAGAAAAAAAAAATAATCATCTTAAACATAATTAATTTTTTAATTTCAAATCTTAAAACAATATCTTATTTTATTTGCTCAAAATAAGATAATATATGGTTTCTTTAAATTAATTTTTTAATTACATTAAAACCACATATTTTTTCACCATTGCAATAAAACAATAAAATTAAATCATATTTAATATAATAAAAATTAAAATAAATTAAATCATACAATAATATCATATTTTATTTATTTTGATATTGTTATATGTGTGTGTGTGTTTTTAAAAATATTGTTTTTATTTTTTATATGAAAAAGATAAAGAAAATAGGCAAAAGGCTAAAATGATCCATGATTTAACGAAGTTAATGGAAGTGTTAGTCAGAAGAACCATAACCAAAACAAATTGAATACCACAGGAACCAAATCTACAATAAATATACCATAGGGACCCTAGTAAAAAACATCAAACTATAGGGACCAAATCCACAATTCATTAATATTAATTATCAATTATTTAGAATTATTATTAATGTTTGTCACTTTTGAGGGATATCATCCCTCAACTTCGTTTTCTCATATTCAGTCTCACACGTTTGTCACTTCGTAATGCTTTTTATCCCTATTTCTAATGTTCGTTAATTTTTTCTGGTAAGTCTAATCAAATGAAGATTAATTTAGTCATTCGATGTATTTTCTTATTTTCTTATTTTCTATTAAAATAATTATAAATAAATTTACATATATGTACAAATCTGCATGTGTAGAACCCCCCCCCCCCCTTCCCCGAAGAAGTAATCGTTGGTTATGAACACAACCACCACCACCAACGCCTCTCTTCCTTCCCCCACCACCGATGTCTCTCCTCCTAGAAGCATATGTGAAGCTCACTACCATCGTCGATGTGTTGCTTGTAGAACTCCATCCCTTGTACTTTTTTCGATAGAGTCATACCACTTTTGGATACGTTAATGGTGGTAGGTTGGGTTCACAATGGTGGGATGGATTCACGGTGATGGGGTGGGTGTTGGAAATTGTATGTAAGGTTAGAGGTTTTCCTCCATCCTACATTGGTAGATAAAGAAACTCTAGAGAAACTTATAAGGCTTTCTCTAGAATTGGGCTTTTGAACATGAGTAGACTCATGATGGGGGTCTTGAGTGGAAGGCCTAACGCACACGTGCGTGCATGGCCGAGGCCACGAGCGCATGATTCACGAAAGTGGAGCGAGAAGGCGCACTTTGCACTTCGCATCGGAGCCGCGCCCCGAACTCCGAGTATCTTTTTGGTACAAAGTCGAGAGAGAAAGAAAATAATTGAATTTAACATCGGTTTTAAAACCGATTCAGCCACATTTTTAGAGATAATGATCGTTGGAGGATAATTCTCCAACTTCTCCATGATCATGCGAGATATGGGGAGAAGATCGTGCGAGATATCGTGGCCTCACCCAGTATAAATACTGGGTTGAAGCCAAACCTAAAAAATACTCTCGAAAATTCAGTTTTTCTTCTCATTGATTGCTGCTCCTGTTTACTTTTTTCCTCTACCAATTTTCTGCATACACCTTGCTTTGATTTCGATATCAAAGCTATTGATATTCGAGATCCAATTCTAAATCAATCCTGGGGCTTTGCGAACCGAGCTTATACGATGGTCGTATAAAACCTTTAAGGATAGGTTTTGTACCGTGCAGATCTCTACCTTTACGTGTTTCCAGATAACCAGGTTGGTACTTCAGTTTTTTCGGCATAGTATTTAATTTTCGTTCACTTTGTGAACACTCTGCTTCTACCCTTTCTACCATTGAGTCTATCACGAAGGATAGATTCAAACCTGTGTGGGAATATTGGTTTGGTTTCGATTCTGGTCTTTAGTTTTCTATCTCGAACTATAAAGTTCTTCTATAGATCTTGGTTTTATTACTCGTTAATAAAGTTCTAAAATTTATTTATAAAAATTTAATATTATTGTTTTCTAATCCTTTTAATTAAATTTTTTCGACAGTGGATTCATGATGTGTTGGGTTTTGTTTATCAAAACGTAGGTGGTGAGAGAGGGTGTTGGTGGGTGGTGGATGGAAGTGGGGTTGAACGCCCGAAGTTGATGTTTGAAGTGAGAGGTTGACTTTGGAAGTTGTCGTCCGTGATAGGGGTGCACCAAAAATCGTCAACCCGTAAAACCCGTACAACCCAACCCGCTAACAACCCAATTAAACCCAATACGCATAACCACCAAATCGTCCACCCGTCAAACCGCTAACCCGCCAATTAGGAGGGTTGAAATTGGGTTAGGCCTAGCTCAATCCGTCCAACACGCCAAAACCGCCGCTAAGATATAATTTTTATAAAATTATATATATATATATATATATATATATATGTTTGT
>NC_037530.1:29897655-29899039 GCF_001531365.2 Cynara cardunculus var. scolymus
AGATAAAGAATAAAATAAAATATTAAAAACACGATGTATCTCGCTGCATTGCGCGAGTACTCTTCTAGTATATTAATAATGTATAATTTTTATTGATATTATGTTTGTATTTCATTTTAGCTAAACGTATAGGTTATCAAAAGAGATTTACGATCAAAGAAAGATGACAAATAATCTAATTAATAAGAGAAAATTATTGAAATCTTTTTTGCAGCAACAACAAATTGATATGTCGGAGAATACTAATAAATATTTTGTTGACGAATCCATCAATCTAAATACCCCGTCATTTGATGTTGTACTTTAGTAGAAATAAAATGTTTAGGTATAGCATTTCGCTACAACAACATTAGATCTTATAGGATGCCTAAAATGTCTAAGCATCCTAATATGATTCTTTATAGGATGAAACAAGAAAAATGACTTATCTAAAAGAGTTACAATATGTTTATAGGATGATTTTGGGCGTCCTAACAAATTCTATGACACTTTTAAAATAAAGTATCATATTAGTTATTTTATACGACACGACTTGAAAAGTGTATATGAACATAGGTGTCCTATAAATAGATGAGTTTTAGGGACACTTCTCAAAATATTTATATAAAATATCTAATACAACATTTTATTTAAAGATCATTCTAAAATACTTGTTGAAACGTCAAAAAACGTCATGTAAACCTATTGTAACCATTTTAGATAGGACGCTTTATAGTACGATCTATAAACTTAAGTTTTATAAATTATTTTATTCATCAAGTTTATGTAACTACTAACCCGCCAACCCAACTCGTCTCAACCCGCAAGGGTTGGGTTGGGTTGGGTTATACTTTTGAATGGGTTGGGTTGGGTTAAACTTTTGAATGGATTGGGTTGGGTTAAACTTTTGAATGGGTTGGGTTGGGTTGAGATTTTTCCAAACCGCCATAATTGGGTTGGGTAGTAAAAATGTTGTAAACCGTCCAACCCAACCTGCGTGCACCCTTAGTCTGTGATATGGTAGGAGGAGTTGGAATATGTTTCATGTTTGGCCCTTGAAGTTCTAATGTATACATTTTGGTCCCTTATTTTTAAAAAAAATTAGTTTAAAAAAACTAAAATGACTAAAATACCCATCATTTAATTGAACTTGACATAAAAAAACTAAAATGACTAAATATATTAATGGACGTTAGTAGGAGGGGTGAAAATGGTACGAAGTGACAAACATGAGGGACCAAATCCAAAAAAACGAAGTTGAAGAACGATATCTATTAAAAATGACATACGTTAAGAACAAAAAATGAACTTTACTCTTATTACTATTACTTTTATTACTATTTAATATATTTAATCGTCAAAAACAAATATAATAATTTTAAAATTACATAAAATTTAAAGGTAA
>NC_037530.1:29899335-29948713 GCF_001531365.2 Cynara cardunculus var. scolymus
ATATATATATATATATAATAAATCAAATTAAAATTCTATTAATTTACATATTATATTACTCAACTTTTTATCGTTTGATTAATATATTTATAGGGACAAGTTCAGTCAAGAAAAAACCGCAAAAGAACAAAAATCTGAGAAATACTCTGGTAACCATTTATCTCGACGGTATGTACATGTATATACAAGTAATTTGTAATATGCACATATGCATAAGAACCAAGAAACAACTTTAATTATATGTATACACATGTAAATATCGTCCAAATAAATAGTTACCAGGATGTTCCTGAGTTTTTTATTTTTTTGAACTTTTCCTTTGTACCTCCCTCTATATTTAAATTATTAACGATTTATTTTAAATATATTATGAAATACTAGACTTTACTAACATGTCTTTTTTCAAAAGTTTACAAGAGGTATCGTCCTTTTCTTAAAAATGGGGAGGATCGTCCTTTTTTTCAAAAATAGAGAGGATAGTTTCAGTTATTTTGTTCGATTCTAAATGGATGCAAAATCCCTCGTAGTCACGCCAACGTCCCATAGGGAGAGCTTTGGCGGGCCTAGACCACACATGGATTGCTCGCTCTTTTGGATTGCGGATACTACTTCCAACTACTCGAATAAATATGAAAATACAACGAATATATATTGGATTGCGTATATCAAGTATTTTTGTACAAACCCACTCTAAATTGTAATCCTTCATAAAGGGGTATTCACAAACACACAAGTCATGATTCATTATTGTTCAATAATGGTTGGTTCACCTTGAAGCAACAATCATGAGCTTTAAAGATGCCATCATTGCCAACTACTCCATTATCACCCTCATCATTCCTCTTGTTTTCGCCAAAGAGAATGTCAAGACATATTTGTCGACTCAACACAAGTTATTAAAATCTATCTTCTTTGTGGGTCCTACGAACCCGTCTTTCTTTTTATCTAACCGTTGTTCTGTAAAAAAATAATTGATCAACTTGGTTCGCCACATGACTATACAAGACGACCCAAGAAAACCATGAATACGGACCAAATTTCCTATGACGCGATCATGATTCATGGGCACTTGATATGGTTTCAAGTTATGATTTCCGTTTTAGTCTGGTTGTAAGTTGGTTGAGCCAGACACTAGAAATTCTCGTATCACGACTCACCTCGAGTTCAAATGTAATTGGTACATGAGTTTCGGATATTGGTGTTGGCGTTGGCGTTGGCGTTGGTGATGGTGCTGATGTAGGTCCAAGTGCTGGTCTCTCTGTGTGACGACGTGCCATTGATCCCAACGCTCTTCTAGACAATAAACTGACAACTTTACTACTTTGGCTGCCACCGCTCGTTGTTTCCCCTAACATATATATTTCATACCAAAAATTATTTCAAACATATACATATCTTGAACATAAAAGACAACAAAAAGAAAACGAACCCAATATATTCCACCTGGAGGTGGAGTATGGGAGATATGACCTCTATCCCAAATAGTAGAGCGGTTGTTTCCGTAAAAGATAAGAGATAAATCAACTGCCAAATGAATAGTTATGCAAGAAGTTACATACCGTTGATTTCCAATAGCTTTGCAGAGGCCGACATGCGAACGAGGATTGGAGTGACTATGGTGAGAGCTGCCCAGAAGAACAGCACTACAAGAAAGGTTCTCCCCAACATTTCTTGGAGAAATGTAAGAGCTTCAAAACTCTGTTGGAGGTTTTGTCTGAGCAAATCTTGGGATGATGTCTAGGTTGAGGAAGACCCTTTAAAATAAGGTGATTCCCTATTAAGGAACTGAAATTCCCAAACCCAAAGTAATATTGTTATAATGACTCTGTACATCTCCAATGGAACTTGTACATTGCTTGGATTAGGAGTTCTAGCTTTGGGGGAAAGGGACAGGCTAATTATAAAGACATTAGCTGTAACAAATGAGCATTATTAAATAAGATGGTTTTGTTAAGAATATAAGATTTTTATTTAAGCCACTGGTCAATTAAGCATACTTTTTGGAAATGAAAAAGTCATAAAGTACTTTATAATGAACTTGGTGACTTTCTCTGGTTGGTGGTTGGGAAGTGGTTGTACCAATCAGGTACATACACGTAAGATAAAGTTTCCATCTGGCATATCTCCATGCCAAAATTCCATTTAGTGGGGTCAAAAATGCAATCATACATACCTCGTGCTCTTATGAGCTTCTCAAACAAAAAGCCCACCTGTGAACTGATGCATATATTGCAAATAAACCAGCAGACAGTATTATTATTAGCGAATAATCTCATCTCAAAAGGGAATCATTTGTGCTTGATCAGCAATCAGAGTTGTTTCTACTGTGTAATGATAGGAGTGAATTCTAAGATATTAGAACTCAAAAGGTTTGCTTCTGTAACCGAAAGCTAAAAACGAGGGGTGAAAAAAAACCCAGAGTTACTGCTATGCTATCTTGAATCCTACTCAACTGCTTCCCAACGTCAGTGAATTGGTGAACCACCGCTGCCTGCAGGTGACTTCCTTTCACCGTATTTCTGTTGAAATTAAAGAAAGTTTCAATATAAAAACTGGCAAAGTAGAGTTAATTTTCTTTGGGGTCATTGGCATTTGATCAATTGAAATTAGGAGCTCTTACCTGCTTCCCGATGTTAAATGGGACATATTTGTATTTAATCATGTGCATGATTTGACGCTTCATTGTGAGGGCAAATAGAACAATCCAGTAGCAGAGCAGTATTGGCCAGAAAACAGGAACATCAAATAGAGAAAAGAATGTCATCAAGAAGGCCACCATGAAAGCCTTTGTGATGGCATACCTGAAATTATGAAACATATGAATGCGCGATTAATTACAGATGATTCAAAAACCAATTCAAAGTATTACAAGTAAGCAGCAACTAATTACAGATGATTCGAAAAACAATTCAAAGTATTACTAGTAAGCAGTCCACTTGTACGATGTCTCCTAGTTGTTTGAAACAAACCCTTCACCATTAATTTTTAGACACAGTGATAAGAGAACAAAATTTCGAAAAAATTATTAAAAAGAGGAAAAAGAAAAAGACTAACAACTACTCCTTTTTCAAGTTGCTTCTATTTCTTCCCCCCAATTTAACCTCGAACGAAAATTTGGGCTTATGGGGGGAATGGACCCATTATATTATATAAAACCAAACAGTTTATTTTATTTTCAATCCCATTAATTACTGCTTAATACCTCTAAGCAAACACTCGCTGAATCAACCTTCTACGTAACAATTAACAGAAAGCAAGTTCACCACCAACCCATCCGCAGAACAAGGGGTCAGCTTATAGCAAAAACATCAGATCCAGAAAATATCAAGCACCCAAAGAAAATTTAGTAATGTGTTGAAGCAAGGTTTTAAACGTATAGAAACGTGAGGCGCAACGCGTGGGGTTTTCCCTCCGCAAGGCGAGGCGTAAGCCTCGAGGCAGTCCGAGGCTTAAGTCTCGAGGCAGAAAATAAAAATATATAAAATAATATTATATATGTAATACTTAGCTGATAATAATATTCAGAATCATAATGTTGCTAATAAAAAATATTCAGTTCGGATCACAAACATCACTGTAAAGAAATATTATAACCAATCGGAATAGCAACAGAAACCACTACAATAACAACTAAACAGACTGAGGCATTGACTACCAAGTGCAAACTACTAAATTTKTAATRRARWCYATATTCATTCACAATGTGAAAAGAATATTGTTAAGCCCAAGAAGAAGTAACTCACTCAAGGACATGGTGTATCAAAATAGAAAAAGTAGTCATGCACATTCCACATATCACTGACATGTGGGAAAGCAACTGATATGACCAAATACATAGGTGTTGTCAACTTTTCTTGCTCAAGATTGTGCCGTTCAGTTTAAAAATGGAACTGAAAGAATATGAGAACAGTAGAGAGAGAATAAAGATGACAATAAACTGTGCATGCGCACTTTTCATTAGCTAGGACACAACCAAAATAGAACTGCCTGTTGTCACGACTTACCTATCAACCAAAGACAAGAATTTTACTGGTCAAAACTAACAGTTCCATATATGTGTCATAAATGTTTCAATATAATAAAATTAAGAGGTTCATGCTGCAAGTGTCTATTGTGTTTGTGTGAGGAAAACAATTAGCTACATGTACGATTGATGTTATCGTGAGGTCTGTGGCTCACCCACGACCACGACAACTTCACAACACAGAGAAGTTCCTAACCATAGGGGATGTGTACACTCTCTCACCAAACTCAAGAGTTTATATGACAATATCCCATATTCTTGATCGTTTATCAGTGTTAGGTTTCAATTACTTTCGTGATCCATAAGTCATAAATTCCCAGAAATTTCCAAGTCATTACCTTACATCTCAGTGAAATCCAAGGCCATCTATACCATACAGAGTGCTTGCATGCAAGTGAAACCGGATAGACCATTCATGCAAGGGTGGGAAATCCCAACCAACTGGAAGTGGAAAGGCACCTACAGAATCATCTTGTATTGTCTTTTCCTAAATAAGTATGCAGATTCATAGGTTATTGCTGGTGAGCTCTTGAGAAATTTTATCCACAAGAATACGCTATCAATGAATAAGCTGGCTTAATCTCAACTCAACTTAGAATTTTTTTTTAAAAACAAACCTAGATCATATAGAGAGGTTAGGCAGATAGATACGCAAAAAAATTTCTTGACATGAATTATACTTTTTTCAAAGCTTTTATACAATTTAAAGATCTTACACTGTTTAAATGCGAATAACATGGTTTCTATAAATTTTGTATTCCATTGATTGATACTAATTGATCGAATTCTCTCAACTCCTATTCACCAATTGAATTTCCTCAGCTTGGAGGTAGTCATTCAATCCTTTTGAGTAATTGCATCAATAGAACAATGGAACTGATTGTTTGGAAAGTAGTTGCATCAAATTTTTAATTATCATAATAATCTATCCAAATGAATAGCTTGTGTTTCCACTTAAAAGTCCATATGATATTAATTCTCATAATAATCTATATAATTTGTAATTCTCTTAATAATCTATCTAAATTGGCGATGATGGTGGGAAAACGACTGATGGCAAGAGCACTTTAGCAGTTCCAGCTGCGGTGACTGGTTATAGAGACTTAACAGCAAGGAACGAGTAAAGGCAGGGATCAGAGCACCTTTGATGCCATGTGGAATTCTTTGCTCTTCTTATTTTGAAAGAGAAGGGTACAAGACCTTTCATAAGCTTACGGATCCTTGAAAACAGGAAAGGAATCCCACTACAAAGGAAAATAACCTAAAATAAGATTCTAATATTGATGAAACTAGTTATGGTAAAGAATAAATCCTCACTAAAACCTATTTACAGCAAATTTTACATTTCTATACATATTGACAGTCTACCATCTTGGTATGCTCGTGAAATTTAACTCTTGAAGATATAAGCACCTACTTCATTAATAGAATAATCTCCATTGAACCAAACGTAAAATCTCTTGAATCATGTACCAAAACTCATACCTATATTAGCTCAAAGTTGTCTCAGACATAGCCGATACTCATCCTCATCACAACAGAGAGGAACAATGTCATGCTTTCCAAATCACTCCATGGGTTGTCCTAGTAAGTGGCATACGGTGGCACGTGCCACCACTTCGTTGTCCCCGCAGAATGACAAAAAAAATTACAGCTTGTAAAGATGCCACCATATTGATTAGATACGTCATACGTGCCACCGCTTTGGTAAAAGAAAAACAAAAGGTAGGGTAGAGCATTGGTAAGAGTGCTCTTGAAGGAAGGGAAGGTCTCAGGTTCATGTCTTGGGAGTACATTTTGCTAGTTTATTCAATATCTTCAATTTTTTTATTTAGTAATTGTAATTATTTTTTAAATTATTTTTTTTATTTTATTCAATAATTAATTTTTATTTAATTTCAATTTACGATGATTATTTTGTGCCACCACTAAAAAAAATTAAGTCCACCTTTGAATCTCTGCCAAAAAAAAGCACGGTACTTGCTTATGGGCTTCTCCTGTATGAACATCTAAGTCACATTCCAGTAAAGTGTACCCAGAAGATACCTTAAGATCTTCAGCACCATATGCCAATGATTAAGTGTGCAGATCAGACATGAACCAGTTCACAACGGCCACACAAAATGCAATATCAGCCTAATGACAAGCATGCCAACCTCAGCTAAGATGTCTAAGATGTACTGCCTCTACCATTCATGCATGAAGATGCCCACAGATCCTAGCAACCACAATAACCAAAAAAGTACTTAACACTTCTAAATGCTTTGTCTAAACTTTGAAATGCCTCCAAAATTTCCTCTATTCTTGTAGATCAACACTGATACTTGGTTACTTATTGGTCCAGAAAGGGGATTAAGTTGAAAATGCTGATGGGATGGATCTACAATTTCGGTAAATACAGCATTGAGCGTTTCACATTATTTGGTTATATACATGGTTTGGCTCCCTTCTCAAGATACTAGCACTTATCTCTCCTGACCATAAAAGATAAGAAAAACTAAGATTTTCCATAATATCACCCAAAAAAACACTATATCTTGACAGTCAACTAGTCCACTGTGCCTCGGAATGGAATTGGCAGTGAATAACAACATACAAATTAAGTCTAGCATGTGAATAAATGTGTGGACTAAAGTAAAGCAAGAACACACTCTTTATCTTCAATTCGAAATTCAATTTCTGTATCATGGATCATCTACGATTGAGCTTCCACCTCATTAAAATCTGCACATTCTATTCTACTTTTGTAATCGTACTGCGATAAAAAAACAAAAGATGGCATGTAATGGAATGAAGTTAAGGTTTCATATTTTCTAATCAAAATGGGGAAAGGTATGGAATTGTCATGGTTCCCTAATACGCGTGGCAACTGCAACAACAAAATGGAAGAAAAAGATAGCAAGTAGTTTGTAAGTCGTGAGTATCATCCATCACACGAAAATTAATGAGAAGACTGTTTTTCTATAATTTTTTTTGACATAATCATTGTCAGGAAATAGATACTATATCAGTCTTTTAGAGACTGATATCGTTTCAGGAAACAAAAAGTTATCAATAGAATAATGACATCAAAGAAAAACTGATTGGTAAAGCATAAAACAATATAAGTAAACCATGCCAAGTTGCTTTTCCTTAAAATATGAATTATCAAAGATGTAGAAACAACTATGGATGTTACCATAACTATCATCAAAGTAAAACAGATCATTAACAAATAGCAAATCAAGTATGTATACAGTATTTAGAGAATAAAATGATAGCATGGAAATTTTTTATTTCACACGCCATCACCCCAATAATTTATTCGCCTATTTTATGTCATGCAACAATGCATATCCAAAGTGTAATCTCTTGTTAAGAGGATGACACTTGCTATGAGCGAGTATGTAAAATAGCATGATCTTCGTAGACATCTTAGGATCCAATATTCAAGAAATTAGTTACTTTTTAAATAATATAGAAAAAATGAGGCCTAACATGATGAGGATCATCTGATGGATGCTAACTCACCAAAACTTGAACTCTGGAAGGCGACGTATAAAAGGCCTAAATTCATCAGATTCTTTTGTAGGCAGCGAAGCCCCATCCAAAGCTTCTAGCTCTGGATCGACCTTTGGTGAGAGAAATCCAATCAACAGGTTCAAGATATAAATTCCAAGACCATATGAGATAATGTAAAACCCTTCAAGATAATAGACCCGCAAGACATATATTGCTGCAACAGCAAGTGTCCCAAGCCACCTGTGAAAAGGAAGAGGTGTCGACTTATCCAGATAAAACTGAAAGGCCCTTGAGAATTCATTTTTCCACTTGGCTAGTGGTGCCATCGGGGAGGCAGCATCACCTCCTACTCCTTCCATGTAGGCCAGCCTTTAATCTTTCTGTAGAATGCAATACATAACTCAGAACCCAAAACCCACCACATAACCAGCTAATAACTAGATTAGTAACAATAATGAATATAATACGATGAATCCAGTTTTGCAGCATACTGAACAACAAAAGTACTACTTCTTAACCTCATGTCATGTACTGGGTTACACTCACCTGCAATAAACTCCACCATTTTGGACTTGGAACCCTTTATTGGGTATTTCTCATTGAAAGTCCGCATCCGTCAAATTAAGAAGTTCATATAACTGATCTACACTATGATTCAGTGCATCCCCATCTTTATTACCACATACATTCAGATTTCAACATCAGCCACATAGTACCATTGTCATGACCAACACTCTTACCACCACCACCCGGCAAACAAAGAAAAAGTAAAGTTATATTGCACCAACCATAACTAGATTCCATTAAGAGGCCCTTTAAATGAATTGTACTCTATGCCCACAATTACATGCATATTGAATACTCCAATATTTGGAAAGTGGACTGTAATCAGGCGTATATGGAATTATTACAACCACCATTAACAAATTAGTGGGTGAATGGAAATAATTGTGTCAACACAAATTAGGAATTTGCTGATCAAATACGGAAAGCATATCGAACAAATAAAACGTTTACCCCTTTGCAAATGAAATTATCAAGAGAGCGAGTAGTAATTATTGAAAGATAAGCACGTGAATCGATCAAGAAAATAGGTGTTGTAGTGAGAGTACAAGAGCTCACACAAAGGAATTTGTGTTTTAGGGTTTCAGCGCTTTACCTGATACGATTATTATCCGAAACCGTAAAAACTGAATAGAATTGCACCTAATTGCTTCGTTTGATTTGATTTTTGGATAACATTTGGTCTGTTTGTTTTAGGGTTGTAAGCGCTCTGAAGATGATGTTCGTAAATAAGCTTTTATATTCCAACAAAATAAATTCAGGTTTTCAATTATTTGGGGAAAAAGGCACTTTTGAACCATGAGTTAATTATGGGTGTTTGGGATTTGTTTATTTAAAATAATTTATGATTTTCTGTAAAAATGTTTATTAACTTATCTGATGTTAAATCGGAGTTTTATAAAAAATGTTTGAATTAACTTATGACAATACCAAAACATAATAAGTTGATAAGTTGTTTTTTAGTGTTTGACAAATTTTGCTTATACATGTAAAATGACCAAAAATAACATTCATAACCAAAAAAAAAAACACAAATCTGTTACAGGCTATCGCTTCTTCCCCAGTTTCAATCTCGATCTCTCCAGCTACGATTTCTTAACCTTGATATTCGATTTCGATTTCTCAGCTTCTTGCAATGAAAGTTGATTTCAATAGCTTCTGGCAGTGAAGGTCGAACACAAAAGTCAAATCCATTGTTGGAACCCTAATTAGGGTCGAACAAAGAAATCGAACAAATTGTTCGATTTCATTTTTGATTTCTCGTCATCAGCACGTGCTCCCCAAAAGGTATTTGAATATTGAAAAGACCTGCAATATCAAACCTAAAATGCATATTTAAACAGTTTAATGATTGAATAACGAGCTAATCTTTTTCCTTCTTATCTTCGTAACTTGGATATTTTATACATGAAATTGAACTAATTTTCTCATTTGTTTGATATATGAGAATTTATGTCCAGGTAGGTTACTTTCGACACATGCTTGTGGAATTTTCGATTGTTTTCATCTTTGTTTTTTTAAGTAAATCTGGATGATTAATTCATTTACTTATAATGAGATGCATTAAGAAAAGGCACCGATGTTAAGTTCCTACAAAAATATACAGACAATTGTTAATTGGTTTAAATTTTGTTTACGTACTATTTTTAACGATGGATTTAAAAGGGATTTTTTTTTTTTTTTTTTAAAGATAAAAATATCATATTTTTATGGAGATAACAGATTATATAATTTTAAAAAAACAAGGAATTAAAAATATCAAATCCCTAAAAGGAATCATAACTGGGGCTTCTTCTTTTCCTATAGAGGCAAAATGATATTAATAATGGAATTTTCAGTTATTACGAATGATGTAAGCGGCAAACATCAACTCTTGTACAAACACCAAACAAACTCTCAAATGATTTCACCTACTTAGAAAGATCCTCTTTTTCAAAACATCATTCAAAAACTCCTCAAAAATAATTGAAAAGAAAGAAAAAAAATTGGATGGTTGTGTTCATGCCTCTTATCATAAATGGGCTGACTACGTGTCAAAGGAAAATGAGTGTGAATCTATTGGGTCCGCGAATTATCCTAAAAGCACTTGCCTGAAAGAGGCAATAACATTGAAAAGTCCTTTATTCCTAGAAGGACGAATGAAAAAGGCATTCTAGGTTCTAAACCATCAAACTTCATCAACTCTTTTATTCCAAAAGAGAAAAGACTGTCTTGATAACAAAATAGAAAGAATTCCTAAAGTTGTTATTAATCCAAAAGGACCCATCAAAAGATGGGTATCAAAGAACTAATTCTTTGAAGTTGAAAGTTTGTTGTGTTTGTATTCAACCCCCTCATTCTACAAAACCATCATGCGTAAGTCATTACATTCCAAGATAAAACTGTCATTTTGTAAGGGTAATCATGATAATCAAACAGATTTTGACGTAAATTGGGTAGTTTCCAAGATAAAACTGTCTAATCAACCTCCAATTCTACCCTAATCCTCTAAAACTCATGATTACCTTTCTCTTGATTCTACAAATTCTCTCTAATGTCAACCTCAAAATCAATTTCACCATTTTCAAACATTTGATACCTTTGTCACATTTCTGAATATTCTTCGTCTTGTTACTTTTTGTATTCATCTTCTTACATGGCACTAACTTTCAAAGATTCGTCTTCCTTAAACACATCTTTATCATCCAAACAATCTCAGTTTAGGGCAACCAACTACATTGATTTTCTTTCCAAATATGAAGGATCTTCACAGCATCACTACTTGATGGACTTTCTGACAAAAAGTGTAATATCATATGCTTTGACAACCACATCAAAGATGAGCACCATGCTCTTAGGGAACTTTTTGTGAATATGTATATAATGATGAAAACAAAAGGTCATTGCTAGTGCCCTTTCAAACAAATATTGTCATAATTGCTAACGATGTTGCACGAGCTTTCCATCTACCACTACCAGGTACTGCTGACTTTGATGACCTTGCATCAGATAAAGACTTGGAAGATGTACTTATTATACTAGAATCAAAATTGAAGATATTTCAATGGTAAGAGAAATCAAATGCCACACCTACTCCTATCAAAAAGTGAGATTTACTAAACAATAAAAGCCCCTTCTATCTTAACATACCTTTGAGAAAACCACAAGCACTCTTCTACCTAGAAACATGTCTAGTTTTTAGTATTTCTATATCCAACTCGCTTACTATTTGAGCACGACTAGGGGTTATGATCAAGCTTCTAGTTACACGAACCGTCGGGCACATGCATTGATTTCCAAAAAAACATAAAGTTTGGAAACTAATTGTTCAAAGATTTGGTGAAGAAAATCACCATTAGAAGCAAGCAAGCACAAGTTATTTATATCTGACTCATTGGGATGTTGTTCGCTGACAAATTGGGAGAGCGGATTCCATCGAATATCTCTTATGACTATCTTTCCTTCTAATAAGTGAAAATGGAGGTATTGACATCGGATCATACGATTCCAACATGTATGATCTCTTTTACTCATTCTCAATGACTCATTTAGAGAGATACTTCAAATAGAGAAGCAACTAAGCGTTTCCTTCAATCCAAAATATGATCTATGAGTGAAAAACGCTCAAGAAATGTTTCATGCTCTAAAGTTCTTAAAAGAACTTCAAAGAAGTCAAGAACAAGATTCGACACATCTAAAACTGATTCCCATGTTCAAGAAGTGCCCCCTTGTTCTTGCTCTTGATCAGGTTTCCATTACTATGATACTAGTAGCTCCATTGGTATCTACCCAAGTATCTCATGCTTCCAAAATAAAGCAAGAGTGGAGACTTTCATACCGAGCCAAACGAGAAGCATTACCAATTCTATCAGCTACTCAAAGGGTCCTAGACTACACCAACAGATCTCTACAATCAAATATTAGTTATCTTGGTCATCCTGACCCGCGGCATCTGAAACCCTAACCACCTCCTCAATGCCTACCAACAAGACGTTGTTGTAAAAACGAACTTAACACATTATACAACTACAACATCTCCAAATATTTTTAGTGGTGATGCAGACTCATCTGATATCCTCCATATAGGAAACATTCTTTCAAGCCCTGCTAGTATGAATTTACTTGAGCCCAATGAATTCCCATCTTTACTTCAACTTGTCCAATCGTTCATTGATCGGACAGTCAACCCACTTCCTAACCTGAGCATACTCTAGTTCATCTGCATACCTCATCGTTTGTCCCTCCAACCTCCACTTATCAACATTTTCAAGACTTGAAGCAACAACTCTCTAAGCTATGAGAAACCCACAATTCATCTGACAAGACTCTTGGAGAAAGATTCAAACTCCAGGAAAAATTGTCAAAAATTCTCTTTGATTGTTTGTAACATTTTAGAACAACTTGATCACAATGTAAATTCACAGTCTACCATGGTTCAAATGTTGTTCCAAGACAATCCGACCTCCTCTCATCATGTTTCCTTCATGTTTAAAAATCGTACAAGAATGATTAGACATGAAAAACATTAGAAACGAATAGACATCTATCTTTGATTGATCTTCTTCCAATTTAGGAAAGTTCTCTCTTCATCTAGACCTACTAAGGGGGAGAAATCTGACTCTACTAGTTCCAATAGCTCAAATGAATAAAAAAAAGGATAAAAATAAAAAGGGGAACAAGTTGTAAGAAACTACCATAAAGATACGAGTGAGGGATAGCAAGCAGCAAAAGACCACCATCTGATTCTTGATCTGAATCTGGTGGAAAGGAAAAGGAAAGATGAGCTATGAGCATGAACTTGCTGAAAGTAAAGCAAGAAAGGGTGTCCTTTAGAAAGAAAGATTTGATTAAATGAACTATCTTTTCTACTTCAACAACCAAAGAAGAGACAAAGTGCAAGAATGAAATTCAACACTTGTGATACATTGTAAATTTTCTTTGTAATTTTCTTATTATCCTTAGTTAAATGAAATTTTACATTTTTCAATACCTTGTATCTTTTCACTGGTTTGTTGTTCTTATGTAATTCAAAAGTAAAAAAGAAAAATCCTTCAAAAACAATAAAATACAAAAAAAGAGGGGAAAGAAATCCAAAAACAAATCACAGAGTTTATGAGTTTGAGTTTTTCTCTCTTATGGGTTGTGGTACCATTTTTATTTCTAAATGTTTATTCTATCTAATCTATCTATTTGTATTATCAACAAATACGGGGAGATTTTTGACCTCAACCATTTGATATGATAATAAGAGGTGTGTAGAAAGTCAACTGATCCGATTAGAATAGACCGATCCAATTAGAACAGACCATCGATTATTGGATATCCAATTGTGATCGGCTCAAAAATTTCAACATCCAATTTGGATCGGTCGTTGTTGGATGGCAATCCAGAACCGATCGAACCGACTGAATTACCATCTAACTTATACATCCAATAATAACCGACCGATACCATCTAGTTATCGAATCGGCTGGATAACCCTCATTAGTAATATCGAACCGACCAAATTACCCTCAACAAAATTGATTACTCTTTAGATTGTTTTAAGCTTTAACCTTGCCGTAGCCGTAGCCGTAGCCGCTCCATTCTTTCTCCTAAATCTCAATCGGCAACCGTTTCCTATCGAGTATCGAACACTGCTTCCATTAATCCATCTTCTTCTCGATCGAACTGCTTCCATCTTCTTCTCAATCGAACACAGGTTTGAACTTACATTGTATTTTAGTTTATTTGACATTCAGAGCACTGGGCAGGTTTGAACACTATATTAGGTTTGAACTGCTTCCATCTTCTTCTAGATCGACCGTCTTCCATCTTCTTCTGTGATTTAGATTTTATTCTTAATATTTATTTATTATCAATTTCATCTATAATCATCAAGTTGCTGGAAAAGGTAAACTAGGGTTCACTATCAATAAATTCCTTTGTTTATTGTGGTGGCTGAACATAGATGGAAAGATGAAGATGCCTTGGTCATGCTAGCCATTAGTAAAAGATATATTTTACTAGAGAACAATATTTTCACATTCTTATGTTTGATTCTAGCCAGAAGTTCTGAACTACGGGCAGGTAAAAAATGGAAGTCTTATGGTTCGATTCTAAATGGAAAGATGAACAATATTGTCACATTATTATGGTTCAATTATGGACAGAAGTTCTGAACTTCAAAAGGGCAAGTAGAAAATGGAAGTTTTATGGTTCGTTTCTAGACAGAAAATGGAAAGATGAACAATATTTTCACATTCTTATGGTTCGCTTTTAGACAGAAGTTCTAAACTTCAAATGGGTAAATAGAAAATGGAAGTCTTATGGTTCGATTTGAGACAGAAAATGGAAAGATGAACAAATATTTTATAAAATAGGGACGATTTAGGTCAATCAGTGCAGCTGATATAATCTTGTAAGTCATTTGCTTTAAATGTTCCATTTACTTTGGTTTATTGCAGCTCCTCACGCCAACGGTCGACCGATTACTGCTCGCCGACGACCGACTGATCAATTAACAACTTTATACTCCTAAAACGGCTTTTACTTCAAGTTCTGTGAGCTCTTCAACTTAAATAAGTTGTTTTACCTATTTTGTGTCTAATAAGATGTTTTTTCAACTTTAATAAGTTGTCGTTTGTTTAGCTATATAGTTTATATCTATTTAAAGTTGTTTTTTGTTTGTCTATATATATAGTTTATATCTATTTACAATTTGGTTGCAAGTAATTCTCTGTTGGATCCAATAAATCAATAGATAAGGACATGCATAAAGAATTCCATTGACACCTAAGAACAAACACTTTGTGTGCAGGAAACAATTAGTAATAGCTCATAGTTTTACCTTTTCTGTAAGTTCTCTGATAATATGTAATAGCTCATGTTTTGTGTTAACCTTCATTGGAGTTTAATTATGGGTGAGCAGCGGAACCGGGTACCCGGCTGTGGAACCGGAACCGCCTTGGAACCGTCGGTTCTGAAACCTAAACCGATATGAGTAGTTTTCTGGTTCCTAAAATACGGAACCGATCAAGAATGGTTCCAGTTCCAGTTCTCAATTTTTTGGAACCGTTACCCGTTGGGTACCCGCCGGGACCGGGTATCCGGAACCGGCGTGTACCTGGTATTTTTCAATTAAAAAATAATAATTATATTTTAATACCAAATTTATATTAGGTTTACATCTTGAAACACGCCGTCATGTTCATTCTTCATCTACATTCGTCATCTTCATTCTTCATCTTCGTATATTAATCCATAGTTCCATACGACTCTGATTCTAGCCTTAGAAGCACGCCGGTCGCCATACACGAAGCACGTCGGTCGCCCCTCCTTTCCTACGACTTGTCCGATTCTCCCTTCCTTCCCACCATCAGAAGCACGCCGGTACACGAAGACCTCAGACCTATCTGATTCACGCCGGTCGCCGACTCATCTCCGTCTTCACAGTGCAACCCTCGTGTTTAGTTGCCATCATTGAGTTTGGAACCCTGAACAGACTGCCAGTGATAAGCCAGAGGAAGGTGAGGATGACGTCAAGTCATCATGCCCCGAATCAATTTAAAAAAGACCTAAAGTTAGGGATTTATCAATAGGTAATGTTGCAATAATCAGGAATATAGAAAAGGGGGGGTTTCTATTTCACCGAGCCTCTCACCGAGACAGTGTCCAGATCGTTACGCCTTTCGTGTCTTCATTTACTTCTGGTGTTTATCAGTGGTGGTATACAATCGGTTTACGAACTAATGAAGATCTTTATACTGGAGCTCTTTTTCTAATCAGGTACTGAATCATCTCAATTCTCACATACGATACGACCAAATAAAATATATAACAAGTAGTATATCAATTTGGTTGAATAACATTGTTCACTCACTCCATTTGTTGATTTGTTGAACATCCTAAAATTTAACACAGTGAATATTATATTTTTTCCAAATCCAGTGAACATTATATTTTTTCCAAATCCCATGAACATTATATTATTATGAAACACATATGCCCTAGATCTTTTTCTCTTGTTTTCTTAATTGTCTGGGTAGTTTTAGATTTCATTTCTTGCAATCAACTATGAACCCTACTGTTAATTTGTACTATTGCAGTGGTAGTAGTACTTATGGGACAAAAACTGGAAGTACTTGTAATCTATTCTTAAAGTGTTTCAACCAAGATCATATATGGCTGGAGTGTATATATAATATATATACATCCAACTGCTAGATATATAAGGTGTTCATATTTGTTCTTTTTGATTTTTATGCTCCATTTTCTTGATTTGGCATTTCTAGCTTGTAATATTGTATTTGCCAATAAGTGCATACTGTTTATGCTTTGACTGCCTCCTAAGTCCTAACTTGAGCTACTAAGACCATCTTCCATTGGTAGACCAAATACCAAATTAAATCATTTTAATGAGATACCAAATCTTACTCGGTAAACATTTACTGGGTAAAATACGTTTACCAATATTTTGCTGTAAATTTATTAATTGTTACTCATTAAGTATTGGTGCTCAAATATTTTGCTGTAAATTTATTAATTGGTACTCATTATATCCCTTTGATAATTTCCAAATCCTATGTTTAGTAATGGAACATCCTATCGACTTAGATCGTGAAAGTGATGTTGAACAAAAACAAATGCCACAAGTTGGGGACAAAAGGAAATCAAGTGTTTAGAATCATTACGAAGATGTTAGAGATCAAACCACTAGGAAGGTCGTGAAGGCAAAATGTAAATATTGTTCCAAGTTATTGACAGTTAGCACAAACAATGGTACGTCATCTCTATCTAAACATCATGCTATATGTTCAAAACATCCGGGAAATATGGATAAAAAACAAATGAAAAATCAGCACTTTTAAAACAAGTCATAGTGAAGCTACCACGGTTTCTAACTGGGAGTTTGATCAAAATCTTAGTAGGCTCGCATTAGCTAAAATGGTTGTTGTTGACGAGCAACCGTTTTCTATTGTGGAACATGATGGATTTAAATATTTTTGTAGTGTTGTCGTACCACAATTTTGTGTTCCATCACGATTCACATTTGTTAGAGATTGTATTAAACTTTTCCTAAGTGAGAGATAGAACTTGAGAAATGCCTTCAAAAGTCTAAAATCTAGGATTGCTCTCACAACGGATTGTTGGACTTCCGTCCAAAATTATAATTACATGTGTTTGACAGCCCACTTTATTGATGTTAATTGGAGATTGCATAAAAGAATTATAAATTTCCAATTGATGGATAGTTATAAAGGAAAAGAAATTGGAAAAGTAGTTGAATCATGCATTCTTCAATGGGGTATTGAAGATAAGGTTTCTTGTTTCACTGTAGACAATGCAAGTTTGAATGATGTGGTTGTTGCACATCTTAAAGAAGATCTCATCGACAAACTTGTTTTAGGTTGTGAGTTTTTTCATATGAGATGTGTTGCTCATATATTGAACTTGATAGTTAAAGATGGTTTGAATATGGTTAAGGAATCAATTAATAGCATACGAGGGTGGTTAGATACGTAAGGAGCTCTCCGGCAAGAGCTAAATTGTTTTACGAGTGTGCTTCAAAATCTAAAATTTCTTGTAAAGGTTCGGTATGTCTTGATGTTCCAACACGGTGGAACTCCACTTTTGTTATGTTGGATTCGGCTGTTAAGTTTGAAAAAAAATTTAAAAGAATGAGACAAGAAGATCCCGAATTTGAGAAAGAACTCAAAGATGGCTTTCCATCTCAAAAAGATTGGGATAATGCTAAAGCTTTAGCATTATGCTTAAAGCAATTTTATGATGCGACAAAAAGGATTTCGGGCACTTTGTATGTTACGGCTAACATATATTTTCATGAAATCTTGGGTGTACTAGCTTCTTTGTTAGAGTGGAAACAAGATGAGGATCCCAATATTATTTGTATGGGTGATCAAATGAGAAAAAAGTTTGACAAATATTATGGAGATTTTGGGAAAACAAACATTATGGTTTTAGTTGCGGTTGCTCTTGATCCATGATATAAGATGAGGTTTGTGAGGTTTTCTCTAATAAAGATTTTTCTTTTGGATGTTGATAAAGTGAATGAAATATATGATCAAGTGTATGATGGTTTGAAAAGTTTGTTTGATTATTATGTTAATGCTTCTTCACTATCAAAGGATGATTCTTCTACTTCCGTCTTTATGAATGACAATGATGGCCAAAATTTTGTTGGGACAGGAAAGAATAAGCAGATGAGTAAAATTTATGATGAGTTTTATGAAAATGATGTTGGAGATGGTATGGAAAATTCTGAATTAGATGAATATCTTGATGCTCCGCCTGAAAAAATGAATGTTGAATCATTTGAAATTTTGAAGTGGAGTGAAAAATGTAGTAGTACATACAAGGTGTTAGGATTAATGGCAAAGGACATTTTAGCTATTCCAGTTTCTACAGTTGCTAGTGAGTCCGCTTTTAGTACATCCGGTCGAGTGGTGGATGAGTTTCGTAGTAGTTTGGGTCAGAAGACGGTGAAAGCCTTGGTATATGCTCAAGATTGGTTGAGGGCGTCGATTATATGTATTGACATTGAACAGTTATTGGATGATGTGGAGTTATACGAAGAAGGTAATCATGAAATTCCATTTTCTGTTTGCTTGAATATTTTCTTTTTTATGTTATACATATTGAATATCTGATATAAGTTTTCTTTTTGTATTAATTTCTTTTTCAGAAATTGGGCGTAATGATCTTGATGAGGCATTTGGTGGGAGTAACTAGTTCCTTTATTGAGGTAAGTCATAAGTTACGAATTTGTGCAGTTTTTTATATATTTTGTATAGTTTTTTGTAAAAAAATATGTGCAATTTTTTATATAATTTGTGTAGTATTATGTTAAAAATATGTGTAGTTTTTTATATAATTTGTGCAGCTTTTTAAACAATCCGCAGTTTTTTATATGAAATTTGTGTAGTTTTTTTTATTAAAAATATGTGCAGTTTTTTACGAGTTTGTGTAGTTTTTTTAACACTCAATTATTCACAGGTGCCGAACGAGGTTGAGGATGTGATGGGTATGCAAGAAGTTGAAATGATATCTCAAGAACCGCCGGTTCCGGTTCCAGTTCCTGTCAAAAAGGGGCAGGTACCCGCCTATGCTCACCCTAAGTTTAATCGGTTGGTTATAAATTATAAGTTTAAACTAAATAACAATGAAGCAAATGGTTACTTGATAGATGGCTTCAACTGCTAACGTCATTAAACCTATATCTCCCATCGATGATGATGATCCCGACATTGAGCATGCACATAACAAAGAAGATGTACCCATTAATGTTGATGAAAGTGCAACACCACCGTCCACCATGCCTACCGATGACACCCAAGAAACTCAAAAGCCAAGATCAACTAGAGCTCTATCTGCGGTTTGGAACCACTTTACAAAGGTATGTGATACTAAGGGTACTGAAAAATCTAAATGCAACTATTACGGTAGTCAATACACATGTGGTAGTAAAAATAATGGTACAAGTAATTTGTTAAATCACATTAACACCCAATGTAAAATGTTTCCTGGGAGAGGTGACAAAAACCAAGCAAAGGTGTGTTTTGAAAGGTTGAAAGGGGAGGGAGCTAATTTGGTAACACATAAGTATGATCCTAAGATACAAAGATAGTATGTTGCTAGATGATCATCAAAGATGAGCTTCCATTCTCTTTTGTAGAGAATGAAGGGTTCAAATAGTTGTTTTCCAAAGTAGATCCTAGGTTTCACATCCCTTCTCGAACTACAATTACAAGGGATATCATGAACCTTTTATCTTAGAGAGAAAAAAAAAAGCTTAAGAGACATCTTTGTGAAGAAAAAACAAAGAGTTTGTCTTATAACCGATACATGGAAGTCGTGTCAGAATTTGCATTATATGTGTTGAACAGCTCATTTTGTTGATGATTCTTGGATTTTGCATAAAAATATTGAATTATTGTGTTGTACCTAACAGTAAGGGGGATACACTTGCTAAGACTATTGAGCAATGCTTACTTGAATGGGGACTTGAAAGGTTGTTTACCATTACTATAGATAATGCATCATTAAATAATGTGTCAGTTCAATATGTCACTAATATTGTTAATGAAGAGGGTGGTGCAATTTTGGGAGGTCAACACATGCACTTAAGATGTGCTTCACACATTCTTAACTTGATTGTGCAAGATGGATTAAACCATTATGATGCAAGTATTGGTAAAATTAGAGATGTAGTGAGATATGTGAGAGGTTCATCAACTAGAATGCAAAAATTGAAAGAGTGTGTCGAGCAAGCAAAAATAACAAGGAAGAAAACAGTTTTCTTACATGTTGCAACTCGTTGGAATTCAACGTATTTGATGTTGGAGGTTGCCGAAAAATATCAAAAGGCATTTGAGAGGATGGAGATACATGACGTAGGTTATATTAAAGAGTATTGCACTGGCAAGGTGAAAAAGTGTCCGAATGAAAGTGATTGGGAAGTTGCTAGGTTATTTGTGAAGTTTTTGAAAATTTCTTATGATTGCACTTTAAGATTGTCAGGGTCTAACTTTGCCACATCTAATCAATTTTTAGACCGGGTTTCTTTTATTCATAGTCGTTTGGAAGTTTTGGAGCGGGAATAAACTTGATAATAAGTTGAGGGGAATGGCTATCTCAATGAAGAAAAAGTATGACAAGTATTGGGGGAAAATGGAATATTTGAACCCGGTTCTACTTGTGGCTATAGTGCTTGATCCTAGATACAAAGAGCCTTTTTGAATGTGTTTTTTGAGTTGATATGTGGTAACAAAGGTGATGCTACAAACCATTTAGATTTGTTAGAACGAGTTCAGATTCCATGTATAAAGAGTATTATAAGTTGGATTCAGAAAATGACAGTTATATGTATTGTATTAATGTTGAGGATGATGGTAGAGATGTTAATGATGATGTAGATGAGTATGTCTTATTTGATCAACTTCGCAACAACAAAAAAAAACTGAAGGCTGCTGATTCCTCAGAAAATAAAGGCGAAGTTGACAAATATTTCATTAAAGCTTGTGAAAAATACGAATCAGATTTGCATTTTTGTTTTCATTCTGAGTTTCTAATATGTTTCGTATAGTGTTGCATTTTTGTTTTAACTTTGTTTTATATTACTCTTTATAGCATGATTTTGATGTGTTGAAGTGGTGGAAAAAGAACGCGAGTAGGTTTAAGATTCTTTCCATGATTGCACAAGACGTATTTGTTATGCCTATATTGCCCGTTGCATTAGAGTCAGATTTTTCTACCAGTGGCCGTGTTATCGATACATATAGGAGTTGTTTGACTCTTAAATCGGTACAAGCATTAATTTGTACCCAAAATTGGATCTGACAAACAACATCAAATGATGTTGATGGACAAATGAAGAAGTTGAAGCGTTGGAAGCTGGTAAATAAATGTGTCTATATATAAAATATATTTTCGTTTATTTTATAAGTGTTTTTAGTCATGAGATATTAATTTATACTTTTTAATTTTGTAGAAATTTTGGTAGATAGAGAAATTAAAGTGGATTGAGTTGTTATAGACTTGCAGTCTTGAGGTTACAGACAATATTTATATTATTTAGTTTTTAGTAGCTTAATGTTTCTACTTTCCACTTCCCAATATGTATGGGTGAGACTTGACAATGGTAATTGTATGTTTTTAGTTACCCTTTAGTACACTAGTGATTGAACGGATGAAATTTAAGTATTTTGGAATATTATATTAATCATTGTAAATCGAATTTAAAACATTCGATGGATCCGATCAGCTCGTCCATTGGATGTCGGATGGATTTAAGCTGATGGAATCCGATTAATATTGGTTGTATCCAATCCGATCCAATGGATATCCAATAAGAATATCCAATAGATGGAACCAAACCGATCATCCATTGGATTGGATTGTTTGGAAAAATCCAACATCCAATGGATGATTGGATCGATTCAGTTCTCATCACATCTGTTGGATGTCAACCGATGAACAACCCTAATGATAATAACACAAATACATCTGATCCAACACTTGGAAATATTCTTGAAGTTATTGTTTGCCTATTAAATAAAAAAAATCATATTGACAAACTTAAAATGATATCCTGATGTAGCATCTGAATTAGCATAAACAAAATACATATTCGGATTTACACCTGGATAAGACATCCGGATTCACTCAACAGGATTTGTATCAGGACTTGATTACCTGAAAGTCAAGAAGATTTGAATAAAATACAAGATCCTGAATCAATACTTCATAAATCTTAAGTCTAGATGGAATTCGAAATAAAACTTATGTTTCAAGGAGAAAATTCAAAAATAGGATCTTTCCTTCCAACAAAAAGCCTTCAATAAAATCGAAGACTAGTTGAAGTGAAGTCAAGATTGTCACAAAAAATGATTGGATTATCATCTAGCCGGTTAAAGATCAATATAACATAAAGTCAAAGGATGTCTGACAAACACTACTTTTGGCGAGCCGATTTTTGAGCGAAACTTAGTCAACAAGTTTGGTTCACCCACTCTACCAACTCTTGTTCTGGCATAAGAACATTTTTGGCATGTCAGACATTCTAAAGTACTATTGTATTAGTATCAAACTTCGTTTTTAGTCCCTCTACATATAGAAGGATGAGTTGTGTTAACAAACGTCTACATCATATCGTCAAAACATAAAGGCTAAAATTAATGATACGAGCATGCATTGGGCGGCAAATTAGATGAAGATAGACGTTAAAGTTGGATAACAACATTTAATACAATTGTGACAATAAAAGGTCACCCTTGTCAAATGCTGCAACTCACCGTTTTAAAAGTAATTATGAGTGATAGTTTCTTAGGCAAAATTGACGTCAACAATCCGTAGAACTGTCTTGGTTTTTTAGATTGGAAAGAGTACTTTCTTCTATTACTCTTTCAAATTTTAGCAAATTTTTCATTAGCCAGATTGCTTAGAATATGGTCTTACCTCCCTAACTTCCACAATAGATCTGTAATTCTTTGTTTTTAGTAAACATACATGATTAAAAAGTGAAAATATATTGTGTTTGTATTCAACCCCCTTACAAACACTTTTGTATTAGTCATTACCATTCTAGGGACGGACATTATTTATTATTTTATTTCAGGTTACGATTTATTAAGTTAAATATCTATGTAATATTACACTTTTTTTCAATTGTAGTGTAAATTTATATTTGTGTTTTAATTATTTTCTAAGGGGTTGTTTACTAATCTCTTACCACCTCTTACCCGTTAAGAGATGCTTACCCGGGTAAGAGGTAAAAGTGTTTACCTAACAACAAAATCAACAATCAGATTTTCGACCTCTGACCGTCCTCTTACTGGAGTCAGCAAAAAAAATGAATCTTACCATGGTAAGAAATATGTATTCTTAATCTACCTTCTTCATCTAAAACCCTAAATAGATCCATCTTTTTTCATACAAACAGTTCATACAAATAGGTGGGTCATTTGATTCAAGGTGGGGAGGTGTATGTCCGGTTCAAGGTGTTGAAGGGTGACGGGAGGGCGGTGACGGGAGGAAGGCGACGGAAGGGCGGCGACGGGAGGAAAGCGACGGAAGGGAGGCGACGAGAGGGCGCCGACGGGAGGGCGGCGACTGGAGGGAGGCGACGGAAGGGCGGCGATGGGAGGGCGGCTACGGGAGGGTGGCGACGGCAGCCGGCAACGGTGGCCGGTCTGGAGGTGGGAGAGAAAATAAGGGAAGTTTGTAGAGAGAAATAGGGTTTTGAGGTTTTTGAGTGAAAATACATATAGATTTGTATAATTGGGCTTAAATGTATCTGGGCTTGGGCCTGTTTTTCTAAATTTTATTTAATTATAATTAGGTTTAAATAATACAATAATTTTTAATTAATACTTATTCCAAAAAAAAAGGATATAATGGTCTTTTTTACTCAATCAGCACTTAACACAAAATGTTTGGTAAACAAGAAAATACAATTTGCACTTAATCCAGTCAGACCTCTTACTCGAATCAGCATTTAACAAAAAAAATTGGTAAACGGCCCCTAAATGTGTTATTGAAATATATTAATTAAAGAATTAAATTTAATATGAAAAAAGTGTGAAGTTAATCATTTTATTAGTTTTTATATATAATTATTAATATATATATATATATATATATATATATATATAGGACTCACAAAAGGAGATTCTTATAAGAACTATCATTGTAGAGTTTTACGTAGGTTGTTAATTTGATTAGTTGGAAATGATGTGATAAAAAAGTACAAAAAAATATATATGAACATTTATTGGAGGTGCTCTTACAAACAAACTTCTTATGGTAACAACTTTTGCCTAACTTCTTTATGGATCTCATGTATCTTTCATCATCAAATTCTATTAATTTGCTTTTATAAATCAAGACTCTATTAGGGCTAATTTGTTGCTTTTGTCGTTGGTTTGACAACAAAAATAGACACATGGATCTTTCACACTTCGATTGAAACCAATACTTAACATAAACAAGTCAAACCTTTTATATCATTTGACGTGGTGATTATTTCAATCCGTATCGGCACTTCTTCAGCTTGCACACCAACTCGGTCTTGTCTTATTTCACAAAGCCTTCTAGTTAGGGGTGCTCAAAAACCCAACTAACCCGACCAACCCGATCAACCCAACCCAACGTGAAATAACTCAACCCGAAGCAACCCGATGTCTAATCGAGTTGTAAAATTGTCAAACCGTAGGTATTGGGTTGATATTGGGTTACTATTATTTGAACCCAACCCAACCCGATGAACCCGATATCATTTTATTTCTTGGATTTAACATGATTGTTGAATTTCTATTAATATATGCATTAGACAATTACATTATCATGTATGCTTTTTATATACACGTATTTTCAATCTATTCATATCTCTATATAACTCATTCATATATATGTTCAGTAACTATGAACGTATACATGTAAATTGAGAAAATTAATTGAATGTGATACACGTAAGAAATATAGATAAGTTGTATCAAATGGTTGATGATGAAAAAAAATTATAAGTAGAGAAATAACATATTCAAGATTAGAATAATATTTTAATATACCAAAGTATCAACCGACTAACCCGACCAACCCGTACGAGTTGGGTTGCACTTTGGTTTGGGTTAAGATTTTCCCAAATCACAAGCATTGGGTTGAGTTGGGTTATTCAAATGTCTTCAACACGATCAACCCAACCCATGAGCACCCCTACTTCTAGTTGTTTCATGTAGATGGTTTATTCTAGATCACTATGTAGGAAGGCCGTCTTGCTTTGTGTTTTTCATCATCCTTAACCTTGAACACCCACTTGCATCCAATGGCCCGATTTCCCTTGGGCAGTGGAACAAGATCCCAAGTATGGTTCTTTGTCAAAGACTTCATCTTTCTTGCATTACATTAAGCCATTTGGTGTTGTTTGGTGAACTTAGCACATCGTCAAGATCACAAGGCTCATCTTGCACTACATGTAGTGTATAGTCCAACTAATTGCTAAATCTCATGTTGGCACATATCCAATCCTCATACTGTTCGGGTGGTCTAATAATATGACGTAAAACCTAGAGACTTAACTACCAGCTTACTAAGCATGCCCTCGTTCTCCGTTGCTGCAAATCCCTTTCTCTCATCTAGACTAGATACAAATTCTCATTCTAGTCCACTATCCTACTTTCGATTCTCCAAAAACTACTCGGCAATGTCTAAAGACTGATGGGCTGTTTGGCAATTGTTAAATGATTTGGTGCAGAATGATTAAGTGATCAGAATGATTAAGAGGCTCTCATGATATAGTGCAAAATGAAATATAATTGTTTGGTAATTGTTTATAATGAAATTAGGGTGTTGAATGGTTAAGAAAGGCCTAAGATACAAAATCATTTAGAGGGTTTTAGAACCATTAAGAGGCAAATCTTTTTTCTGTCAAACAATATTCACCTCTTAACGATTCAGATATTGCATCTTAATGAAACTATTAAGAAGTAAACAAACAACCCTGAGATGTCCAACATCATATGCTCATCTCATGTCGATAGGTAATTGTTTAAAAGAAGTGGACAAGTTGGAGGGCATTATGGTGAACGGAGGCAAAATGCGAGGGATGTTTTGGTAATTTTCCTTTTCGTTGGTTTTTTGTTTTCATTTTTAGCCGAAACACACATACAAACGCAGGTGTCAAAAAGGGGTAACGCTTGAACAGAGTCAAACACTGATCGGCCATGGGAACCCTAGGAAGAGCAGCATACACAGTCGGGTTTTGGATCCGGGAAACTGGCCAAGCCATGGATCGTCTAGGTTCACGCCTCCAGGGCAACAACTTCTTCAAAGAACAACGTATGTATCAAATCCCTAATTTCCATTTTTCATATTTCAAAACCTGAACATCTCTTCAATTTGGTTACTGGATTTCAATGTGGGTTTGGATTTCCATCGAGAAGATCATTATTTTCTAATGTGGCCCTCAAAGAGTTCAGATTTAGGTGGGTTATTTGCTGAATAACGATTGATCGAATGTTTTCTTACGTGGGATTTATGTTATTTTACATGATCAGTTAGATTTTCGAACTTATACCGAAGAATGAAATGTGTGGCATTCTTTCTATTGGGTGCTAATTTGATTTGGTTTTAATTTTATTACTATTATTATTTTGAGGTACGAGAAATTAAATCGGTGTTTTAGAGTATTGATCAATGAACTATGGATTCTTGATATCTGCACTGCAATTTTGAAGCCAATTAACCAAAAAATTTATATCAAGCAGTCTTTGATCAGCATTACCTTATGACTCTAAGTCTCCAAGAGAATGCGAAGCAAGGGCCTACTCTTGATGCTTAGTGATGATGTATGAGTTGTCTTTTCAGTTGGATTAGCTTTGTAGTTCTAATGATAAACATTGGACTGGTTATGATATTCCTTAGACTGTTTTTCCATTGCTCTCCAATCAGAAGTCTCAATACATTTCTTGAAGTGGCATGGAATTATGAGTGATAGTTTAACACTTCTTCTCTCATAGTAATGGATAATGTACACATAATTGATTTGCATTGTTAAAAAAACCATTCTCGCGATAAAGTGTTGCAGGCAGAGCATCGATTTGTTAGCTACTTGTGGAACTTTAGGATGTATCACATGTAGGCTGTAGCAGAATAAATGAAATTCACTTATTTTGAGTTATAGCATGGCAGTAAACTACTCAGTTTGGTACACTGGTTTATTTTTATAGTTATATACAAAAATATGCTCTAAATGTGTATGTAGCATGATTTATAATTATAAAGTTGTCTAAAAGCCTTAACAGTACCATGAATCGATTAAATGTCACTCACATGGAACTATTTCATCTTTTGTTCATACGTCTTACATAAAGATCAGATAATCTTGTCTGTGGTTTACCTCCAAGTAGCTACTAATTGAACACATATTCAGCAAAAAAAAAAACAGAAAGACAGGCATAGATACATGTTTGGGATTGTTCATTAGTTCTGCTGTCTAGGACCATAAAAATTCGATTTCCAACCATGTTCAAGTTGAAGCTGTCAGCGTGTAGCCGTGTACTGAGATATAATACAATTGATCTGAGTTCATTCTGGTATCCCCCATAGAGAATTGGGGAAGGAAGATACATGTTTTTCTTAGACAAGAACATACTAGTTATGTCCCCATTCAATAAAACAAATTATAATCTAAAGATGTGGTCATGTTTATATACGAAAGATAACAACAAAGCTAAAATATTCTTTATCTTTTCTCGTTCTAGATGCTTACATAATTCCTGCACACTCTCAGTTGATTTATCAGATGTGTGTGCAATATGTGTATTGATAATATAGATATGCTAGTTTTCAAGAGTGTGGCACTAAAAGTACTCACAGCCTGCCATTGTTTGTTGGAGATTGGAACAAAACAGAGGTGGCTTTTGAATTTAGACGTTGTCGATGATATATTTTCAATTCATCTTTCTAGGGTGTAAATATTTCTAAACAGACATATGCATGTTGCTGACGTCCATCCTTTTTGGCTTGCATTTTTGTGCTTAGCTACTTCTAGAAATGCTTTGTAATGTTCTTATGTTTGAGATGCATAGAAATCCGACAGAAAATTCTCAATGCTTGAAACAACAGCATCCTTCAGAAATCGCAAAGTGTTTGACAGTCGATAGTTGGACGTAGGTTTTCCTTATGGATATGTCTTTGCAATAGATTTAGTATATGCCAGATCTTTTCAATCTTGTCACATTTATCATTCACCAAAGGGTAATCATGTTAATTTTTATATTATATTAGATTCCCTTTTGTTTAGGACTAAAACTTCAATTTTTTTAACAGAAGTTACCAGGATTTAAATCTATGTTAATTATTACCTTTTGTATTTCATCCCCTGATTCAGCATGCCTAACACTCATTCAATACTATTATCAGTTGTGTTTTCGTTGGACCAATATTAACATTTTTTTTGTCAGTGTCCAGGCATCGACCTCTTATGAATGTATATGATAAAGTCCCTGTTGTTGCTAAGGATGCATTTGTGGCTCCAAGTGCTTCTATCATTGGGGATGTCCAAGTGGGAGCAGGATCGTCTATTTGGTATGGATGTGTTTTGAGAGGTAATGCTTAATCATGGTGGCTTTTGTAAATTAACTCCCATACAGTCCTTTAGCTGCAAATCTGCAATCATTTTTTCTTCTTTATTTTCGAAACAACGGAAGACTGTCTTAAGCTTGGTCGTTTTGTAGCTAACAATAATAATAAAAATAATTTAATCTAAATGGCTAGATTAAGTACAAACAACTTGAGCAAGCTTGTTACAGGCAGAATAGTTCAAAAGAAAAACAATACAATTTGGTGTAAGTTATTTGTTGTATTTCACTACTTTGTAACAAGCTTTCTTATCATTGCTTGTAATGCATCTAACCTAAATCTTTTGCCTCAAGTTACTCAAATTGGGCTTATAGTGGCAATTTTCACTCTTCTTTTACTTTCTTTTTTGGAGCTTGATTTTATAAACTCAGCTATTTGACCTTAAGTTAAAGGCTTGTTTATGTATTCTTTTTTAACTACTTCTTCAAAAGAACATCTGAAGAAGTACAAGTGGTTGCATTCCCACTTTAAGATAAAGATCGGGTAGATATTTCATATTTGGACAAAACACCTTGGGACTCGTAGCTGTACTCATAAATTCGACCTTGTTTGTTCAAGAGAATATCCATATTACAAATACCCACTTGTTTCCTTAACAAGACATCTCCTTTAGTCTATGCATGGCCCATCTGGGCAGATCTTGTGATAATGTTCTTAACATGATCGCAATGCCTGGAAGATCCAAGCGGGCATGGTGATGGTACTCTGTCTCATGACCATGCTAGCACTGTTCATAGTCTCACCGTCATCATAATACCGAACTGTTGTTGTACAACTCTCCTAGAACATGTCTCTACTTTATTCTCCTACATTTACCTCTACACGCTTTCCAAGAGAAATTAGAGGTTACTCTGTAATATTTCTGTTAATGCAATATTCTATATTTTCGCTTATATCTCATCCCACATTAAATTGTCTATAAGTTCATCTCCTGTGTTGCTTTATTAGATACAACACAGTCACGCAGAACATGTTTATTCGCAATATCATCTCGTCCACATATCCACGGATATCATACCAAATGATGTCTCTGGACATCATAAAAGAGTGATTATGAGATTAAAACTGGGAAAAAGAAGCCTCAAACTACTTAATACAATGGATATATAATCCTCATTCATGAAGACAGCATGCAAACCATTATATGTCTAATATATCTTCAAAGGGTGTCAAAGCTAACAAATATAGTGTGCATGTTGCAACTTTGAGGTTTACAAAGACATCTGATCACAATATTTAAACTTCAATATACCTGCCATGTTCCAAATAGTATGCCATCTTGATAGTAATTCTAAATGTGGATGTTTTATCATTCTAATATGCTTTATTCAGCAATGATACATCATTGAAATGGCATGCTCACTGATCAGATACCCTTTTGTACATAGGTGATGTGAACAGCATTAGTATTGGATCTGGCACTAATATACAGGACCACTCACTTGTCCATGTTGCAAAATCTAATCTACCTGGAAAGGTGCTTCCGATAGTGATTGGGGACAACGTGACTGTTGGTGAGCAATGTGCTGGAAGCTAGCTTTGTAATATTTTTTAATGACTTGATGAGGCTCTGCCTTTCTTCTTTTTCATGAAGTGACTTAGATTCAAATATGCAGGTCATAGTGCTGTTTTACATGGATGCACTGTTGAGGATGAAGCATTTGTTGGTATGAAAGCTACACTTCTTGATGGGGTAGTCGTAGAGAAGCATAGCATGGTTGCTGCTGGAGCCCTTGTAAGACAGGACACTAGAATTCCGAGTGGCGAGGTTCTAAGCTCTTCTAACTCTCTCTATATCATTGACAAATTTTAATCTAACCAATTTATATTCCCAGTGGGTCAATGTCTTACCCCCACCGTTGGTGGTCCTTCAGTTTGTTGCATTTGGTATTAGGATAGCATTGAGCTTCGTAAGAGACTATATGTTTATGGTGTTCTTGCTATTTAGAGAAAAAGGTCGCCACTATACAAGATAGCAATAGTTTGAGGGATATATCTGTAATCAGATGTAGACTTCAAATTAATGTCTTAGAAATAATGATTTGACGAGTGTGCCATCTAACTATCTTCCATGATCCTTACAACCTTTAGCCAATAAATGTTAGGTTGAATCCATGCTTTATAATGATTGACAAATGAAGAATGCTGATATGATGTAAAATTCCAGTGTTTGTGAGATCCTAATATCAAAATGGTTAGGAAATTATGCCTTCCTTAGCTGGGCTGCATTTGTGCTAATGTAGTTTACCATCTTAAAGATTTTAACAATCTGTAATCTGCTGGACCCCAAGGTCTAAAGGGTTGGTGATCGCAAGTAGTCGAGGTTTTTCATCATTCTGGTTTTTTCAGGGTAGTGTAGTTTTCCTGCTGCTTGTATGTCCTATGATATATTCCTGGAGTGATTGGACTTTCTAGCTATCATACTTGTTTCTTTTTGCAAAGTGACATTGTTCTTTCAAAGTCTAGAAAACATTTTTACTTACCAAAAACAATCGACCTTGGACAAATTGTGTACATGTTTATACAAAAGTAGCTACATCTTGACACATTTGGTCTAAGACTTTTTATCCTCGCAAGAACGATGTTTTGAAAAGTGAATAACTCTATTTTTTTGGTGATTGTCCCGTAAGGAATAAGCAATGCATACTTTTCTGGCTATAGAGTCATATTCGGCTCACTTCATTCACTTGCAATCTGTTTTCTAAGAAATTAGTTTAAGAATGTTCTTATTCATTTTCTTTCGTGCACAAGAAACAACTGCTCTGCTCCTTGGGGTAGAGGTCAGGTATGCATACCCCCCCCCCCCCCCCCACAAAGGTGGGATATACTATTTGGTTTGGTTTGGTTTTTGTAATTGAAATTAGTTATGAAGTGGAAGCTTAGATGGGAATTTGACAACAGGTGTGGGGAGGTAATCCTGCTAGGTTCCTGAGAAAGCTTACAAACGAAGAGATAGCCTTCATCTCCGAATCGGCTGCCAATTACAGCAGCCTCGCCCAAGTTCATGCCACTCAGAATGCAAAGCAGTTTGACAAGACCGAATTCTTAAAAGTACTACAAAAGAAGGCCAATGAAGCCCGGACTCTGCTTCAATAATTGTCGACAATAGCAAGAAAGACAGTTTCTTGCGAATAAATCTGCCACAAGGTAGTTGTTTTTTGGAGTTTGATGTTGACGAATGCCTGTTCTTTTAAGCAAGTTATAATGCATATTGGATCATTGGTGTCTCTCTCTTTTGAAATAAGGGGAAAAAAACTTATTACGGTTAGAGTTGTTAACAGTTACAATCTGTTGTATTGTTTCTTTTTACCATTCTTACATCGAAGACCTTGATGTGGATTTGATATCATTTATGTGGATTACATGAAGTTTTTGGGGTTATTTATTCATATATGTCGAAGCTGGTACGACCTTAATCTTGAGACCCGAGTCCATTTTAGTACGAGAATCGGTTTTCTGAACTTCTTGCAAGTCGGGAAACGGTAAGGTAATTCGGAAAGTCAATCGCTTTAACTGCCCGTTACGTTAAAACCTTGTAACAAATTCACATAAACCCTAATATAGGAAATAAAACATCAATTTTTTTTAATGATTTGTCATTTTAATAGTGTATCGTTTGGTAAACGCTAACTAGTAAAAGTTACTATTGTCACTTAGCTTATCGGATAAGATTTTTGGCATCAAAATGACAGTGAGATTATGGGTAAACGTCTTTTACCGAGTAAACATTATCCGGGTATAAGTTACGACTCTTACTCACATGTAGGATTTTTGGTCCTCCGCATATTCACTCGCCAAGGTAAGAGCATCTTTAACAGATTCTTTAAAATGAAGAATCAAAAGTTAAAATCTACATCTTATCCAGTTTAGAGATTATAATATTAATTATATTATTAAAATATTCAATATAATTCATAAGATATCATTTCTCTCACATCAATATTTAATTTTCAAGATTCTCATTGACAGAGAGAACTGAAAATCATTTCTCTTTCATAAACAATTATTTTAGGAAAATTCGTCGAATTTGGAGAATTTACCTATATCTATTCTGGAGAAGATTTAGGAGAATCTGTTGGATCGAATCGAATCGAATCAAGGGTGGTACCTAATCGGTTTGAGCTTGACTCCAAAGGTCAAAAGTACCTGAAGGTCCCAGGTTTCAATCCAATGAAGAATAAAAATCCCCTTGTAGCCACGGAGGTTCAAATGCGATGACTCCGGGTTATCTACAAAACAGGTGATCGGTCTGGGATTAGTCGGCTCGCATAACATGTTGGATATCCAGGTTAATAAAAAAAAACCCATCAATTTTTTCAGGTTCAACTGTAATGGCCTCTTTCATATCAACCATGTTTTCCACATGATTCTCATCGTCGGTATGTGATTGTGGGTCATTAACATCTTTTTTTACTTGAAAAAAGAATTAGTTCATGATTTAACCTAAAATCGTAAGAAATTAAGAACTCCATCTTTCATATTAAAGAAAATTCGAATTTTCATATATATTATTCAAATTTCAAAACAAGTTACAATACCTCAACATCAACGTCAACATTTATATTTAATTAAACTAGGATATGCATTTTTTTTACAACAAAAATTTAACATAAAATGGAAAATTCAAACCTGAGATAATCAAACACATAATTGATATAAAATTAGGTCAAATCGTAACTATTGTATTGGAATTGGGTTAGAGTAATTTGAACCCAACCTAACAAACCCGATGCGTTTCAATATTACAGATTTAATATGATTATTAAGTCATTGATTAATACATGTATACTAAACATTAAACCAACCTGTAATTGGCTATATTCAAAATTATATTACAACTTTAATCGTAACTTTACTCTCTTTTTAACATGAATGTTCAACTTTTTTTTTTCATTTGTCAACCTTTTTTATGTTCACATTTTGATTTTATTTTGTTAAACTAAATGCTTAACTAGATTATAAAACGATATGCATGCCAGCCAGCCAGCCTGCCTATTTTGAACGGATCGGGTTGGGTTGGGACGGGACCGTGACCAGCCCAACCCAACCCGTGACCGGTTTTTGGTCAATCTATAAGATGCACTAAAACATTACCCCGAAGTCATCCCTACCTGTCAATGTCATTTGTTAATTCTCTTGCTTCACAATTATAAGTAACTTCACATGGTCGTGTCTTTAAATTAACTTAATAACCAACTACATCTGGATATAATCAGTTCAAAATAAAGAGTTCAAAAGAGGCAAAGCTTTAGAAAGGTTTGCACCAATCAAATGGAAGAAACTCGAAACAACTGCAATTCAAATATTCCAAACATCATACCAATATTGCTCTAAAACAAACAGTAAACCACCTGACTGCACTCAAATATCCATCGGTGCAGTTTCTTGCTCTGGTGCGGCTCCACCCTCCTGAGTGGCGGCGGCACCACCAGCTTCACCCACAGCTTCCTCTGCAACACCCTCATTTGTAGGACCTTCTTCTCCGGAAATCTCAAACTCGTTAATTAATGCCTGTACAGTTGCTTGGTCCAATATATTGAAGGCTTCTCCTACACCAACCACAGCCACCGTGCATACAGTGCTTGTAAGTTTTTCACCTTGCAAGGTCTCTCTTATGGCAAATAGTGCATCCTTGATCAGCTCATCTCGAGAGGAACCTGTGAAATTCTCAAACTTGCGCTCCAAATATGTTTTTGCGGCTTGTGACCTGGAACCGATGGCAAAAGCTTGATATTCAAAGTAATTTCCGCTAGGACAGTTATAGTAGAGATGAGCCCCAGATTCATCCAAGCCGGCTACCAGCAGACCAACACCGTAAGGGCGTTTCCATGACCGTTGGGTACAAACCTGTCAACAAGCCATTGATGTAAGAAATTTTGATCTTGTCTATTTGCACAAGTATTTGTATGGCTGTCTACTAGGCACATTTAAATTAAAAAAATTCTGAAAATATGGTTGAATAAATAGAATCATCGAAAATCCTTCAGGTGCGTTTGGTACGAGGACGAGACTGGACGGAACTAGACGGGCAAGAGTGAGGTAGGTAGATGGGTGGGTGAAAGAATTTTGAAAGGTTTAGGGTTCTAATCTGATTAGTAATGTACCAATCTTGTCTCATCTCCGTGTTTATCGTTCCACCCATTTTGGTGGGACAGAAAAAAAAAAGCATTTTTTGTGGCTATGGTCCTGTCCTGTCTCAGTCTATTGTCATGCCAAACACCACAAATTTTTGTACTCTCCTGTACCATGCACAAACACACCCTTGATCATTAATTCATTATCATGTGGCACACTGGTGCAACATTATCTTGGACAGCTACCCTGGAGGCAAATCATATGATACTTTTATATCTAAATATACAAGGGAGAGGGAGAACAACTTAAGCCAGATGATATGCCTGTGAAAGCTGAAAGAAGAATTCGATATATATATATATATATATATATATATATATATATATGCTACAAAAGTAAAGATACCAAACTTCATGATCCATTTCGGTTACTGTATGCAGGTACTGCATATATGCAAAAAGGTCTCCTCAAATTAAATATTATAGTAATGCCTCTTACTAAACAAGATTAGTTGATGATCTTCCATGCAAAATTTTAAAAAAATGCTTAAGCTACAAACTGAAGGCTGATCTTGCCCTTATTATGGACCGATAATGTGTAAATCTTTACCTCAAAAATTGAATAGAGTAAAGCATGTGCAGGAAGCATGTATATTAGACTAGTTCTGTATTTGACGAGAATGCTGACAAGTTAGTCATTTGCATTTAAAAATTATCCCAAAAATAAAAATGGCTGCATCGAATATGAAACATCTCAGCATTAAAAAGTACCACATTCATCGAAGATGGTATTGTAGTTTCACCTTAAGCAATTTTAGAACTCTTGAATACTGGAGGCAATTACATAAACACAAATCCAAGCCAGATACTTCTACATCTGAAAGGTGAAACAGTGGAAGGGAAGAAGGAGAAACGAAACTCTATTCCCTGGAAAGAGAAGCTAGCTCTCCCACCAAGTAGGAACTCTAATTCATACAAATGAATGGGAAGGAGATGACAAGTTTCTGTTTCAAGCTTGTTTATGAATTCCCCAGGGTTAAACTCAAACATGATGCTAATTCATATTCCCAAGGGATACTTTTCACATGCAAGATAGCAAATCAAGTGTAGTAATTTCTAAATGGTTTACCAACACCAAAAATTGCAGGTCCACTTGTTCAATCTCATCCATCTCGAAATTAACACATGATTGACAATAAAAGCAGACGGCAGGTGATGACAAGACACATAATGAGAAATTTAAGGAGCATAAAAAATCATCCATATGCCAGTATGCCACCACTAAAAAATCAAGTGCATTTCTTCAGAGGAACTCCTAAAATACACAATCTAATATGGAGTGGAGGAGTATAGGGAGGTTGATCTCCATGTTCACTGCTCAAATCCAAGTAAAATGACTACCACGAGTTGGAAAAAAATGTCTTGGCAAATCTACTACTTAGACCCAGCTTGGTAAGAAACTCAGAGTTGCTCATCTTTCATCGTAAATCTATGATGCTTTTGGGGTAGCACCATTAGAATGAAAAAAGACAACAAAGACCTAATCTCAAACCAATACTGCCAGTATAATAGTATAATGCTGGTGTCCTTTATAAGTATGGACTTTTTTCTATGGGAGGAAGAGATGATCACTTCAAGGGATCAAATGTCGAAAGACGAAGACCTCAGAGCAACAGCATTATCATTTTTACCCCAATCTTATCTGGCATCCATACATATTATAAATGACTCAAATAAGAAGGGAAGCATCTATTTGTTAATTCCAAAGAACCCCACACCTGACTCAACAACAAAAGCACGCACACTAACATGGAGCAATTTTGAGAAGGCTTTTCAGATTAATGCTCTACAGTAATTAGTCAAGGGATAAGAATATAATAGTTTCTTGTCTAGCAGTACAATTACCAAATTTTTCTTTTCCTATTCTTGGTTTATCTAAATGATCTTTCAAGCCCCTCTTCAGAACTTCCGATAAAAGGTATCTGTTACTCTGAACATCAACCTGTACTCCTTATATTTTTACTACTCTGAATATGTAATTTCACATTTTATATTGTATTCAATAACCATATAAACAGACAAAATTTGACATCTTGATTCAGCAGATTTCTTAACACTAGTTGAGTGGACAAGGAATATGTTAACATAACCATGTGTAAGATACAAGGAATCTAACACAGGCAGGATTTTAAAGGATCTTTCTGATTCTCGAAGAATGAGGGGCAAGGGGATTGATCGAGAAAGATCTCTTGTTCTTATTATAAGATCGTGATTGGATCYGCATATGTTTGGTAAAGAGAATAATCTTCTCCTTAAACATAATATGAAATAAAAGGTACAAGAAAAATAGCATGAATAGTATATCTAATACAAGGTAAATCAGTAAATGTGCATGTTGCATAATGCTGGATAATTGAAGAAAATACTGTACAATGCTACTCTAAAATTATTAGTTGATGAAATGGTAATTTATGATCAACTTGAACTCCACTGGCCAATCCAAAAGGGAAAACAGTCAAATACTTGAGGAATGGTGAGCAGTCTCACTAAAACTAAGATCATTATCACTCTTCTACAACAGTCTGGATAGGGTTTAGTCCCTAAAAACACTAGAAAAGCCAATAGAAATGCCAGAGATAAACAATGTAGATATGGAATTTCAGAACTATAACCTTAAAAAAGATGGTGCATGTGTTTTTTTAAAGTACTAAGCAAGACTGTTCATACACAGCTATCATAACCATAATTACACTCTCAGTTTCATCTTTCAAGGTATCAAACAACCGGCAATCAAAACAAAATATCCATTTTCTTCATCTCAAATGCATTTTCCTTAGGGAGTAAAAAATTATACTTCATTTCTCCAATTTAGACCACTTCACCCAGAAATGGTTGAAAATTTGTGCCAAGTAAATGGCCGATTGGGCTAAAGTTTACTACGACAGCAGTATATATCATTAATCTTCCAACTTTTAGAAGGTGATTCCAATTGTGGGGTGTTGGAAGCAATATAATTGAAGAATATATTTTCTATCAGCGACTTGATTCTACATAAAACAGATGACAGACTATCCCATAATAAGTTATCTTCCATGATCAATTTGAGGACCAACTGGAAGGACCACAAAGATAATTTTATGGCAATTTCCCCAAGTAAACCCAAACAGACCCATTTCTTTAAGCACAAACAGGCAAACACAAGAGAATTGTTTTCTTAAGAAGGAGACCTGAGCTTTGTCGGCGAGCTGAACAACTAAACGACCAACAGGAAGAGGAGACTCGTAGGTATAGCCATAATTGATGCACTCGGATCTCATGTACCGCGACAAAACACGGCCGTCAGCAGTGAGACCGGCGATGGCTACGCCGATGTGGTCATCGACCTTGAAGATCTTCCTCTGATGCGATGAAAGTTCCGAATTAGCTTTGTTGACACATGCGAGAACAACGTGAGTCTTGGATCGGAGACCAATGGCCGCCGATCCTTGCTTGACTGCCTCCATAGCGTACTCTACCTGAAACAACCTCCCCGCCGGCGACCATGTTGTGACGTCGGTGTCGTACTGGTTTCTAAACATATTTAATGCGCTTGATTAATCAATCTTTTCGCCGGAAAACTATCCCTCTCCGTGAGTGTGTTGAGTGTTCGTCTCTAACGACGATCTCTGTCTAGGGTTAAAAGAGGGGCTTTTCTTTTTCTTCAAGCCAATGCGTAGATGAAAAATGAATAATTAATCATATTTATTTCTTTTTCTTTTCCTTTTTTTTTTCTTTTTCTTTTTATTATTTTCACATGGTCAAATCAATGTTCGAAATAACTCGTCGTAACAGCCGTCATGACACGTCGTGCTTCAAGACTTGTGTTTCACGTTACGTTATGCCTGAGGCACGTCATCGTATTATTTCTCTGTGGAAGGGTAAAAAAATTTAGGTTCGTGAAAGGTGCAATCGTATTAATTTGTTGTGTGTTACTGTATATATTTTGAAACTACAATAAGAACAAGTTTTATTTGGTATAGTTGGTTTGCGAGACTTTTATTCCACCTCAGACCCAAGTTGAACCTCCATAGTCACAAGGGGATTTTTTATTTCTCTTTAAATTTGAACCTGAGACCTTCAAACATTTTTGACCTTTGAAGCTCATCCTCAAACCAATCAGGCACCATCCTTGTAGTTAACTTGGATAAGTTTTCGTTCAAATTATAATGTTTTATATTTTTATTCTTTTAACCGATTTAATGATTCTTGATTCCGACTATAAAATGACTGTTAGAACAATAATTTTATTTAAGTAAATTTCATATGCTATTTTCTCATTTAATAACAATTTGTTATAGTTAGTTTGTAAGACTTTTAATATAATGCTATAAAGGTATTCACTCAATGCAGCGAGATACATTTCGATGTTAATGTTTTGTTTTACTTTATTTTTGTCTCGATCGATGTTATAATACGGTTTTATGTAATTTTAAGAAAACAATAATATTTTTATTTTTAAATAAAATATAAATACGAAAATATATCATAAAAAATTGAAAAAAAAATATTGAGTATTTCTTTTTTTTTTCTTTTTTTATGTATTTCTTTATTTCATTTTTTTGGTTTAGAAAAATATTTTTTTACAAATAAAATAATTAAGTATTTTGTTAGAACTCAATCATTATCCAAATTATATTTTAGACTTTTTATATTTAAAATGAGATGTTTATCTTCTATTTGATTATGTTTATCTGCATTTAGTTACACGAATTCAAATATGAAACTTTAATAAGTTGTACTTGCGCACAATTTACTTGTAATCTTGAATTTTAAGTAATATGCATCAATAAACAGTATTTCATGCATAAAAACGGTTTTTAAGAGTTTTTGTCAAATGTTTTATAGTATAATATAGATATGATATAAACATTTATATATTATTTTATTTGCTACTCATCAAGTCGATCTGTAGTCATACATGTATAACAAGCAACGGAGCCAAAAATTTATATGAGAGAGAGCACCAATAAAAATATGAATAAATACTTACTCTTAAAAGTTAGCTAAAATTGGTATAAAACTAGGGTGTACATAGGTTGAGCGGTTTACGACATTTATACAACCCAACCTAATTATGACAGTTTAGAAAAATCTCAACTCAACCAACTCATTTAAAACTCAAAAGTACAACCCATGCCAACCCAACTCATGCAATCCTTGCGGGTTGAGTTGGCGGGTTGGGTTGACGGGTTGGTAGTTAGATAAGTTTGACGAATGAAATAATTGATAAGACTTAAGTTTATAGAACCAAACTATAAAGTGTCTTATCTAAAAGTATTACGATACGTTTATAGGATTCTTTTGTCAAATCAACCAATTCTTTTAGCATTATTGTTAAATTAAATATAGAATTAGCTATTTTATAGAACAAATTAAAGAAATGTTCTATAAACTCATCTATAGGGTTGTTAGCGGTTTAAGTTTAATTGGGTTGTTAGCGTTGGGTTTGACGGGTCGAACGGAGGGTACAAATGCTTTAAAACTAGCAGTATTTAGGAAATTATTGTCAGATGTAAATAGGTAAAATACTACGGAAGTCACAGTACATCGAAAAAATAGTTTATCTAAACTTGGAATTATAGGTTGTACTCTAAATAATTATTTAAAAAAAACTAGGGGATGCACTTGCGCCTTCTGGTGAGCCACTCGCTATGTATAACAGGGTCTTCATAAACATTGAAACGTAACCGACTTTTAAGAACATTAATACATTATTTTTCCTTTTAATAAATAATGTACAGTTCAAAATTTTGATTCAAAAAAGATGGTGCTATATACAACCTTTGATGTCATAATCATGTCAAATTAATAGACAGACATGCATTATCAATGTATAAGTACATCCCCAACAGCTATGCTATTTTTAGAAAATTTAAAAAGTCTGCTGCAACAATTATTCTAAACACTCCTCTAAAATAGAGAAAAATATGGGAGAGAAAGAAAAAAAAATACAAATCTAAAAGAAAATAGAAAACACAGCATAGTTGTTAAAAATGCTCTAAGAATATATTTAGCTGGCATAACCCTCATTTTCTGTTTTAAGAAAATGCATTGCAGGTCAGACTGGGTCGGTGTCGGTCTAAGAAATCGTCTAAATTCTAAAATATGATTTGACATTGGGCTTTGCCATATGTTTGAACATTGGGTCACCGTGTTGGTTGTAAGATGAATCTATGGGCCGGCCTTGTAAAAACAATAATGGGCTCAAAAGAAAAGGACATGGCCAGTTTAATCATGTGGATACATATCATTAAAGAACTAGTTGGATACATGCGCAATGCAGCGGGATGTCAATGTTTTTTTTTGTAAATCGAAGGTATGACGTTTATGATCAGTATAAACTTCAAATTTTATTACGGTTGATTGACCGAAGATTTGAAAAGAGAATTGCACGATTAACGGATTTCCAAACACACATCAATTGTTATTCTTAGATTGTTTAATAATGATTTTCACTTAATACAACTCATGATCAACAAAGAGAGACCTCCTTAACAAAATGGAATATATTTCTTAATTCCATATACAACAAATTTTCACATCTCAATAGCAAAATTGATGTACAAATGAAATAACATCTTCTGGTTGTGATTTGTTTGTTTATTCATAAGTAATTATTTAATTATATAACAAAGTGTTTTTATTTTGTGAAGTAACATTATAAAAAATGGTTGCTGTTATTATACTTTTTGCAATTGTTCCAAGCAAAAAGTTAATTAAAATAACTAAGATTATATAGTATTCAACAAAAGCTAACCTATACAAATAGAGCAACAAAAAAACACAAGAGAATGATGCACTTAACAAGTAAACCAAACAAGCAGAAGGCAAGTAATTAAAATAATTGCCCCCTTCAATCACTCATCTTACTTGCCAAGGTCAAATATGGAATCTTTTTTTTTTTCTTTAATTAAAATGGTGAAAACTTATAGGCAGGATTGCAAGCAAGTTGATGAGATTTAAGTTTTGTTACAGCAATGCTATGCATGGTAGGAGAACAATTATACCTTATTTAAACTTCAACATTCCATGTGGAACATTGGAGCCACTCCACTTTTCAAAAGGTACTTATTCTCTATGCATGAAATAGTTTTATCATGTGCTTTATAACATATGCATTCATTGTGTAGTAGGCACATAACACTTCTTCCAAAGACATACTTCCATGAACAATTTAACACTTCCCTTTCCTAACTGTCTTTGAGAATCATAACACTTTCTTTTTTGAAAAGGTTTCTTGTTGCAATAATGTATTTGTTTGTCATCATTATAACAAATAAACTTCAGTATTGATTTGGGTCCATAAGATTCATTTATTTCGTTGTTATTGATTGGTACTACAAGTTTTTGACGAGATGGAGGAAATAGTTTTTTGGCTTATGAAAATTGCAACAATTGATTTGAGAAGTAATGGACGTCTACCCAAATGCTTACCCGGTAAGCGCTTACCAATAGGAGTTAACCCTATAATTTATTTGGACGCGTAAAATTTTAGTACATCAAAACATATYRAATCCAACAATTTACTGGGTAAGCGCTTATCTGGGTAAGAGTCACYATCSTCACTTACCGGGTAAGACTCTYCATTATTCTCATCGCTCTTATCCGGTAAGATTCTTCACCCTTCTCATGTTCGTCCAGGAAATTTATGCGTTAAACACTTACCAAGTAAGTGTTTAATAAATAGTCTAATAAGAATGCTTTACTATTAGCCAATGTTTGAAATACCCTTCAATGATGACAAAATGAATCTTATGGATTTAATTCAATACCGACCAATAATTTTTAACAATGACGATGCTAAATAAATGATAAGTTAGAAAGTTTGTCAGATTCGACATGTTACAAACAAAGGAGACATCTACATAGAGGAAATATAAAAATACAGGCCAAAATGATGCTTGATACTCCTGTTCCAAAAAGAAAATTAAACATATTCACTCTCTTGTGGTCTTCCACAGCCTTGATACACATCCATCCAACGATCTAAAGACCCCACCCTACTTATGCTTCTTGTTTGCCCAATATTCTCATATATAAACTAAACTCCCCACATCTGTCATCATGAAAGGAGGCATACCATTACATTAATGTTAGCAAGGCTTAACAAATGATGAGGATTGCATTAGGTATCTGAATCTAGGGGGTTAACTTTTTCAGAACATCGTTTCAATAAATGAGAGCTATGTTGTAACAACCCATTTCTAGGCTTAGATGTTCTTATGATAAGGAACCGTAGGTGCGTTAATGAATAAATGCTTAATCGATAAGTTTCGAGATTTAACGAAACTTTCTCGTAAGTACATTTTAGGATTTCTAAAGTGTTGGTAAAGGTTGAATCTGAGAAATTAAACTATAATGTTAATTTATAATAAACGTTAAAGATTGATTTACTAATTGGTTAAGTATGTCAAACCAAACTCAATCCAGGATTACTTTAAAAGATACAAGCACACAGTGGCACAAGAAAATACTATATGTTGGAGGGTTATAATGTGCAGGCATCTAAAGTCTTACCTTTGGGCTATTGGCTTTCCAGGTGAGCTGCAATCGCCTAAATCGTCCGAGTTACTCTTAGTTAGTGGAGAAACCTGCATAGAAGCAATACAATTTAGACCAGCTATACCAACCAAAAAGATTTAATGTTTTATGCTCAATGGCTTGTTATTGATTTCAGCTTGTGGACTGTGGTTCCAATTGTGAATATGCAAATCTTGGTTTGTAGTTAGTTCTTTATATGGGTTTCTTTCATATGTGGTTGTGATTCATCAAGCTTGTAAAGGTCAAGCTTTCACTTTTACATGTATTTTTATACAATCATTTCATCAATATAATATACTTGTTTGTTTGCATAATATTTAAATAATTACATATTTACATTAAGCTCACCTCAACTAAATTACTGGCTTCGTCTGTGCATACATGCATATGTGTGTGTGTATGCATGTAGACTCTAACTCTACATTCACACAGTTGAATTCACTAAATGAGGTGGAGTCCTCCAACTATGGGACCTTGGCAAATGATATATAGAAGAAGACATACAATTTAACATATATTGCCCCTCTTCTTTTCCTTGTTCCTACATCTTTTTTTGTCCTTCCTCAAACAAAATATCTTTAAGAAGTATGCAAAGTTTCATTATTCATTTAAAAATCTGTTCAATAATATCCAAGATTCTGTTTTTTCTTTCTTTACTCTGTCTGCTTCTCTTCCAGTTTGCAGCTTCCTATTTTAGCCATGTTTCAGTCTCCGACGTCTTTGTTGTATCTATGTTTCAGCTCAATGCTTCAGCCTTTGACATTGTTTCTTATGTACAGTTTTAACCTTTTAAGGTTGGACAGATGATTCTTCTAGTAACTTAATCAATCTAAAGTGCATTACTATGGTTAAATGTCAATTAATTAAAAAGTACAACATACACATAACCAAAATCCAATTAAAGACATTTAAGAACAACACCTAACAGGAAACCATCTTCTGAACACACAGCCATATTTCTAAATAATAGGACCAACTTAAGTGACATTTGAGAAGTTGAAAATCTTTGTGGCTAACAATGTGTGATTGACTGATTGTTACACAAAATGACTTGTTGTATCTAGACTGTGAATGTTTGAATTTAAAGCAACTATAGCAGTCTTATCTACTTCAGCCTCTTTCCAGCACCCACTCTTCGTATAACCAGAAAATAACGCATACATGTTTATCAAACTATTCTAAAAAAATCCACAAGATTCATATCCCAATTTCATGAACTGACCATGTATCTGTTTCCCCTCCTCCAAAGCTCGTAATCTTGAACAAGCATTGAAAATGAGTTTACTATTATTTATCATCATTGTATAAACCACTTAGACTGCTATGTAATTACTTAAGAAGAAAACAAAAAATCCAATGCACATTGAAAGATTAATCAAAAATGCCATTAACCATCGTAGGTCATAGTGTAAGAAGCAATTATAAACCAACAAACATCAATCTATTCAATCTAATTCCAAAATCTCTCCACTCAATCAAACAGTAAATATCGGTTCTAACTAACATACCAACAAGTTTAAATTGGATTAAACCAACACAATCCTAACCTTTTTACGCCCAGCAGCAAGCGGATCGTTTAAGTCCTCAAAACCCAAATCATGTTAAGGCTCTCAACCCGCTTCTAGATCATTAAACACCTACAAATACAATGCAATTAAGGATTAAATGGATCTGCCTTGACTATGCCACTTGATCTATCAGGTAAAGAAGTTTGATCACAAAAACTATGTGACATGAAGATTCTATACCTATTAAATAAAGTTTCCTGTGATTGTGAAAACAATTTCTTAATGACCCTTAGAGCTCCATTACATATTCCACAGTAAATTTGGAAGTAATAAGAAAAGCACATAACTTTACAAGCGGGCGAAGAATTGCTAAACCAACTTATCATAATGCAACTACACAGAGCAGCAGACGTACCTTTGGGCGGTTGGCTTTCCAGGTGAGCTGCAACCGCCTAAATCGTCCGAGTTACTCTCAGTCAATGGAGAAACCTGCATAAAAGCAATACAATTTAGACCTGCTATACCAACCAAAAAGTTAAATAAAATAATAAGAGAAACCTACACCTGCTTATCCAACCAAAAAGTTAATTAAAATAACAAAGATATATAGTATTCAACAACTAACAAGCCGATTGATTGTAAAACTTACCCTTCAAATAAACCTAGCACTGTACAATAACGTTTCGTCACTTGGAATCTAAAATACAAAACAACATCAACAAAGAAGTTGGCTAAAGAAAAAAGAGAAATAGATTACCTCCTCTGCTTGAAGTTTGCTGAGGATGACAGACGCTAATGGATTGAAAAATATGGATGAAATATATATATGCATCTCTGTTGGAACCGATGAAATCGAATTTGGGTTTGGGATTTCATCAAAATCTGTGTTCATCAAAATCTGTTGGCGATGAAATCGATTTGGGTTTAGGTATATGAGAGAGTTTTGAGATGAGATCGATTTTGGGGGAATTTGGGTTAGGGATTTCATCACAATCTGTTGGCGATGGTTTAGGGGTAGGAGAGAGTTCTGAGATGAAATCGAATTTGGGTTAGGGATTTCANAGAGTTCTGAGATGAAATCGAATTTGGGTTAGGGATTTCATCACAATCTGTTGGCGATGGTTTAGGGATAGGAGAGATTTTGAGATGGAATCGAATTTGGGTTAGGGATTTCATCAAAATCTGTTGAACGAGTTTAGGGAGAGGTTTAGGAAGTTGTACGATTAGGAATAGAAATTGTAACATTGAAATTTAAGTAATTTGGCATTAATTGGTAGTACTATATGCTTTAAAGGTTGTCTTTAAGAGTTTTAGTCAAATGCTTTATAAGATGATATAGATTTAATTTAAGTTTAATAATAAAACAATTTATTTTTGATTTAATATTATAAATTTTATAAAAATAATAATTAAGTGTTCTGTTAGAATTTAATGATTATATTAATTATATTTTAGATTTTTTATATTTAAAATGAGATATTTATCCTGTATTTGATTGTGTTTATATGCAGTTAGTTACACGAATTCAGATATGGGATAAAATCGGATAGGGATGAAATCGTTTAGGGATGAACGAGTTTAAGAGTTTTTAAGAGTTTTTAAGTGAAACATATTTGTCTATAGTATATATGGAAAAATAGAAGAAACTCATATGGATAACACAGCATCATGGTTACTTCTGGATGGTTTTTTCTTCTTCTGTAGAAAAGCAGGAATTACCAACCAAAATATCAAAATGGCAGGATTTCTCAACTAAAACAACAGCCAAATAGAAGGTAAAAAAAATATATCATTATATAATGAGTATTGAATACAACAGCCAAATGAACATGTACTCTTTTTATCTCAGAATCTGCTTTCCAAATACCCAGGTTTGTTGATACGTTATAGATCTTTTGCTTGCACGGAGGACTTTCACCATCTTTGGACACACTAGACAACATTCGAGCCTTGGACTGCACACAAGAGGTACGTGAACTGGCATTTTGTCATCTTGGATAGGTAAAGATTGTTGTGGAGGAGGTTGGGAAGGTGTTTAATGTGATGAAGTCACTGGGAGGGTGACCAGAGTGGTGTTACATTGATCCATCTGTGAGGGCACAATTATTTGGTCTTAATAAAAAAAATTGTGGTATAATCAGAATATAACATGATCAAAGGGATTAAACCACAAGTGTAAACGCAATGGTCCATAGTTAAGGACTTGATCAATTTTCCCAAGTCTGGACGCACGGTCCTAAATAAAAAGTGTTTATATGGATGTAGTTGGTGTTTTCTCTTGATCAAAATTGTTTAATTATAGTTCCAAATGCTATTATCAACATGTCAAAGCTTGCTTTCTTCCTATCCTGCTACTTTGCACAAATCATTAAAATTGATCCATGTTCTTCTGCTTTGGGATTGTGTTTGGATAGTGCAAGCATATGATATGTGTCATTATACATCACACTCCTCAGTTAATCTTTAAAACGTGGTAGCTAAAGGGACGGTTTTGTGTGTAAAAATCAGCATCTAAAGGGGTTGTTTTGTTGCTAAAAATCAGCAGCTATGGGGCTGTTTTGTGGCTAAAAATCAGTCGCTAAAGAAGCTGTTTTGCAGATAAAAATCAGCCACTAAAAATCAGCAACTATAAGGACTGTGCAGGCCCGGAATCGGCAGCTAAAGGGACTGTTTTAGGGGTTGTTTAAGATGTCCTAGGGGGCCATTAACAAATTTGAAAAGTATTAGACATTAGGCACTCAAAAGTATTAACCACTCTCACTCACATACATAAACCACCTCCATTTTCATAAAAGTAGTGCTGTACATATATCCTGTTTACATTAACATATAACCTGTTTCCATTTAACCTTGCTGTGTGATCGTGGGCTATGCAGTACATGTATGCATACATGATAATTTGAATTATTTGATGCAACATGTTAAATATTTGCGTGTATTTTTGTTTATGTGTAATTCTACATGTTAGGGAAGCGAGAAGTAATCTATTATCGTAAAGAAGGGAGAGTTGCTTGTTATAAGATCTATTATTTAAAATTAGATGTTGAAGGATAAAAGTTAAGTAGATCATAGGAGACATACACGTTTCAAATGCACCATAGGAGGGTGCAAAAAAAATCCAAAAAGGCTAATGAACTCTTATTTAGATTGACAAGTATATCATGCATTTTTTGGTGTATGAATGCAATGGTTATTTCTTAAAAGTTTGTTCCAATTTGGTTTCTTTGATTGTAGCTGCTGCTCTGTGATCTGAACCCAAACTCACCAGCCAACTCAGAATTNCTCTGTGATCTGAACCCAAACTCACCAGCCAACTCAGAATTCTGCAGCTCATTTATTTCGCAGCTCAAGCGGCTAAGGGAAACTTTGTATGCAAAGAGTGAAATAAGTAAGTTCTTAGTTGATCAAGTTCTATTTCCATTTCATCTTACTTGAAAATGCTTAGTCAAAAAGATTTATTTGGTAAATACCGTCTATTTTCCATCTACATGCATTTTGTTAGCATCGCTGGTATCCCACATATGTTATAGAAGATTGATTTCTTAAGACTACATAAGCCGAGGCCATAAGCCATCATAGGTCAGGCAAGCATTCTTTGGAAAACATGTTAGGGTCCAATTAAAAATGACTTATGGCTCTTCTTGTAAAAGAGTCCTCTCACACACTTGTGTGTGGGCAAAGCTTCCAGAAGCATTACTGCTTGTGTGAAGCCTGATAAAAAATTCAATCATGCCAGAGTCTACACCTTAAACGCCGTCTATTAAGAAGTTTTACGTGATGAATAAGGTATAATCAACAATTATATTATTACACATTTGGTACCATATGTTTCTATTAAAACCATTGCGCTGTTTTCTAAAGGAAATATTTACGAATGAGTGCATCACGAAAAACAAACAACAGTTTGGATATACGGATGAACATTATTTACAAACGATTGTATTTCTTTGTTCAGTCAAGAATTTTTCAAGTTTTGTAATGAGCTTTGAGTAAATGGGTTCAGAAACCCAACATGTGTGCAATTTTTTTAAAGGGGTCTTGCTAACACAYCGTATTAACCTTCAACTTTATATATTTGTTGACTTGTAAAATAACCACACAAATTAATGTTTCCGGATTGTGATTTACCTGTGCTATACACCACTAGTATATATATATATATATATATATATATATATATATATGGAAGGGTTCAAACGAGAACCTCTGTGATTTATGAGAATGCGAGAACAATCCAATAACCTCATATTGTGATAAAAAAGAAAATTAAAAGATTTTTAAAATTGAAATTGAAATTTAAAAAGATTCAAAAAATATTAAAATTAAAAGGGTAATAATGGAAATGATATCATAAAATCTTTTAATACGATTACACGATCATGATTATCATTATCTAATAAACGGTTAATCATGTGATTATCACACAATTATCACATTATCGCTTATATCAACACGATTTGGTGTGATTTGGGTGTTTTATCACACAATTATCACATTATCGCTTATATCAA
>NC_037530.1:29948848-29965707 GCF_001531365.2 Cynara cardunculus var. scolymus
TTATCACACAATTATCACATTATCGCTTATATCAACACGATTTGGTGTGATTTGGGTGTGATATGGGTGGATAATCATATGAATTGTGATTATCACAAGGATTCCGCTCAGCTAGGGTTAACTTAGAAAATCGACTACCGATTTGGTGTGATAATCATGTGATATCACTATCATAACAGAGCACTCGATTTGATTATGGTTTCGATCGGTTAGGGTTAGACAACCACACATTTATCACAATGAATACTCATGGTTTTGATAGGTTAGGATTTGACAATCACACATTTATCACAACGATTACGGGCGAAATCCACTAAATGATTTGGTGTGATATGGGTGTGATAATCATGTGATATCACTATTATAACATCACTTGCGCACTCAATTTGATCATGGTTTCGATCGGTTAGGGTTAGACAATCATACATTTATCACAATGATTACTCATGGTTTCAATAGGTTATGGTTACACTTGATTGATCATGGTTTCGATTGGTTATGGTTACACAATCACACAATTATCACAAGAGGAGAGAAGAGAGTGGAAACGAACGTGCAGGAAAAAAGGGATAATTATGACTAATTAAAATAAAATAAAAATTATAAAAATTACTTAATTACATTACTGCCCTTATTAATTTATTTATATTTAATATAAGTTAATTTATTAATTAAAAAAGTTTGAGGTTATTAAATTGTTCTCGCCTTCTCGTAAATCACAGGGGTTCTCGTTTGAACCTCCACACACACACACACACACACACACACATATATATATATGGGCTTGTTCTTTTGTTAACCAAGCCACTCGTGTTAACTTTGTTAACTCCATCATATCCTTCAAATTTTTTGATCTACGGTTGAAAAGACACAATAGCATTCTTGTAATATAATGGAAACACATGCGTTATAGACTAGTGTGAACTTAGGTGAACAAGGGCATTCTTGGAGAATTTTAATAGCATCTATCATACTCAAAGTTCAGTTCCAATAATTTCTCCGTTGGTGTTTCATAACCGAAATTATATCATTTATTTCAAGTTTGTCAATTAATATGTTCATAAGCTTAATCGTGTGTTCATAATGAAACTAATATGTTCGTTAGAAAAATGATGTGTTCATAAGTGGAGAATAATAATATAATCATGTGTTAGGTGAAACAGTAAATGTGTTCATAAATGAATGATGTTTCTGAAATCCAGTAGATTACCAAACATGTTCGTAAGTTACATCACAAACTTCCATATTTAATGGACCGTTATATTACAAAAATATAGCTAAAATCATGGAATTTTGTAACCTCCATTTAAATACCTTAGCGTAACACAAGAAAATAAAATAAAATTACCGAATCGTCCTTGACAATAAATACGATGTGATGTGTAAACTATGACATTAGATGGATTCCTATTGGTCCAAAGAGTTAATATAGTTAACACAAATAGTTTGGTTAACAAAAGAACAAACCCATGTATATATATATATATACACATACATATATATATATATAGAGAGAGAGAGAGAGTGTGTGTGTGTGTGTGTGTTCGCCCATTAAAGCGGTACGTGAGTTGGGTTCAGAACGTTGTGAGACAGTTCGGTCCATATCCTGTGTGGGCGCTAGAGCATTGAGAGGACCTTTGCCTAGTACGAGAGGACCGGGAAGGACGCACCTCTGGTGTACCAGTTATCGTGCCCACGGTAAACACTGGGTAGTCAAATGCGGAGCGTATAACTGATGAAAGCATCTAAGTAGTAAGCCCACCCCAAGATGAGTGTTCTTCTATTCCGTCTTCCCCAGAGCCTCCGGTAGCACTGCCGAGACAGCAACGAGTTCTCTGCCCCTGCGGGGATGGAGCGACGGAAGTTTTGAGATTTCAAGAGAAGGTCACGACGAGACGAGCCGTTTATCATTACCTTTGCAAACCACGTTATTTTGTACAAACCGTGCAAAACTCATTCAACTAATCATAATTTTTCATTTTGTTCATTTTTTTTGTAATTATGAAAGGTTGATTAATCATTTTTATTGTGGAGAGTGTTAATCATGAATATTATTATCTTTATTATATTAATTTTAGAAAAATACATGAAACAATTTCATTAAAATTTCATAAGTATTGTATGAAACTATTTCATAACCATATATGAAACAACTTCATCAAAAAAAAAATTTATATGAAACAAGTTCATAAGATTAGACAATTTCATAAAAAAAATTAATAAGATTAAACAATGAAATCAACGGATGATGGTGATTTGCATGATTTACACAAATATGAGTGGCTTGTATTTGATCCTTTTTTTTTTTCTCTCTCTCTCTATATATATATGTGTGTGTGTGTGTGTGTGTGTATGAAGAGAGAGAGAGAGAGAGAGATAGATAGAGGGTTAGGTTCTTTTGTTAACCAATTAGTGTAACTATGTTAAATGTTAACCATTAAATTGTACTTGGTGAATGATTAATTAAGGTGGACAAAGTACATTTTAATTTTTTCTTGTGTATGATTTTTCCGCACATGTTCATATATGAACAAGGTGAACGTCATGTATGAACAATGTGAACATCCTTACCAATATGAATACCAAGATAGTACAAAAAATACCAAAATTTAAGGGATGAAGACTATAGACATTAATGGGTCATTTATCAAACACATACCCGGTAAGCACTTACCTGTAAATTTAACACTATCATTTACTTACCGGATAAGATTTTAGTCCACCAAAACGGTATCGTATGCAACAATTTACCCGATAAGCGCTTACTGTGGTAAGAGTCGTCGCCTTCACTTACTGGGTAAGACTCTTGGTCATTGTCTCGCTCTTACCGGGTAAGATTCTTGATCCTTACCATATTCATCCGGTAAGGTAAAATGACTTGGTGTTCACTTACCCGAGTAAGCATTTGGTAAACGACCCCTAAATCATTGATGAAGTCGGTTACTATTCGATGGAGTAATTACTGGATGCTAATTAATGAGAATATTTTTTTTTATTTTTATTTTTCCAATAATGCCTTTGTTCCCTATTAATCTAATACATCATACTCTTAGTTATTAAATGCCATAAAAAATATAATTCATTGATTTGTAAGATGAATGTCTGTGATTGGTTCATAAAGTTAGTACAATATATTGAGTTAACAAAAGAACTTACACGTATATATATATATATATATTATAAATGCATATTTTTTTTGGGATTTGATGATTTGTAACTCCCCACTAATTGTTTGGGATATCAAATCAATTTACTGAAATACCTTTGTAATTAACTTGTGAACATGACATAAACCTACTAGAAGAATGAAATTTGATGACATGGTTTGCAAAGTTAACACAAAATTGTTGGTTAACATTTGATCTTCCCTCTAGAGAGAGAGAGTTAGGTTAGAGAGAAAAACTGCAAAAAATTGAAAAACTAAGGAACACTTTAATAATCATCGATTAGTTCTAATCTAACTATTATTAAAATATAGCAATTTTAGCATTTTATTAAATGAAAAAGGTTAAAATAGTACATTTCGTTAATGGATAATCATTTTCATTTTATTAAAATCCCTTAAATAAAGGAGAGTTGTAACAATTTACGGAAACTTCATTTTTCCTCTAAAAGATCTACAAAATAATATTTCAAAAATCTACAAACATCTAGTAAAAAAAACCTTACAAAAAATTATTCCAAAGGATTTATCATCAAATTTATCCACTACATGCACTTGTGAATGAATTAAGTATTCGTCGTCTTTTCGATTTATGGTTTGCTTGCATATGTGAATGAATGATCGTATTTATCATATTTCAATTTTTGGGTTGCATGCACAAGTGAATAGTCATTGTATTCACCATCCTTCATTTTTTGGGTTGGATGCACATGTGAATGAGTCACTGAATTCACCGTTTTTCAATTTCTTCTCTGCATGCACATGTGAATGAATCACCATATTCAACATTCTTCAATTTCTCTAGGTTGAATGCACGTGTGAATGAGACATCATATTTTTCTGGGTTGAATGCATGTGCATAATCTGGGTTAAATGCACAAGTGCATAATCTTTGATGGGCCACCAAGGTTTCTAACCACCATTAACGAAGAAACCATACAACCATTGATGATCCGGTAAGGTTGGAAAATTGCAGAGGATAAGAGGAAGAAATAGCTAGAGAGCTAAAAGATAAAACTAAAAACCGAATACTGAATGTTCTGTCGCAAAGTGCAAATAGAATTTGTTTTTGAATCAATCGTCTTCTCCATGTTTTATTCTCTACATGTTATTGCTTGTTGTGTCCAACCTCTCGTTGATGTTCTTCATCTATGGCTTCTGTTGTGTTGTTCAACAGATGTCTTGTATAAATTAGATGCTTGTTGAGAGCGAGGAAAAAAAAAGCAGAGGAAAGTGAGGAAGAAAAAAAAGAGACTACGTCTAGGGGCAGATAAACTTGGGATTTAAATAAAAGAAAAATATTGATGTATTTTTTCTTCCAATCATGCCTTCAAATTCAATTAAACTCTTATTTAAATAACTTTTATCTATAAATAAACATGGCTTTCTAATTTAGGCTTTGATTTTTTTATCTAATGATTGTTAGGTTGTTTTTTAGTTTTTCATTTGATTGAGGGTTTTTTTTGAACCCTCTCTCTCTCTCTCTATATATATATATATATATATGTATGTATATATTTTAAATAACTTGATATCAACTTAATATCTTATATGGCTTTATAGGCTGCGTTTAGTACATGAGACGACACAGGACAAGACGAGACAAAACTCATTGTTCCATGTTTGACATGAAATGAGACAAGATAAAAACTCATTGTTCCACGTTTGGCATAACATGAGATAGAGATAAGAACTAGGACAAGATGGGACTTTGTTTGACAAAAAAAGACTTATTATTGTTCAACCAAAATAGGTGGAACAAGATGGGACAAGGATGATTTAGAAACTAAAATATTACTAATCTACCATCGTTTGATGTATAACCTTGATATGCTATATGTTTTAATGGTCACTACCTCTAGTTGAAGCTGCCACTACCACTGGCTTGTTGATCCTCTCTCTAAGTGATTTGATGATAATCACTTTTTCATCTATACGTTGTATTTATAAGGCAAGACAAGATTATAGGAACGTAAATGGAATGTATATTCTCAATATTGTTTTCTGTTAGCATATTTCTCTCCTGGAATCATGCTCCTTCCATGTTGTAATATGCCTATATAAGGCACATGTATTCTGTTATGTAAATATAATACAAAGAGCAATATTCAAAGCATTATATGGTATCAGAGCTTCATCGCTCCTCTGAGCTTTCACGATCCAAAAATTCATGTTCCTCTTCCGATCAAACATGACCACCAAAATTGTTGAAATCACCACACATACCCATTTTCCCACTAAACTCACAGCCAATAATTTCCCATGTTAGCGAAAACAGGTCCTATCCACCCTTATCGGGCTTGACCTCGATCAATACATCGACGGATTAACCGAACCACCACCTAAGATCCTCAACGATAAGCCGAATCCAACCTATCGTTCGTGGTACTGGCAAGACCAAATCCTTCTCGGCGCTCTTCTTGGCAGCTGCTCCGATACAATTCAACCTATTGTATCCTCGGCTGAAACCTCTCATCAATTGTTCAAGCGCTTAACTGAGAGTTTTGCAAGTGCCTCCAGGTCTCGTATCATTTCTCTCAAATCCAAACTAGCCAAGAACAACAAAGGTGCAAAACCGATGGCCGATTTTCTTCACGAAATGAAGGCCATTTCCGATGAATTGGCACTGGCTCAAMGCCCTATCTCTGACRAAGATCTAATCGTTCATATAATCACCCAATTGGGTGACGATTACAAGCATATCACCGCTGCCTTAAGGGTTCGAGATACACCATTGACCTTTGCTGATTTGTTCGACAAACTCCTTGATTATGAGCGCTCTCTGCAAGAAACTCAAATGGCGCCCCTCATTGCCACAGTCAACCAAACTCAGAAACAAGGGGGTCGATACTCTTCTAGGTCTGGATATGAGGGCCGATATCACAACAGGCCCAACCACTTTCAGCCCAAATCAAACAGAAATTCAAATAACATCAATGGGTTTACGAACAACTCGCGTGGTAACCGTAACTCTTCTTTTTGTCAATACTGTAATATTCCAGGTCACGACACCAAAGAATGCAGGAAGCTATCAAGGTTTTTACAGGAAAATAACATCACCATCTCCTCGACACCACCAACCAACCCGATGATTAATTCTTCGTCGGCAAGCTCAACCATTCCCATGTCACCATGGATGTTTRACAGTGGCGCTTCTCATCATGTTACATCGGACCGATCATCTTTACACAACCTATCGGAATATGGTGGACCGGACGAAATTGTGTTAGGAAACGGTAAAGGCCTATCCATTTCTCACACCGGTCACACATCTCTTCCCACTTCTTCCCGTTCACTAAAATTACAAAACRTTTTTCTTGTTCCTCAATTGCGTAATAACCTTGTTTCTGTAGCACAACTTTGCAAATCTAACAATGYTTCGGTTGAATTTTTTCCTTTTCATTTCTTTGTCAAGGATCTTCGAACGGGGGCGTCCCTAATGCGGGGAATCAACATTAATAATGTCTACTATGNCAACTTTAGGTAAGGATGTCTGCTCATGAATAGTGCTTTTGTACTATTCACTATAGGAAAAGACAAGCCTTCCTCTTAAGGCTTGACACGCACTCTAAACCTACCATATTGCATTAAATGGACATTTAATGCACTGGGTATAAATAGAAGTGTTTCTTCTCCATGCAGAGAGCGCATCTCTCTCTCTAACCTAATTCTTACTTCAAACATCTTCTAGTTTAAGTGAATGATCTTTTTTTTAGCAACTTTTTTTCTTGTAATTGCTAAAGCTTTGTGTGTAACCAAAGATTGTTTAGATAGGTTTTTATTACCTTATCTTTCCGCAAACAATCTTGTAAAAAATGTATTGATCTTCTCTATCAATATATATTTTAAATTTGAAAATATTGTGTTTGTATTCATCCCCCCCTTCTACAAACTGTTTCTCTTCTTGTAGACCCTTACGGGACCAACATGGCTGCCAACCACTATCAATCACCGTCGGCCACCTCTACTTTCTCCTCCATTAAAACAACTTCCTCCACCGCCCCCCCCCCCAACAACCACCATCGGCTACTGACCACCACTATCCATCACCATCACCACTACTACCGTCAACCACCTCCACCATTGCCCACCACCACCATTGCCCACCACCACAACCTCTACTACATTGCCCACAGTTAGCTCATTCACCATCGTCGTTTGTCATCACCATAATTATCCATCATCTTCACGTCCTTCACAACCACCATTATTCACCAACCACTACTGCCTTTACCTTCACAAACCACCATTGCCTATCACCACCACCACTAGCACTGTCAGTCACAACATCTCTACTGCCACCTCAACCACTATCGGCTACCACTGTCACTACCACCGCCCACTACTACCTTCACTACATCAGCCACAACTTCTTCCTTCACCACTTTCCACCATCTTCATATCCTCCACAAACCACCATCGACCATCACCACTAGCACCATTGGCCATCACCTCCACCATAAACCTCCTTCATCAATGTCTGCCATCATCACCACCACCACTATCTAACATCTTCACGTCCTCCACAACCACCATCGTCTACCAACCACCATTGCCTTTACATTCACAACAATTGTCGATGCAACAACCTTCATCGTGTCTTTGCCAACTCTTAAGGATCTTCCAAGCCGAATATAACATTGTATTTCTTTTGTATGAATCGAGTTTTTTCGAACTACCATTAATTATGTAAAAAAATTTGGTAATATTATATATGTATATGAAAATTATGTAAAAATGTTTATAAATTAAATTATTTAAATATTTACTTTATTTATGTCATTTAAAACTATTATATGATATCTATAAAATCTTCAAATAACTTGTAGGGGCAACTTGTCTAGTCCTGTCATATCTAGTCCTAGTCGTACCAAACACTAGACATACATTTGTCTTTGTCCCATCTAGTCCTGTCATACTCTGTCCTCTTGTCTTCTCCAATCCAATCATGTCAGTCTAGTCCAGTCCAATAATGACTGCATATCAAAGGCTACCTATGTAACTAATAGGACAAAATTAAGATAGGAAAGTTTGAAACAAGTGATTTTTTCCGTCTGATTTACGATCCAAAACATAACTCTTAAATATATTACCATTAATTGAAGAAAGAAGAGTCACGTCAACATCGATCGATTATCATCGGTTAGATCACATAAATATTAAACCTAAATTGCTCAGAATAAATTATATCAAAATTGAATATAAATTGTTTCACTTTTTTTAAAGAAGCCTACTTTTAAAAATAAATTTTAATAAGCATACTATGTTTTGATGCAATTAAAAAACATACATAACTTTGTGAACTATAAACATATTATAAATTGTTGAATAAGTCGTCGAAGCAAACCTATTTTTCAGGCTGTTAGTTGGTTCTTAAGATCTATAAATAAACAATAATCAATGATGAACTGGACTTAATATTATTGGGTTAATTTTTTATATTCTTATAGAAGTTGGAACTTAGCTAAATTTTTTGTGGAATCAAACCTTATTTTTTGGAGGTCGAAACAAAATATATATTTACAGAAACTAAATTTATGATACAGATACTAAGAAATTATGCATGGAATCACCTGTGGCTTTGAATTATTCGTCTGGTAAGGTTATTCCTCTTTTAGAAACCAACATCCGATGAGTAAAATTAACACCTCTAATATAGTGATGACGGATGTAATGGCCCGATTTAGGTGCCAAAGCCTAGATGTTTTAAGGATAATAATTACAGTTTGCCAAAACAAACATTGTTGAATTATGAATGTATCGAGTACGAAGTTACCAAAGGTAGAGATAACAAATACTTTCTAAGGAGTAGGAATCAAATACCAAAAGATGAGAGGAATCAAAGAAATGTCGTATTGTGATCGAAATGTAGAGAAAAAAAACGTAGACTGCAACGTTGTAATTAAATTTAAACTGAACAGTATAAATTTCATGTATATGTTTTTGGTTGTTTACAAAAGTTGCATAATGTGATGGTAGTTTCCTTGGTGGAACTACGTAAGGCGTTCAGGACACCAGTAAACACAATTCTCTTAACGGTGGACACACCTTTCCTTGAGATGGACCATATATTGTATGCAATTCATGATGCACAAAATGTTTGTTTATATCATGAAATTACATGTTAAACCATGTATTTCATTTGACTCCGGCTTAAAATGTACATGCATCCTTAGGAATTTAAAGATGGTGAAACTGAGAAGATCCAAAGCATGCAAAGATGAGGAATATAAAATCGTGAGACAAAAATCGAGGACCGTACGTCAAGGCTTGCCTTAGGGAGATAGTTTTTGTATAAAAAGAAACGATATGATGGTAAATTTTAGTAGTATTCATTTTGTGCTTGGTATGCTTGAAGTTTTGATAATGTTGGTTCAATGTTAAATAATTTCTAAGTGTTCGTCTCTGGAAGGAAGGTCCAGAGATCTAGAAAGAGGGGCCAGAGTTTAGAAGAAAAGAGAAAAAGTCCAAGTATCATATTTGGATGGTAGATCCAGAGTTCAGATATGAGAGAGAATTGCTAAGCACAAAGTCTACAGAGTTCAGAAGAAGAAGGTTCAGAGTTCAAGTAAAGAAGTCCTCAGAGTTGAACTGTAGTAGACTTAGAGTTAAGATGTTAACTTTGGATATGCTTATCCAGAGTTCAGTACTTGAATTATTTGATTTGGGTTCATCCATCTTATGAAGATTAAAGACTAGAAGACCTACTAGAACGCGTGTCACAATGTTATTAGACTGTTTTATAATGTCATGTATCTTTAGTCAAGTTTATGATCAATGACATGTCGACTTTCATGATCCAATTTTTATATTATTCATACCTATTAGATCGAATATATATTTCTATATTTAGAAAGATCAATACACGGGAATTCACATGAAATTTATGATGTGTATTGTAAGTGATTTAGTTTCTGCATTTGTTAGCACTGTAACATATTGGGTGTCGTTTTAGGGTGCTACAATGCAGAATGCCTTTTTTTACTACTTAGATGATCAGATTCAAAACAAGTATAACTCTCATTAGATGACACAAAATGATTGTTCAATAACCGAAACATTTAGGTTTTCTTTAACCACGAATATGAATTACAAAAACAAATTCCGTATGCTATTATTACCTCTTATTCTTTCAAATTGCAAAAACTACATTTGTTAGGGTTTGCACATCTTTGTGTGGACCCATCCTTGGTTACGACATTGAAAATAATCTATCTTTTTTAATAAATTAAAATCATCAGATGTTTCGAAATTAAACTCAAACAAATCATAAAGTATATTGACATCATGTCCCTATGATTAATGAACTTTAATAAATAAAAAAACGATTTGTAACAATTATATTCAAAATATCGAAGCTTTTTATTATAAAAATAACTCTAAATGCAAGTAACCAAATGAGCATATCATCAAGAGTTGTCGACATGTCACGATGATGCTTAGCTTTACCATATTATTTTGTTTTATTAAACCTATATTATTTAATCACTAGGTAACTTTATCGTGAAGTTGATTGATGAAAGAAAGCATCGATAAGTTTGAATTCGATATAAAGTGTTAAAAGGTATCACAATAACTATGATACAATTTTATTTTGTTAGAATAAAGAGAGTTAAAATACATTGGTTGCAGAAAATGAATATGTAAGTTTGAATTCGATATAAAGTGTTAAAAAATATCACAATGATTATGGTATAATTTTATTTATGAATGTTTTATTTTGTTAGAATAAAGAGAGTTAAAATACATTGGTTGCAGAAAAATGAATATGTAGTGTAAAAGAAGTTAAATGGTGAAATGACAGAGAATACATTCTATAGATGTAGAACTAATTTCTTGCTTTTGGTTATCTTATTATAAAAATAAAGAGAGGTGTAATATATTGCTTGAAATAAAAATATAATTTATAAATAACATATGTCAATTCAGTATATTATTAGGTGTAAAGCGAATATTACATGTATCCAGTCTCATGGAGATATTGGGGCATCTAATTGGTTTTCTCGGAACTTTAGAGATGAAGGAAACATACCAGCAACTGATTTTGCCATAGACTTTTCCTGTTCCTCTTTATATGGTTTCTCTAATCTTCTTCAGTTTGCTTCTAGTCGCAGAAAACAGAATAGATAAAGAGATCGAGAAAATAGAAGTAAAAACCCATAATTACTGCTTCATATCTATAGATGCATAGAAATATAGAGAGGGGCGTACCCCCAGCCATACTGTCAATCCATAATTTTTTATCGGGGTCGAGAGATGGAGAAGAGCAAAGAAGTTTATGATAGAGAGATGTAGAAGATGAAGAGTAGATAAGTTTATGATAAAGAGATGTAAAAGAGAAGGAATTGTACCGGTACAAGATGAAGAGTAAAAACTTTAGATTAAATATAAAACCTAAAATAAAAGGGAAAAAATGAGGAAAAAGAAAAACATGAATACTGATATGAGGAGATCCCATGTCAACATTGTATGTTTATGCTTTTGTAACAATAGAAGATGAATAGTAAAGAAGTTTATGATAGAGAGATGTAGAAGAGAATGAATTGTAACGGTAGAAATTTGAAGAGGTAAAAGCTTTAGATTAAATATAAAACCTACAATAAAAAGGAAAATTGAGAAAAAAAAAGAAGAAAAACATGAATACTGATATAAGGAGATGTCACGTCAAAATTATATGTTTCTACTTTATATATATATATATATATATATATATATATATATATATAAGATTAGGCTTTTCAACATAAATCCCAGATTTATTAAAATTAAATGAAAAATTGAATTATTATTTGTAAAAAAAACACATAACAAATGCATGTATTACATAAAAGCTAGAAAGAAACCTGTTAAAATATCTTTGAAATTTTAAGTAATATTGAATATGTAGAAAAGGCAAATTGAGATCCAATCTATCACAAAAAGAAGAAAGTAAAGCAAAAGGCGTGATTTGCTACATGACCTCTATCATATGATCTACAAATACAGAAATTTATTAAAATAGTCATTCTTTTATTGTTGATTTCATTTGGTAGTCATTTTCTTTACAAATTTACTAGAATAGTCATAGGTTCGTAAAACCCATGTTTACAATTGAGAACTCAGCTAAAAGACAAAAAAATTTACACTTATCCTGTCTGCAAAAAAAGTACAATTTTCATCCAGGTCTGCAAAAAAGTTTAAAATTACTGACTTAAGGCAATTTTGATAAACTTTGTAAAAAAGTTTAAAAATATCGTTTCACGCCATTATTCTCACCTTCATAATATCAAATGAAAATTAAATCATTAATTGCATTAATTTTTTTATATCTATATTAATAAGATATAATAAATAATTTAAATTTATTTTATCGGCAAATATTTCACCATAATGGACATTAATGTATCATATAACTATATTTTATATAAGCATATAGTAATTTTGTTTCATTGTAATTAAATTAAATTGATCAATTCAGGACAAGAAGACATACAAAGAAATAATCTAAAGAAAAATATTAATTATGTTAAAATTAATTGTAACATTTCAAGATTATATTTGTATATAAACATATATTTCCATAAATCATAAAATATAATTTACACAACTGGTTTCATTACTTGCAAAAAAACTACATTACAAAATAGCTACCAAATTTTTGCACAAAATCTCTATACAACACTAGAATACATAACAAGTATTCGGATACAAAAGAAGAATATATGCTAGCCCAAAATCCCACGCAAACATATATATAATACTTCACAATTTTCCCATTTCCTTTATCCTTCGATTGAGCCCAACCTGCAATGCACATTTTCAAAATGCAAAATGAGGGTTAGACCTTGAGGTCTAGTGATAAATCTCTTTGATACTATTATAAGGTGAATAATCACCAAATTACATTTATGAACTCGTATTTGTAGTAATAACAAATACACATCATTTTGATATTACAAACCTCATTTATCGCATCAAAATGATCAAATAACTTAATAAACACATTCTGAATAAACTTGTCGCAACATATAGATAAATATACATCTTTCTCGCATCACATGGGTGAGACAACATCATTTCCTCGCAACGCACTAGTGCAAGGACTTCAACTCCTCGCATCATATCGGTACGATAAAAAAAAACTTGTTGCATCGCAAAGATGCGACAAAACTCACTCCTCGCATCATATAGGTGCGATATCCATATTTCATCGCATCAATAAGATGCGATATTCATATTTTATCGCATCAATAGAATGCAATAACTCTAAGTTATCACATCACACAGATGCGATAATAATGAACACTTTTGATCAAAAACCCAGATTTTATAACTCAATGATTATGTCATCATTATCCTGGCATACACCTCTCTTTGATATGCTACATTTATCCCAGTATACACCTCTATTTGATATGTCATTCTTATTTCAACACATGATATAACACAACAAAAATCCCACGTTTATGCTAGTTATAGCATTCAAAACAATTTTATATAAGAAAACCATACGGTTCAAATTCAAATTTACAATTAAGGAAAGTTGTAGAATAAACTCACTTTATGAATCACATAGATGATATGAAGATGAAATAATAACAAATATCCAGACAAATGATCACAAAATTCAACTCCTTTCCCTTACGGTTATGTTTTCTTCGCACGTAGAAGCACACCCTGAAAGCTGCTAATACTTTCTCCCTTCCTTTCTAAACAAACCCCAATGACATAAATGAATATCTCATCAAATAATCCATAACTAAACAATTTTGGCACATAAACACATTTAACCCCTAAACTTACCAATATTTTTCAAAAACAACCTTAAGCATTATAACTGAATAACCGGTTATCACATTAAACAAATAAAAATGAATGATGATGATGATAGTATAAATACATATTCATTTAAAAAGATATAATAAAAAAATACGAAAACATAATATCTTTTTATTAGAAAAATTCAAAAAAACCTAACAAATTTTCTTATTTTGAATGGTTTAATCCTTAAATAATTTTTTAAATAAAAATCCATTAAATTTTCGTATTTTGAATAACAAGACCTTGAATTTAAAAAAAGAGAAATAAACCATCAAACTTTTATTAATCAGTTAATGTAATATTTTTGGGTTAAAAAAATTAACTAATTTTTAAAAGTACGATGGTTTATTTGTTAAATTTTTTTTTTCAAAAACTTGATTTTATAAATAAAATTTATCCTTTTTTTCTAAATGCACGTAAAAGAAAAAGGAAAATGAGATCCAATCTTCAGCAAAGGTAAAAGAAAAGGTCATCATGACCCAATGGTGGCATTGTATGAAGCTTTATGATGTGGATCACTCAATCATTCATCTCCTTAAATTAAATATTTCATTATAATATGTAATATAAGATATTATTAAACATTTAAAAATTAATATTAAAATATTTAAATAAAGAATAGTTTTTGAAATTTAAACTTAAAATGAAGGACGTTATAGCCATTTTAGCATTTCCAAGCATGTTTTATGAAGTTAAAGTAACATTTTTATTATATTTATTAAAAAATTGAATAAACCTTTTCATATAATATATTATTTTATTAAAAAAACTTGTTTGAAAATTTATTAAGGTAATTGGATTAAATATCTATATTATATTATAAAGCATTTGAAAAAAAAAAAATTAAAAACCATTTTTATGCATCAAGTACTGTTTATTAATACATATTACTTAAATTTTGAGATTGCAGATATATTTTGTGCGTAAATACAACTTATTAAAGCTCGATGTTTGAATTCGTGTAACTAAATGCGGATAAATATAATCAAATCGAGGATAAATATCTCATTTTAAAATATAAAAAATCTAAAATATAATTAGAATAATTATCGAGTTTTAATAAAATAATTAATTATTATCTTTATAAGAAAATTATATTATTAAACCAAATATAAATTACTTTNAAATATAAATTACTTCGTTATTGAACCTAAATTAAATTATAATAAAAAAATAGAATTATAAAATTATACAAAAAATATGGAATTTTAAATAGTTAATTTTGATACTAATATCGATATATTTTTGTCAAAATTTTATGATATCTTCAAATTTATATTTTATTCAAAAATAAAAACATCATAGTGTTTTTTAAAATCATATAAGACCATATTATAACATCGACTGAGATAAAGAATAAAATAAAATATTAAAATCAAAATGTATCTCGCTGCATTATATATGTACCTTTCTAGTATTAATAAAAATGCTAGAACTTTTTAAAATGAGAAGTTAAAATATTACTATTAAAAAATAATGGAAAAGTGGGTGGATAAATGTTGTACGATTGCAAGTTGCAAGTGTGGCTAAAACTCCATTTCGACCCCTCATACATCGGTTATGTTCCACAACCACCGGCCAATCCAAATGCGTCCCCCATGTCCCCATTTGTCAAATACAATCCATTATTTATGATATTATTCAACATTTATTTTATATTTAATTATATATATTAGTAGTACGATATATAATAATTTGTAAAATTAAGAGTCGTTTAAATTAGAGAAAATGAGGTTTTTGTTTTCTATTTATTCTAACAAATTATATATATATATATATATATATTGTTCTTTAAAATAGAAAAAATTTAAAGTTTAAAGAATTATCTAAAACTTGATGTGTGGAAAGACAGATTAAATTTTTATAGAATATTTTAATAATATAATAAATGTTGAAACCTTTAGACTAAAAAATTTGTTAGGATTGAATATAATTCTTTTTAGAAATTTTGATTCTTATAAAAATATAGAAAATATGTGGAAAAATAATCTTAGAGTCTTCTCTCTCGGTCTTTGCAATATCTTTTATTGAGTAAGATTCTCGATCATTGTCATGTTCACCAGTAAGATAAATGATGTTAAGTAAATGCTTACCTGATAAGACTTTGATAAACGATCCTTAAATTTTAAAAGATTACGGATTAATAAATAAATTTTATTATTTAATAAATTGTTTCTAAAATTATCTACATATATAATCGTTTATTTTTATATATGAATAAAACACTTGTCTATAAGGAACACATATAAAAACATTTTCCCCAACTAATCCATATAATAAAAACACGAATAATTTAAAAAAAACAACAATAATTTTGACAATAATATATAGTTTATATTGTTTTAATAATTAATTAAACATTTAAATACTTTTTTTAATAATAAAAAACAAAAACAAGAGGAAATCTAATTACAAATAAGACAAAAATTCAATTTATTAAACCCTAAAATTAAGAACACGGTAGTCATTATTTAAAGTTTCTCATTCTTTTTTTCTTAATAAATAATTAGAGATGTATCATATGACATGGTTTCTATTTGAAAATCTGATCAGAAATTTTCATTTAAAATTAAAATTTAACATACTGATTAATATATATTTATTTTATATATATTTAGTTTGCAATGTGAAACATTTTAGTTGTATTAACGCATAAAAATATTTACATTATGAAATAAATATATGTGAATAAATGCATTGTGGAACAAATATATATCAATCAGTACACTAAATCTAAGTCGTAGATGAAAGAAAATTATATGAAATAATACATGATACACAAATTCTCAAATATATCAATATGTAAAACAATATGTAAAACATGATATATCAAATCATTTTCTAAAAATGATCAATTATGAGATATAATTATAAAAAATTATATTTATTATATTGT
>NC_037530.1:29965817-29976956 GCF_001531365.2 Cynara cardunculus var. scolymus
TTTAATATTTAGATATTTTACATGTTATTTAATAAATATATTAAATGAATTAAAAAGTTTTAGATTATTCATTAATATATTAATATTAATAAAACCAGTAGAAGACAACTTATTTCGCTAATATTTTTAAAAAATTATGTGTTTTTTGAAAAAAGAAAATAAGAATTGTTTTTTTTACCAAAAATATTATCTTTTAAAGAATATATTATATTTATTCAAAAACTTTTACTTGACGTATAAATATATTAAATTAATTAGATTTTTTTGAATTAGTTATTAATATAACAATATTAAAAAATTGTAGAACACAATTTATTTCATTAACATTTTAGAAAGAACTTTAAGAGATATGTATTTTTTTGAACAACATAAAATAAAAAGTGTTACATTTTTTACAAACAAAATATGTCTCGAAAATAATGTAGTATAATTATTTAAGAAATATATCTAGAAATTAATGTAGTATATTTATTTAAAGAAATATTTTACTCTAGAATATTTAAATTGCATGCAACTTAATAAAAAAAAGTCAAAAAAATTAAATGTTTTTTTAAATCATAGCAATGAAAAATGAAAATCACTAATAATAATTTGAAATAGGTTTTTATTTTAATTTTAATTAAGTTATCAAAATGATGTGYCATCCACATCACCTCATTAAAGCCACACAAGCAAAAAAAATCAAGGGGTTAACCGGTTTAAAAGGTAACAAGTTATTCATTGCTATAATGAGTAAATTTTTTAAAGTGTTAATAAAAAATAATTTGAAAGTACATTGCTATAATAAAAAAACAAAAGTAAAATGTTATAATGAAAGAATTTATAAAAGTATGTTACTATTTCATGCATTTAACCTTAATTTATATATCGGTATTGTATAAGTTGTATTTTGAAAAACTGAAAGTTTTTAAAATCGAATATTTAGTTAAATCGAGTACTTAAATAAATTTATTATGAAAAACAATAATAATTTAAACAATTATAGAAGTGGAATATATATATAAGGAAGAATTCTAGAAGTGGAATTCCATTAATACCCCTGCGGATGAATTTCATGAAAATAGCAGCTCTCTTCCCTTCCACCTTCCCTTTGTCCTGTTTCTGCAGAATTCCCCCTGCAAACAAACAAATACACCTTTAAAACACAATTTATAAATTAAATTAAATTAAAAACACAAAGTAAACGAACCCTAGATAATTCTCCAGAGGGCAAGAGAGAGAGAGGAGGAGCTCCACCTTCAATCTTCTCTAATGGAGTCTCTCTCACGTCCTTTACACCGAAGAAAACTGTCGAATGCTAATACTTTCTCAGCTAAAAACGCCTACGATGGCGTCTTCTCCTCCCACCGCCCCAACTACGATCGACCTCCCGCTGTTAATCTTGAAGAATACTCTGAGATTTTTAGTAGCGGTCAAGCTGCTTCTTCGATTCCGGTTCTTGATCTTTCAACTTTACAAGACTCGTCTGATGCTACCAATTTGGAACTTGGAAGCACGAAGCCGGATTACGGTAAAATTTTTGGTGGATTTCGTGACCAAGACATCGCTGTTTCTTATGAAGAGTTGTTTGCTCGCAACAAAGCTAGGTAATTTTATTCTATTCCAAGAAAATAAATTGTCGTTTTTTCTTGTCTCGATGAAGCTGATGCAACTTCCCCCTTTCGTTTTCAACATATGAACTGATTTTTGGCATTATCAGTGATGCTGGTTTCTGATTTTTTTTTTCTTCTTCTTCTTCTTCTTTAATTTGGCTAAAAAGTTTTACCTTTTAACTTTGTGTTATACGAATGCTTTAGCAGAGAAGTCGATGTTCACAATGTACCGACTGAAAATTTAGGCTTTGGCATCTGTTTATTCTTTGATTCAGATTCCCCCACCTCCAGCCCCATCATTGCCTTCCTCTTTCTCCATGTATAGTTTTTTTGGGGAGATGCAATTTTGCACATTGTTTGGGAGGGGTGTGCTTTATGTGAAGTTAAAGATTTTCTTAAGTGGAGTTTAGGCTTGATTCACTATCATCTATGCTGGATCACGAACTTGAAGAACAACATTCTGGTTGTATTTTATTGAGTTATGGAGCAAAAAGATAGGCAAGAGTTATGATGTTCAGGGAAAAGGAGTGTATATTTGTGTGTTCGTTGCTCTAGTAAGCTTTTTACTTATGAATTACTTATCAAGTCGTGTCTATGTCCAAATTCTTCCCTCATTTCCTGATAAGCCAAAACACATGCCATCTTTTAGACCTAAACCTCAACCTCAAGGTGACGTAAGGAGGCTGGTGACAAACTTCTTGGAAACAATCCTCACTGCCATTATGCAGTTTATATAGTAGTTTAGATGGTGCATTGTACACTATCGTCACTCTTTAAGGGTGAGGGATAAAAGTCAGGGATATGCAAAAGTAGTGAATGCGGCCATCATGAACTTGGGGGGATGCCATTTTGAAGTGGAACCTAATTTTTGCGCTTGTTCCTTGCTGCATTTCTACATTGTAACGCTCTTTATTCATATGTGATGGCTTGTACGAATATGTAAATTCTGGCCTATTTGAGTTGGACAACTGATTCTTCATAGGCTGGTGCAAGCGACAAACTTCTCATTTTTAGATTTTAGGTTTTTGAATTACACACATTATCCTTTTCTAAATTTGCGACTTCATTAAGTAAGACTGTCATGAATTAGAACAAGTAGTATCTACTTGTCTAGGGATTCAATGTAGCCTCAGCCATGCTTTAACTTTTGTGCAATGTTGCTTCTATTCTGCTGTTTCAACTTCAAAGTGTTGTGCTTCATATGCTGCACATGAACTAAAATTTCTAACTTGATATTTCCATTTATAGTAGCAAATCTTTTTTCCTTATTATATTAATGCTGCCCTGTGGCTAGATAGGCATGACATAACGTCCTAGTAAATGCGAGTTTTAGGGTTGACGTTGTAAGGTGTCACCCATCAAATTAGGAAAAACATCTGAGAATTGATTGACAATCTATTGCTTTCATGCTATCTTATGCTGTTTTCCCGTAACCGTTTCCCTTTCTGGTAGCGGGTTTGCTACTGAATTACATTTGTTTGATCAGAAATTACCCAAATTTGATAGGAGGCTGTAACCTTTTCCTCTGATTAATATTGTTTGTAGGGCTCCTTCATCAACAAGCCAGAGCTCTCAAGAGTTGGGTGATCCGGCTCATCAATCTTCCGATGCCTTGAAGCAGTTTAACATGTCATATAATAAGATCAGCCAAAGGAGCAAGGATGGGTTAGATGGGAAAACACATGTCACACAATTACATGCTGTACCTGGATTTACATTTTTTATCGATGAAGCAGCTTCTCAACCAAAGAAGGAAACCGAGAAGCAAAAATCTTCTGTAACAAATAATATTCATCTCAGCGTAAACTCCAGCAAGGGGGATTTTCTTGAGAAAGAAACTTCACGAAGTGCTGTTGGATCTAGAAGTAAATACGGTCAAGATGAATCCTTATCTGACGATAGAAAATTTAAGACAGCTCAGACCGATTTCAAATCACATCCCTTCAAAGCATCATCATCACCTGCAGCTTCAGCAACCAATGTTGAAGCAGCTTCTCAACCAAAGGAGGAAACTGTGAAGCAAAAATCATCTGTAACAAATAATGTTCTTCCCGGTGTAAACTCCAGCAATGGAGATTTTCCTGAGAAAGAAACTTCACGAAGTGCCGTGGGATATAGAAGTAAATATTGTCAAGATGAATCCTTATCTGATGATAGATATTCTAAGACAGTTCAGACCAATCTCAAATCACATCCCTCCAAAGCATCATCTTCACCTTCAGCTTCAGCAACCGACGATGAAGCAGCTTTTCAACCAAAGGAGGAAACTGTGAAGCAAAAATCATCTTTAACAAATAATGTTCTTCCCGGTGTAAACTCCAGCAAGGGAGATTTTCCTGAGAAAGAAACTTCACGAAGTGCCGTGGGATCTAGAAGTAAATATTGTCAAGATGAATCCTTATCTGATGATAGAAATTCTAAGACAGTTCAGACCAATCTCAAATCACATCCCTCCAAAGCATCATCATCACCTTCAGCTTCAGCAACCGACGATGAAGCAGCTTTTCAACCAAAGGAGGAAACTGTGAAGCAAAAATCATCTGTAACAAATGATGTTCTTCCCAGTGTAAACACCAGCAAGGGGGATTTTCCTGAGAAAGAAACTTCAGGAAGTGCTGTCGAATGTAGAAGTAAATCTCATGAAGTTGAATCCTTATCTAATGATGGAATTTCTAAGACATTTCAGGCTGATATCAAATTACATCCCTCCAAAGTATCATCATCACCTGCAGCTTCAGCAACCGATGTTAATCATAAAGATTATCAGAGGAGATCAACTGCTGCAAATACCGGGACATGTAAAAGTGATACTCCTATGGATTTTTTTCCTACTTGCTTTGCTGAGGAACTTGATGTCAATTCTGCTGCCGCTGCTTCTGCAGCTGCTTTGAGAAAAGCTATAGAGAAGGCCCAAGAAAGCATACGGATTGCAAAAGAATCAGTGGGAAGAAAGAAGGAAGGTCTTCGAAGCTTTTCAAGTAAAAGTTTTAAAGATAGCTTGAAAGTTAAAACGAGAGTGGCGAATGTAAGCATGGGTGAAGATCAGAAAGACAGAGATAGTAAAATTAAAGAAACCTTTGAGAGAATTGGTGCTGCATCACAAGTTTCTTCCAATGTAGGAAGGAACAATAAGTATGGAGGCACAGTAGTTTTTCCAGACATTGCAGATGGTGAAAAGCTTTTTGGTGCTAAGAAGGTTATAGATGAAATGCATGGGAAAATTTCGGAATCAGCTAAGAACTCTGAGATACCAATAAGGTCTTCTTATGAATTGATAGACAATAAGATAGTTTGTAATTCTAAAGAAGTTGCAGGTGAAACAGAAGCTGTAGATCTTGGTTCTGCAGGAAACTATGAAAATTCAGCAGAGTATTCCGAAGCAGTTGAAAGTAATACATGTGAAGCTCCACAGAAGGATATTTGGAGACCAAATGGTTTTCTTGTACTTGAAAGTTATGAAAAGAAACTAGGAGATATCGAGGATACAGTCACAGATGACAAGCCTAGTGAGTTGAAGGAGAATAATTATGAGGCGAGACCAAGTAATGCCCATAAATTGGTTGAAGGATTAAACAACTTGGCTTTGTATCAAAAAGTGGAAGATGAGAAGAAAATATCCCAAGGGTCTGATCAAAATGGTTATGAGAAGAGATTCAGTGAAGCATTGGAGTTGTTGGAAAATAAGAAGCAAGGGCTTCTTGAACATGAACACAATGAGAAAGTAGCAAATGCAGAGAGGTATGAACCAAATAGCGTTGATGAAACAAGTGAGAAGGTGCTTGAAGATGAAAGAGAACTGAAAGAGGACAGCGGCCTTGGAAGCCTCAAGGAAGAAGATACAAGTGAGAAGTTTTATGATGTTTCTGAGCTGGAAATGATTGAGAATGCACAAATGTATGCCAATAGTTTAGGAAAAAACGAAGTGTCCCCAAAAGAGGATTGTGAGATGAAAGAGAAAGAAAGCCACAAGGGAGAAGAAGCATGGAAAAAATTGGATAAGGTTCATGAATTGGAAATTTATGAGAATTCGTCGAGCGATTATGATGATGCAGAAGGAAGTGAGAGTATGCATGGCTGTAATGGTCTAAGCCAGGAGGACTGCAAAGTTGGCCAAAGTGACAACAATGTGGGATCGAGTCAAGAGGTTGATGAGGCTAGCAGCAGCTCAGCGGAAGTTATAGGAGCTTTCTATGAGGTCCACGTAGAAGATACAGAAGCAATAGAGCTGCAGTATATCTCGGAAGAAAAAGAGATATTTGAAAAGATTTCTGTAGATCATACTGCCTCTGAATACAATGAGGATGAATGTGAAGCAAAATCTGACAGTCTGTCAGATTGTATATTAGCTGATATGCACGTTGGACAAGATGAAACTGAACAAATCGATACACAATCTGAATCATCTTCGGATATGATACATGGTATGGAGATAGAGGTTAACGAATATAAAGAAAGAGAAGAGACTATCGAGGAGGAGACAATTGTTTCTGTGGAGGAAAAGGAAAGCAGCCTCCAACAATCACATGAAGGAAGACCCGAAATTGGAATTAAAATGGAAACAGGAACATCTCAAGAACCTAAGGTGTCGACTGAAATGGAAGGAACCATGGACATGAATGAGAATATCATAACAAGCCACTGTAGAGAAAAGAAGGATGAAACTAGAGAATCTGGGCCAAGCAAAATGGTGGAAAAGGAGCGCTACAAAAAGATTGAAGGAGTAACAGCTGAAGAACGAGAGCGGGAGAGAAATAGATTAGCTGTGGAAAGAGCAATCCGTGAAGCTAGGGAGCGTGCCTTTGCTGAAGCTCGTGAAAGAGCTGAAAGGGCTGCTGTCGAGAGAGCTACTGCTGAAGTTCGGCAAAGAGTAATGGCTGATGCTCAAGAAAAGGTCGCAAAAGCTTCTGTTGGGATCAAATCTTCCGATAAAACTTCTGCACAATCAAAGCTTAGAGCAGAGCGTGCTGCAGTAGAGAGAGCCACCTCAGAGGCTCGACAGCGAGCTTTAGAAAAGGCAATGTCTCAGAATAAAACCTCCGAGCCAAGGGCTCAAGCTAATGAGACTGGGCAAACCTCTTTTTCTGTAAGTCGTGCACGTATCATCTTTGCTTCCTCCATCCCCAAAATTTTGGAAATTCTATCAAGTACATTCAAAATTTAAATGTGATCTGATAGCTTTTATTTCTTAATATCCCAGGATGCTTTTATCTTGATACCTTTTCGATACTTCAACTTATTTTTTGTTTCTTTTTTTGCTTGAACCAGAACATAGTTTATCTATTTTAAAGTTCACAAGTAACTCATTTGACCCTTGAAAGTCAGATTTGGACTTTTCTTTAGGAAGTTTGGAGTAATATTTATCAGCAATTATAACTTTTCTAACATGACAGAAAATATAACCTTTTTGTCACGCTTGGAAAACTGACTTACAGAATTCCTTGCAGGATATACACATTTCCAATGGAGGGAGTGCTGAATCAGCTCAGAGAACTAAAGCAAAATTAGAAAAGCATAACAGGATCATGGAACGGGCGGTATGCATCTTGCTACTTGTCCATAATTGAAGTCCTTCTTAGTCATTTCCTAGATTACTCATGAATGCCTTGGCTTTGGTGTACTTTTCTGTTTTCTTCCAGGCCAAAGCTCTTGAAGAAAAAGAGAAGCGTGATCTGCTTGCTCAAAAAGAACAAGCTGAGAGAAGTGTAATGATATTTTCAATGAATTGGGATTGTTTACCAGTTGTTGATGCATTCTTTTTGTTCCTTACATTTTGGTATCTGATTGTGATTGCAGCGATTAGCAGAAAATCTTGATGCTGATATCAAAAGGTGGTCAAGCGGGAAAGAAGGAAACTTGCGTGCATTGCTTTCAACCCTGCAATATGTATGTACAAGCTTCTAGCTCAGATTAGTGCCTGAATTTTTTCTTATCTTCCAAAATCTGAAAAAATCATATTTCAGAAAAAAAATCATATTTGGATGTTTCGTATGATCATCATGATGCTACCTGGAGTACACTTGTTTTGATTAACATTTTCTCTAAAAACATGGCTAAATCCAACAGTGAGTTCCTGGCTATAATGTCAAAGTTTTCCTAGTAAGAAATGATCTGGACCGGCATCCTTAAAATATATGCTAGCTATTTTTTATCATGAAATTCAACTTATTATGATTAAATTTTAGGCTTTACATCTACTGGTGGTTTTTTTATTGTATGAAAGGTATAATACCACCCACCAGTTTTTCAGTTTGTACCATTGTTCCATATCTTTTCCCTGCTATTCCATCCACAAAGTCTTGGTTGCTTCTCATTTTCAAAATCTGGACTCTAGAATTATAGATTCTATTCATGCATAAATAAGGAAAAATAAAAAAGACTTGATCAAGTTTATAAGCCGGAGGACAAGGAAATCAAAACAGTAATTACTTGAAAGAAAGTAAAATTTACAAAGGTACACTCCTGTCTCGAATAAATAAACCCATGCTTCTATCTTCTCATAGGCTCTAATAGATGTGGATTTTTTATTTCCATCTTAAATTGCTTTAGATGTTGTTTCTCGGTTAAGAACTTGGGAGTAGCCATCATGACAACTTGTTTTCGCTAGCGGAGTCAAACTTTATGCTATTGTGAATGGCTAAACCTCAAATGACAAATAGCTCAAATATATGTCAAAAATCTAAAAGGTAGCTTTTAAGAAATGACAACAAAGTAATTTGTGGACCCGAATAAATATCATTAATTTGGTTGTAATAATATTGATGGATAGACCAATACCTTTAGCATGAAAGCTTTCCAAAACAAGAAAATCTTGCATTTTTCACGGGATACCTCTGAAGGAAGGTGAATCCAATTTTTGTGACACCGAATTGACACGGGTCCAATGAAGTACATTGCTATTTTTACTACAAGTAGATACAAGATAAATTTTAGGTTTGATTTAAGTGATTTTTTGTTGCAGATCCTTGGAGCTGACAGTGGTTGGCAACCTATCTCACTGACAGAGATCATAACCAGTAGTGCAGTTAAGAAAGCTTACAGGAAGGCCACTCTTTGTGTGCATCCTGACAAGCTGCAACAAAGGGGTGCAAGCATTCAGCAGAAGTATATATGTGAAAAGGTTTTTGATCTTTTGAAGGTATGAAATATATTTCCTTTCTTCTCTTATTGCAATGCCATGATGTATACTTTTGTGATAAAACTTGAGATATGACAAAGTACTGGAAGGTGCTAAATGCAGCCTTAAGAGGTTAGACACAATCATTTACAAACCCAGTAAATCTTACAAACTTACAAACCAGATTTCATGTGTTGTTTCAAAATACGTGCGAAAATACACTGTTGTTTCATATGTGAAACGTTCAGGACTGTTCTGTGTGGGGAAACAACAGTCTTGAATGTTTCACATATGAAACAACGCTGGATAAACACTGCATTTTCACATGAAAACCGGTATGTGCGGATTATTGGGTTTGTAAACAAAAGGGACTCTAAGAGGTTATACCATTCTAATCCCAATCAGTATGTAATAAATTTCTGATATTAATATGCCAATTTCTAAGATGTCTTCACACTTTCCATGTGGCAAAAGCAATTCAAATGAAGAATTAATTAGAGTATCGAACACAAACGTGGTGACCCTAAAATGGAAAAAAGAGCATCTGATTTCCAGAAATTTTAATGATGTAAAGATATAGAGATAAGTTGCTTAATCCCCAACAGCTCTTAAAATGACTGAAAGAAAGAACATCAACATGAATAAGAACTTGATTGCTTGTTTTTTACTTGGTAATCCCCCATTCTTTAACTTCTTTCTATGAAACCCGTCTCAGTTCTGTTTCGATCTGAATTCTATTTTAACATGTTATCGGCAGGCCGCCTGGAACAGATTTAACTCGGAGGAGAGATAGCAGAACGATTTGCGAGTCTGGTGATGAGTTGATGAATTATTTGCATTAATCTTTAAAGAATTATTTCAAGGTATAGAAATCTTCTTGAAATCATCAAGTTCTTTGGAATTCAGTTCTCAAATATGGGAAATATGAATTATGACTGTAAGTGTACATACATACATTTAGTTTCCATTTTATAACTTTTGAATGTTTGGTTAGAAGCCCAAAAAATTGCAGGATATGAAAATATGAAACTACAGTAGGAACTGGTTGGTACATGAATTACATAGCTTTTTTTTCATGATTGTATGGATAAAATTGTTTGTATGAATTAATCTGTCAGTAAAAATTGATAAGGTTTTTATTTGAGAGGGGTTTTTCATAGATGGAATCAACATCTTTTTTTAACTGGGAGAGATAGATTTAGAAAAAGTCTGACTTTCTGCATAAAGCTCCCTCTATAAGCTTATTGAATAAGATACTTTATGTAACATTATGTCACTACCAAACAGTCATATATAGTTGACCGAATAAGCTCCGAGTCCCGTTAAACTACTAATGAAGAGACCCTTGGTTCTTTTAAAAAAACGAGTGTATATTCGCGGCAAGATCATCACTTTCAAATTCTTTTACTTTTAGAAAATTTCTCTGAACTTCTTTGACAAGCGTTCTCTTTCACATACATGGTCTCCATGAAAAAACCCCGTTCTACACTACACAGTTCTCGGTATGGTTGTCTGTGAAACCACAAAATTAAAACTTTAGGGGTTTGTATGAAAAAAATATAAATATTACATCCGCAAACATATATTTTATCATCTAGGTAATCCTTCATTGGTACTAAAATATGTGTTTTTAAAGGAGTAAGCGTGTTTAATGTAATGTATATTCAAAATAAAATAAATAATTAAATTGCTGGTTATATGGTATTTGACGGTTAAAATATACAGATACGTGAACTAGTGGACTTTTGGTACGTCGAAAGCGACTTGTCATACGACTTATAAGTCGTGTATACAGAAGTCGTGTATACAACATAACATGCGACTTGGAAGTCGACGCAACGACTAGAGTGCTCATTGTCACACCCTATATTTTAGAGTTATGCCGACCAATAAACATCATAAGTACTAAACCATAGCATAAACGTTCTAGAAACCAACTTGCGGCATAAGTCTTGGAACATACTAGTGTTCGACACCGCACGTTGCATGGTGATCAAAACTCAATTCAAGAAAAAACGTAAAAGCCTCGACTCGAGCGGAAGTGTGATGTGTCTGAAAACTTTGGATTGTATTTATATTTATAACGGCCCATCTAACACCGTAAATCACGATTTGGAGAATACTAGCATCAGATGAAAACACGTCATTAAGTCAATCCTTTCATTCTATATATATATATATATATATATATATATATATAGGGTTGGGTTCACGTGAGACCAAAGGTTTTTCGTGAGACCCGTAAGACCAATTTATGTTATTTGATCAACTTTATAAGTTAATGATCTAATGGTCTAAATTGCACGATGGCAATATTGTAATTATTGAGAAGTCTCGTGGCGTTTATTATTGTTTAGATTTTCAAATTGTAGATCTGATCCAATGGGTGAGAATTGGTCTTACGGGTCTCACGAAAAACCATTGGTCTCACAT
>NC_037530.1:29977026-29999103 GCF_001531365.2 Cynara cardunculus var. scolymus
ATTGGAGTTCATTTATTATGATTTGAATATTTATGGAATATGAATAGAGTTTATTAATTATGATTAATACTTTATATTAGGAAACAATTAATTGATTAAAAATTGAATGGTTGAKATGARRGTTGTATAGGGTGTAGGAATGACAAATGGTGTAGAATAACTTCCCTCTATATATATATGTATATATATATATATATATATATATATATAAGTGTACAATAGATACTTAAACTAAATTGTTATTATAAATAAAAATCAGGGAAAAAGAGTAAATAAAGAATGAAAAACCAGTGAGGGAGGGCAAAGTTGTCATTTTAGTCACTTCTTCAGTTCCTTGTGTTGTGTCGTGGGTATCATTGGATTTCCTCTATCTCATTATCATCTTCTTTCTTCCTGCTCTCACACCCAGAGACAAAAATGGCGCTAAGCCTATCCAATTCCTTCCTCCATAGAAACTCTCCTCCTCCAGCGCTATCCATGAAAAAGGTCTGCACTCCACGATACACCCTTGTTTCTCCCTTTTTCAAGCTGACGCCTTCACTTTTCTCTCTTATCAGGTGGCTACAGCCGTTTCCACAGATCAACCGCGATGGACTTGCCGGAAGAAGGACATTCATCCCGAATTCTACACCGATGCCAAGGTTTACTGCAGCGGAGAGCACGTTCTTACCACCAGCGGTACTAAGAAAGAGTACGTCGTCGATGTTTGGTCCGGCAACCACCCATTCTATCTAGGTAGTCGGTCCGCCAACCTCATCGATGCCGATCAGGTGGAGAAGTTCCGTAAGAAGTTCGGTGGAGTCGGTGGTTTGTCGCAGTTGATGGAGATTCCGACGCTGAAGGGTGAGATTATCATTCCACCTAAACGGAAGGGCGGCGCCGGTAAAGGCAAGAAGAAATAAGTAGTTGAATGTGTTTGATTCACACTCTTGGGGGTTTAATTCTATGTAGTGGTCTTCAATTTGATACATTACTCTTCGATTATACATCCTGTCTGATTTGTGAATTCATAATTCAGCTGTCATTTGCCTTTCCCCTTGTGAGAAAATTCAACAATTTTACATTCCATTGAAACCCTAATCCCTAAAATTCTTCATAACCGGTGTACAAACTAGCACATTCATATCAACCTAAACTTACAACTTGGGGTTGTGGAGATTCAAATGATATCATTGGGCGAAAGGCCACTTGTTAGTAGTTACATTTGTTAAAATTGCAGGTTATAATGGTTAGTTGCTCATTGTGGTCTTGGTTGCTGGGCTACTGGTTCTTTTATGTCATTCAGCCAATTCTTGGATCAGAACCCTGGTTTTTTTTTTTTGGCTTTTAAGCATGGTCTCATATGAATCTATCAGTTTTTATTAGCCTGTTATCAAATTTGAGTAATGAAATCCTTTTCTTCAAAGTGCAAATCAATCTGTTTAGAAATTGATCTAGAAATCCTTTTCTTCATAATTGTTGTTTCTGATGGTATTCATGTGTTTATCTGGTGTTTTATGATTGTATAAATGGCTATAAGTAGTCTTGCAATGAGAAAGAAAAAGTATTGCAATGTTGATGGCTGGGTGCACCACTGTCACGAGTCAAGAAGCCCTGCTCGTGACCAAAAGTGGCTTGTTCTTTAGCTGGAATCTTGCTGAGTTGATGTGCCTTGAGGTAAGCTGTATTTGCAAGGGATCCGTATTTCATATATCACTGACTATCTCTTCTTTCTGTCTGAATTGTTACTTATTGCTTCTATGTGCTTAATGGTATAAAAGCTTCGTATGCCAAGTACTTCAACATGAGTCATAGCACATTACTTCCTCCCCCTAGATCTTGAATATTGGATATGATGGAAGTAGGGTTGTTTTAAGAAGAAGAAAATGGCATCGTGATCTGCATTGGATCTTGATATCATGAGCTGTATAAAATGCTTAATCATTGTTAGATTTTGTACTTGTCTTTGTTGCCTCATTCGACCCCTGTGAAATCCCCGTATGGTGATGCTCTAGGGGTGCAATTCTTCAGGGGTGTGGTGGGATGCATCTTTGGCTGTATTGCTATGACCATGAATACAGGGACACAGAGCGAAGCTATTTTCGTCTTCTTCAAAAACTTGGGGAGATGAAAATTCACAAACTGTGAAGTTAGAACTCAGGATAAAACTAAAAGTAGAACTTGATAGAGATAAGATTGTTTTATGTATACATATACACTATGTATGAATCTGTGTTATATATATATATATATATCATATATTTAGTATCTTAGTTATATTGTATATGACCTTTTTGGTGAAATTAGAGTTCAGCTATTGGAAGGAAGCATGACACATGACATGAACTATTAACTATGAAGGTCCCCCTATTCGACGTGGTCTAGGTCAACGCCACACAAATCTAGAACCGGCAAACCCCTCGCTATGAGAGGTTGGCATGACCACAAGGGTTTTTACACCCAACAGGAATCAAACTTGCGAGTAAGTGGAATTACCCTTCTTATTGACCTATGGTTTGCCACCAAGTGACTTGAGATCAAAAGATGCATTTTTGTTCCGGTCAATCATCTTCCATCTCCGTAAAAAACAGGACAAAAAGTTTTTGTTGTGTCATGTCCCACGTACCAACGCATCCTTAACATGCCTTGCTTGCCCATGTATATTTTTCACCCATATAGATGTTACACTGCAACATACACACAAAGTGATAAAACGATTAACTAAAAGTGATGAATTCTGGAACATATTACCGACCCGGTTATAGAAGGACCGGTTACGAAAAGGACAAGGCCCGATTGGGACCGGTTTTTGGCCATCACTATTACCGGGTAAAGAAGGCAGATTGGTTTTCCCATATCAGCCCAATATAACACACAGGGATTTGGGATGAGGTTTGCATGATGAAAAAGGTTTATATTACATTGTATTTTAATTATTTTAATTTTATTTTCAAGAATCAATGAATAAAATTTGTGGGATCACTTTGAAGTTTATGTTTGGTACATGATTGAAGATGAATTTTGGTTTATAAGTCTATGAAATAAGGACGGAGAAAACTGATATGATAGAGTCGTGGACCTGTATTGTCCATGACTGTCGATCAACTTTTTGGGTCTAGCTCGACACAAGCCCTCCTAACCACTGCTTCAATCACCTTTTTGGGGTTGAATGAAACTGAAAGCCCTACTCATGTCTTCAATTTTAGGTCTTTAATCGTTCCTCTAATCCCTTTTTGGATAATATCTAGAAATGGAACCCTAGGCTAGTCGTGTCATCAATTTTACGTCTTTAACCAGTCATCTTATCTAGCCCCTCTTTCTTGAAACAGAATGCCATTGATTTTATCTGAAATATTTCTTTCAGTCTCTCTTATTTTACAGGTTATTATATGCCACTGATTTCATTTTCATAACCGTCCTTTTTTTCCAATAATTTTTTGAAAAACAAATTGAATTCAACACAGTTCACTTCACTTCACTATAACCACCATCTTTACACAAAATAGGAATATGTAATTAAAACATGAAACCCACCTATGCTCTCAATTCCAATCTTGCCCATTCATAATACCATTAATTAAATCAAAAGATAACCAGATACGTGTCAGAATCATAAATGACGATTATAGCCTTTTTAGCCCATTTCTATTACTTTTTGATCACAAGCTATACTAATTAATCATGCCTTCTTTTATCTACTTTTTTTTTTAATTTTAAAAACTTAGAAGTTGAGGGTAAGCATTTAATTAATATATTTTAACAAAATAATTGATTCACTTTTAGACTTTGTATGCCGCCATTTCTTCTTCATATGATTATTTCAACTACAACATCACCATCCATAATATCTAAACACAAACACAAAATCTCACCTCATCATCAAAATACTATAATTTATATTATCGGATAAGATTGTAGTACATTAAAATATGTATCCTATGCAACAATTTACCTGGTAAGTACTTACCAGAGTAAGAGTCGTCACCTTCACTTACTGGGTAAGACCCTCCATCCTTATCCATCACTCTTACCGGGTAAGCTTCTTGGCTCTTGCCATGTTCATCCAGTAAGGAAAATTGTCCAGTAAATACTTACCGAGTAAACGTTTAGTAAACGACTCCTAAATAAATAAAGTAAGTTAAGTTTCAATGCAAGAAAATGGATATGGTATGAAGCTTGTTACAAAAGTTAATAAAATCTTTTAAATTTATAGAACAATAATTTCACGTCTTTGTTAATATAAAGTCGAGAGTTAGACAACCTTATAAATTCTGTTCTTAAGAAACAATAAGGGTGCGTTTGATTTGCGGGCATGTAATGAAATTGGAGAGGTTTGGATTTGAAATCCATTCCAATCCAGTGTTTGGTTTGTAAGATTGTCGGTATTTGAAATCCAAGGATTCTTTTGAAATCCCATGACCGATAGATTTGGAAATCCTTTGGAAGGGGTTGGTATTTCATATCCAAATCCTGTGAGATTTCAAAAAATTGCTTCCTGACCTAACTTTAACCGTACTGCTTCCTTCCCTCTGGCTTTCAACAAAAAACGAGATCCCTACTTTCTGATGCTCTCCTCGTTGGTTGTAATTAAAAGTTTAGAATCGATAAAACGCCATTAATTTGGTGGTTCCCGATTTCGACGGCCTGGTTTTCACCAAATCTACAGATGTGAAAACTAGGAAAACGCCGTGATGGCGTTGGCGGTGAACACAACAAAAGCCATCGTGTACGCCAGATCTTCAGACGGGTTAGTGAATTTCTGGGAACGACCAAAACATACGTTGGCTCACTGCGGAGTTGTCAGAGGTTACAAACAAGCATTTTTGCATATCGTCGCCGTAGGGAGCTTGTTGTTTAGTGGATCGTCGGACAAGAACACATGTGTGTGGCAGAGGGAAGTCGGCGGCTTCCATTCAATGCCTTTCAGCTAGAGGTGATCATTTGTGGGCCTGGGCCAGGCTTGGACTGGTCCTAACTTTTTCTTTTTTGTCCAACAGGCCTAATATTGTAAACTTAAACTTTTTTTTTCGGGCTTGACAACTTGCCATTGCCCGCCCTATAAAACTGATTGGGCTTGTTCACGGACTAACATGCCTAAAAAGTGTAATTTTTAATTAATAAATGTGGAACAAAAAAGTAAAGGAAAAACACCTAGGCAATTAAAACTTTAAGGAACTACCGACTCTATCCATTATTGATCGATTATGACTTTTGACATAAGAATGCTAACAAATATAATATTGAGCCTTTTGGGTTCTCAAGAGAAAACACAGAGTCCCAACTCTCATACTATAACTTTAATAAGTCAATTTTAAAATATACTAATTATAATTTTAATAAATGGTAAAAAAATATTAATTATAAAATATAAACGGGCCGAGAGGGCCTGTCCATATTTATTTTTACATTGTTCTTGTCCGCCCGTTAATTTTAACGAACAAACCTAGGCTCGTCCTTTTTTTAAATAATGGTTGTCCAAGCCCGTATTTTTAATGGGTCGTCCACCATGAACAGCTCTACTCTCGGCGTTAACCGAGCACACCGCTCCATTCAAATGTTTGGCAGTGACGATGAGAATAGTGTTCGAGAATGGGTGGTGTATAACGGTAGTTTAGATAAGTCGGTGAAACTGTGGCGAGTGGCAGAATAGCCATGGAAGTAGTACCTGCCATCGTAATTAAATCCCAATCCAAATCCTACAAACCAAACACATAAAGGGATTTCAACACCATTCCAATCCGATCCCTACAATCCAAATCCCTCTATGAAATCCAAATCTTTCAACAATAATCCTGCAAACCAAACGCACCATAAGTATTACCACCAAGTTGGACAACCTAACAAGTTTTGTCCTCATTTTTAGGTCACTTAACTTTATCCCAACAACTTAATGTCACACGTTCATATAAAACGTTAATTATCTTACAAACTTAAAGTCAAATTAACGTGTACATGCTATAAAAACGCTCGAATCAAACACAAACGAATATAACATAACTTCAAAACATATAATTTTTTAAACAAAATCAAATTAATTAAAATTACAAACAGTCAACATTATGAAATAAATAAACCAATCTTGAAAACATGATTAAAGTCAAAAGTTTGTAAACTTTGTTGAAAAGTCATCATCACATTGCAATCTTTTGTTAAAACATATATATCACAGTAGATTGCAAATTGAGTCCTTTATATCTTTTTTAATTGGGAGTTCACAAAATCTAAATGTTTAGATTTATGATACATGTTCATACGAGAATGATACATATTTAAGAAAATAAGAGAATGACTGAATCAAATGTGATTTTACACTAACATCACGAATGAAATCATATGCGATTCCTGTGACTTACTTCGCGACCTGAGGTCGAGGGAAAAGTCGCCCGTGTCCCCTCTTTTTTGTCCGTTAATGTAAAATCACATTTGATTTTATACGACAACAACTAATTGAGTGCTTTAAAATGATTTTGTAATAATGGATAACAAGACCAACATGTTGTTCACCTAATAGATTTTTCTAAGGTACGATAGCAAGAGAGAACTTATCTATAACAAAATACAAACTATAATAATGACCCTTTTGTAATTATTACATTCGAGGTGGCTGATCTGTCATTTTCAACCAACCATAGGAATGGAATTAGTAATTTACTCGTGGAATTATGTCGACTATTAATTAAAAAGATAAGGACAAAATGCATAAAATAACAATCTACTTTCATAAATTTCTTTATTATAGCATTGTACTTTCAATTTTTCTTATTACAGCAATGTACTTTCAAACTATTTTTTATTAGGACATTGTACTTTGAAAAWTTTACCCATTATAGTATTGGGTAATCTTTTGATTTAAATTTACCCATTATACTAGGTTTTCATGCCACCTCATTGTTTACGTAGGCTGTCCACATGTACTGTAGTGATATGTTTCTTACTACATCATTGTACTTTCAAAATTATTTTATTAGATCATCTACTAGTTCTTATTAAACACTGTATTTTTAATTTTAATATTTAAATATTTTACATGTTATTTAATAAATGTATTAAATGAATTAAAAAAATTCTAAATTATTCATTAATATACCAATATCAATAAAACTAGTAGAACACAACTTATCTCGCTAACATTTTTTTAAAAATGTGTTTTTTGAAAAAAAGGAAAATAAGAATTGTTCTTTTTTTACCAAAAAATATTATCTTTTAAAGAATATATTATATTTGTTTAAACACTTTTTACTTGACGGATAAATATATTAAATTAATTAAACTTTTTTAAATTATTTATTAATATAACAATATTAAAAAATTGTAGATAACAATTTATTTCGTTAATATTTTAAAGAGAACTTTAAAAGATATTATTTATTTGAACAACATAAAATAGGAAAAGTTACTTTTTTTATAAACAAAATATATCTCGAAAATAATGTTTCATATTTATTTAAAAATATTTTACTCTAAAAATATTTAATTTGAATGCAACTTAATAAGAAAAAGTAAAAAAAATTAAAAGTTTTTTTAGATCATAGAAATGAAAAATGAAAATCATTAATAATAATTTGAAATAAGTTTTTATTTTAATTTTAGTTAAGTCATCAAAATGATGTGDCATCYACRTCACCYYATTAAAGCCACACAAGCAAAAAAGTCAAAGGGTTAACCGGTTTAAAAGGTAACAGGTTACCCATTGCTATTATGGGTAGATTTTTTAAAGTACAATGTCTTAATAAAAAATAATTTAAAAGTACATTGCTGTAATAAAGAAAAACAAAAGTAGAATGCTATAATAAGAAATTTTATGAAAGTAGGTTGCTATTTCATGCATTTAATCCAAAAGATAATTACTAGTATATAACATTAGTTTTTTTTTATTAACCTGGATATCCAACCCGCTATGCTAGCCGACTAATTCTAGGACGACCACCTGCTTTGCAGATAGCCCGGAGTCACTGCATTTGAACCTCCGTGGCCACAAGGGGATTTTTATTCCTCCTTGGTTTTGAAACTGAGACCTCCTGATACTTTTAGAAAATTATTTCGTAACTTATTATAATTGAAAAAAATTACATGATAATAAGTACACAATTATAATTATTCCTAGTACATACATCCAAACAATCTATTAAGCATGGATCCATGTTTTTCTCTGAAGGTTACAAACTAGGGATTAACTGTTATTCAACAATTAAACTTTTTAGTTTAATCGATCTTGTATTTAATTGAATAATTTGAAATACATTATCATATGAAAATGTCATCAGTTCAGTTCATAATATCCACATACACACACACACACACACACACATATATATATATATAGAGAAGTATTCATATGAAAACCGCCCTCATTTGTGTAAACCGTGCAAACCACCTTCATCTGTCGATTTCATTGTTTAATCTTATGAAATTTTTTCATGAAAATTGTTTAATCTTGTGAAATTGTTTTATATAATACTTTTTTTGATGAAGTTGTTTCATATATGGTTGTGAAATTGTTTCATATAATACTTAATGAAACTGTTTCATGTATTTCTCTAACATTAATGAAACTGTTTCATGTATTTCTCTAACATTAATGAAACTGTTTCATGTATTTCTCTAAAATTAAAATAATGAAGATAATAATATCTATGATTAATACCCTCCACAATAAAAATGATTAATCAACCTCTCATAATTACAAAAAAATGAACAAAATGAAAAATTATGATTGGTTGAATGCGGTTTGCATGGTTTGTACAAATTGAGTGGTTTGCATTTGATCGCTCCCCTATATATATATATATATATATATATATATATATGGAGAGAGAGATATGGATGATTAAACGAGAACAAGGTCAACATAAAAGAACACGATAATGATCAAATCACATGTGATTTTGCATTGAAATCACATGCAATTATGGAACACGATTAATGCATGGGTACACTTATGCCTTGGCGTATGATCTAGGCTGCGGCGTAATCACATATGATTTTACATGTAAGTTTAGTGAAAACGCACGCGCTATGACTGTTCTCATGTTATATTACTTGTTAATTGTTCTTGTTTAAATCCGTCTCTTTCTCTCTCTCTCTCTCTCTCTCTCTCTATATATATATATATATATATAGGCCTATTCAAGGAGAACTGATTAGTTGGTGGTAAATGTGAGATCCAATCTCAACCACAAATCAACAGATAAATTAGGAAATTAATAATTATGGTAGTTTGAGTTAAAATTATAATTAGAGGGAATTTTAAGTATTTTTAAAAAACTCCTCTCTCCGACCTCCAATCTCCGGCCTCCGATAAATATTAATCCGGCAGGTACCAAGTAATCACAAAGATACACAATGTAATACCCATTGTGATATACTGTGATACAATTGTGATACCAACTATGATACCAACTCAAACCTTAAAAACAAAGATACACAATGTGATAMCCATTGTGATATACTGTGATACCGATTTCACCGGAGGCCGGAGATTGGAGGTCGGAGAGAGGAGATAATAGTTTTTTAAAAATAACTAATATTCTCTCTAATTATAATTTTAACTCAAACTACCATAATTATTAATTTCGTAATTTATCCGTTAATTTGTGGTTGAGATTGGACCTCACAGTTACCACAAACTAATCAGTTCTCATTTGATTACGCCCCTATATACATATATGAGTCCGTGTGTGTGTGTCTTAAAGAGAGAGAGAGAGAGAGAGAGAGAGAGAGAGAGTATGTATTCATGATTTACGTATGTGTGTATAAAGTTTACATGTCTAGAAACTATTCTAAGTTAACAAAGTTTAAAATTATTTAAAGAATTTATACATTCCGATTCTTTTTGCCATTTATTCTAGAATATAGATGGAATGACGAAGTTTGGGATGAGTTAACAAGTATCATGGCAGATAAAAATCTCATGTCCCAAATTCTCACATCCTGTTTATGTCCAACAATCACAAAAATACACAAAATCAAAGAAATCATGTGATATGAATTAAATAAATTTAAAATAAATAAAAAACGATTTATCATAATTTCATTGGTTGCGAATGAACAAGACTTGAGATTTTAGGTTCTCACAAACTTGATACTTGTTTCCTCTTATGGTTTAATTTTCACAAACCTGAACTCAACACTTGTTTCCTCTTATGGTATAATTCTCACAAACCCAAAAGACCCGTTGTCCACTCGCATTGTTTATAAGCCCGAGAAGATATCATTTTGCTCTTACGGCAAACTCCATGCGGATCATCACAGTTTCACGATGTCCTGCGCTGTTCCTATATGTATCTCGGTATATGACTCCACATATATAGTCAAAACAATAGTCATGCAAAACTTAACTTCAAAAAATATACGGATACACGTATGGTATACATAAAATATGGAAGACATTAATCCTAAACATATGAAGCCTGAAGCATGTAACATTCTTATACTATTTGCAATTACTGAAACATCACAAATGAGTATATCCTAGTTTGGGAAGATCTCAAGAAATCTGACATCAAATTTGTGTAGACTAGGTTGAACTTTCTTGCATGCCACCTACACAAACTAATACATGATTTCAGAAGCCAGCTTTGAAAATGAAATAGCCGTGCCAAAATGTGCTAAAAAGGCCACATGATTTCAAAAGTTAGTTTGTGCTCGAGTTCTGAACTCGTGTCATGTCACGTGTGATACAAAATTTCACAACTGACTTGCAACTCACCTATAGTTTCAGCTGACACACCATCTCTGCAACCTTGTATGCAAGTTCACACAACTCATGTCTTAGGGTCGCCTAAATCTACTAGATGCCAACTTTGGGAACTAGATGCATATTCCAACCTAAAAAGTCCTCATTTTCTCGTACATAAATACTCTTGACATGCACGACTATCCATAAACATTGATATAACTGGTTTTTGTTTCATGTTTTCAATAGCAACACACCCAAGACTTTGTTGGACAACTCAACAGCCTTACGGCCTCATTCTCCACATTAAATCCTTTCCCAGTATCACATAGTACTGATCGAATGATAAAACACTTCAATGTAGAATCCATATCTTGAATCTAATGATTTTAGCTTGAAACTTTCTACACCTACTTCATTCCCCAACTCTCTCTCCTTGAATTGTTCAAACAAATGTTCTACTTCAATCCACAAGTTCATCTAAATTCCAAATCAGCCCTTGTACTTGTTTACTTACTTGACTTTATCAAAAATCATTTATTTAAAATTAAAAAGAACAAAAAAAAGGATGAGGTGGGATAGGGGACAAGTGCTATAAGCCAAAGGTTGGCAACACCCACACGCGGGGGCTCTTTATATAAATAATACCCCTTTCTGTCTCCTAACTAATTTATATGTAATCATTTTTATTTTTAATCACCAACAACTTATAATTCACTTCTCAATTTCTTTACTATTTAAATATTTTTTTTTCCTTAAAGAAAAGAATTTTGAAAAAATGGAGTTCAAATATATATATATATATATATATACATATATATTTATATATATATATATATATATATATATATAAAGGTGAGTTATTATTCAACCTTTACATTTGTACAACCAATACAACTCAATCTCAACCGTCCATTTAATTTGATAAATATATAATTTCATAAAAATTTTAATTGTTTTCGAATATAAAGTATTAATCATAATTAACGAACCCTAGTCATCTTTCATAAATATCTCAATTGATTGAGTTGCATTGGTTGTACAAATGTGATGAGTTGTATTTGAAACGTACTATATATATATATATGTGTGTGCGTGTGTGTGTGGGGTATATTTCAAATGCAATTATGTCAATTTATACAACCAATGCAACCTAATTAATTGAGATATTTCTGGAAATGATGAAAATTCATTTATTATGATTTGAATATTTATAGAAAATGACTAGAATTTAATAATTGTGATCAATACTTTATATTAGGAAACAATAAAAACTTTTATAAAATCACATATTTATCAAATTAAATGGACGATTGAGACTGAATTGTATTGGTTGTATAAATGTAAAGGGTTACATAATGAATCACCTCTTTTTCTCTCTCTCTCTCTCTATATATATATTGTATATTTTGATAGCATAAATATCTTTGGAAATTAACTTCATTTACCTATTTATGGAATTACTAATCAATTTACGAATTTCAGTTGAAATTAAATGGATTTGATTTCTATAAATAATTTTTTAAATCTTTTTTAAGTTTAGATTTATTTGGTTTGTGTTTATAATCGTAAATTCAGACTCTATTGACAAATTAATAAAAAATCAGATACCAAAATAAACATATTTAATTTGAAATATTTAAAAAAAAAAAAACAAAGACTTGACAATAATATTGTGGTTATTAGGAAGATATAATTTCAAAGGATCTAAATGCCCTATAAATGCGTACCTTCCCGTTGGCGGCATTCCCATCGTCCCCCACCCCACACCTTCTTTCAACATTTCTTGAAACACACACTTGAAAGTGTTGTGCGCGTGTTTTTTGATCCACTCTCCACTTTCAATTCCGACACCCCCAATTTTCCGGTCATCTTCCTCTGCCGTTCTGAGATAGTAACTCCGATTTCATGCCACTTACCTCTTTCTATCCATTTCTTTTGTGACGATTCACTCCTGTAATTCGCTTAATCTTTCAAACGGTTTTCGATTTTTGAATACTTGAGTTTGGACAAGTATGAATTCGTATGGTTTTATGGACAGTATTCAAGTGGAGAAGGCCAATGCGCTTGCTAGATACAAGCGGTTTAACAACATTTCAAAAATGTTTAGATTGATCGAACTTTTCGTCGCCGTTGCTTTGATTTCGTGGTCGTCGACTCGTCTTTCTACAGTTGTTAAAGTATCCGGCGAGTATCTGTACGCCTCTTTGTCTTACGTATTGAATCCACACTTCGTTTTTCTTGTCGGAAACGTTATTGTTGTTCTTTGTTATGTGCTCTCCGGTCACACGGACGTCGGTCACGAATCTGCTAGTCCGGAAATCTCCGACGATAATAAGTATAGATCTCTGAATCATCCTCATAAAACAAACGAAATCTCTTCCAATGCAGATCTGGTGGAAGAATTTCCGGATATGAAAAAGGCAGCCACCGAAGAAATTCAAGATACGGTGGTTCGTTATGAGAATCCGATCGTGAAAACCGAATCAGAAGCGGCGGCGGCGGAAACGGCAATCAAACAGGCTGCGAAACAGATTGAGAGATTTCAGCGGACACAATCGGCCAAGTTGAAGCGAGAGATTTCAATGAAACCTGAGAGAGAATTGAGGAGGTCAGTGACAGAGAGGCGGAGGAGGTCTGTCGTCAGCGCGGACGACATAGACTCAAGGTCGTCGTCACCGGTGGAGAGGCTGAGCAACGAAGAGTTCCGTCTTGCCGTTGAGGCTTTCATCTCGAAGCAACAGAGCTTTCTGAAGCAGCAGACCATGGTTGAAAACTCATATTATCAGTAATTATTAATAATTAATTATTAATATCCATATTAGTGAAGGAAAAGTCACTGTTTCATCTCCCTACTTCTTAGATTCTCTCTTATTTTGAAAAGGAAAAGGAATCTTTGTATATTTTAGGAAATAAATATTATTCTACTTTCAAAATTATATCGTAATTTTATTTTGTATCGACTTAAATTATAACTTGATCTTTATGTTAAGGTTTATGATTTCAAATATGTTTGATATACGGGATGTTTGAGATTGTTTATAAAAATAATTTATTGATTTATTCCGATTTAACACTGGTAATAAGCACTTTTGAGTGTTTGGAGAAAAAAACTTATACCGGTGCCAAACCGGTAATAAGAAGTTTTTGAAGAACTTAAATCATTTTAACTTATAATTAGTTAAAAAAAACTTTTATAAAAAAATATAAGTCATTTCAAATAAACAATCTCAAACACCCCCTTAAAGTAAATCATGACTATCATTTAAATTGCATATGTTGTTATCCTAACTTTTGGTTCTAGATACATTTGGCATGGGAATAGGGCGGGATGAGACGGAGACCTCAATTCCCGTCCTTGTCCCCATCCCCGTAGGGGAATATAATCACATCATCATTTTCATCCCCAACGGGGAACGGGGATCCCAACAAGGAAATGATGATTTTTTCCCTGTTTATTTAAGTTATTTTAAATTAAATATATGAGAGACCATACATGTTTAAATCTCAAACATTTTCAATAACCTAAAACCAAAATGAATTTAATTTAATACAAAAAAAATCACAAAGCCATATAAGAACTAATAACTTAAAACAAAAATCAATTTAAACAAATAAATGTAATAATTAAGCAGCTTTTGAGTATAAAGTCGAAGCAATCCAAAATACAAACAAATAACATATTAGAAAACAAACAAATTAACAAACATATTAGAAAACAAACAAATTAACAATGTTACAACTCTACTGTGAGTATTGAGTAACAAAATTCACGACTTCACAATCTTCAATGGTTCAAATTTCAATTCTTGAGTCTTGAGTTCTTGATCAAACAAAATAGAAGTCAAATCTAGGTTGGTTGAATCACTTGGTTGATGTCTTGATGATGTGCGCCGAAATCAAACCATGGATTAGAAAGATCAATAGATTGATGGAGTTCTTGAGAGATTTCAAAATTTGGAGACCGTCAAKATCAAATGTGTCGATATGTTCAATGGTTTAATGGTTTTAGTCGTCGATTTTGATTATGTTAGATGTTAGGCTTAGAGGTATATTTGGGTCATAGCCAATAAGTTAAAAAAGTTTGGCTTGCTAATATTAAAATAGATATATATATATATATATATATGTATGTATATATGTATGTATATATGTATGTATGTATTTGGCGGTCGGTTTGGTCCAAATCGTCCAAAAAAGGTTTCAAACCGCAGACCTGACCAAATCGCCCGGTTTTACTATTTTCCAAACCAGACCAGACTGGCAGACCGCTCAAACCGCCAAAAACGGTCCGGTTTGACTTGATTTGAACGGTCCAACGGTTTTTTTGAACACCCCTAATATTTACCCACGTTTAATCTCCAAAACTTTTAATTATTTATGTATTAGTTAAATAGTAAATTTATTTTAAGACAAATATAAAAAAAATATAAAAACTTATTTTTAAACGAAAGTATATTTGTGTTCATTATCTTACAAGATGCTATACGTTGTTAGTTATGACATCCATTTATCAGAACATAAGAGTTCAAAGTGTGTATGTCGGTAGACAAAAATTATATGAAAACGAAAGATATTTTGTTTTGGTTCCTCTTTATTCGAAAGAACGTGTTATATTTTTGATGTAATTAAGGGAATATATTATAGTTTGTGATTATAAAACAACATATTATAATTTTATAAACAAAAATATTATTATTCTTTTTATTAAATATTCTTACTTGAAATGTTTTTTAATAGAGATCAAAACAGAGTTTTTGATAGTAGATTTCCCAAAAAGAACCAAAACCTTGTATCCGAACTGTACATAATGTCAAGTATGATTTAGAGTTGCAATGCATTTTTAATGACTGATAAGTAATTGGTGTTTTAATACATGTATTTTTTTGATATAGTTAAGAAATGTTTAATAGAGTAAATTACATTTTTGGTCTTTATTGTTGTTATTTACCATCAATTGTAGTCTCACTTTCAAACTAATTACAGTTTTAATCACTATGATTGTCAATCTGTTTCACTTTCGGTTTCTCTGACTAACTTTTGTTAAAAAAAAGAAGTAAACTACAAATTTGGTCCCCTAGTTTGTTGAAAATAACACTTTTCATCACTACAAATTTGGTCCCCTAGTTTGTTGAAAATAACACTTTTCATCTCTGCAGTAAAAATAGATAAGTTTAAAAATAGTTTTATTTAAAAGTATTAAAATGCATCTCATTTAGTAGATTTTTTTTAATGGCCGTTAAAGAGAGGGACCAAATTTGCAAGAACGAAAAGTATTATTTTGGCATTGTGAAGACCCAAAATCCGATCTTTATCTTAACCTCAAATCATTAATAAAATTCAACCTTAAAAATTGAAAACTTACATAAAATACTGGATTGAAACAGTTTAAACATAAATCACAAAGGAAGTCTAAAAATTTCTTCTGATCATACAGCAATTGCTTAAACCCATAACTAACTACTCTTCGTCAAGATAAGTCACGACTAGACTTCATTTCAAGTCTATCCTCTTCACGCGTAGCATGGCACTACGCCCTCTCTTTGCCCTTGCTACTATTCCCATAAGTGTAGTAACCTGGTTGCATTTTTTATTTTGAAAAAAAACACGAGTTTGGTGAGCCTAAGGCCCAGTGAATAAACGATTTACACACAGTTCATAAACTACCGAAAACATGAGGGGGGAAAGGACTATATCACACAGCATTGCCTGGCGAACTTCACACAGCATGTTCGCTCTTACGGCTTAACAAGCTTCACACAACGTGCTTGTTTTCATGATTAAATCCTTAGTACAGTCCCCCCAAGTTTCCCACACAGCATTTTATCACAGAAAACACGTTCACACAGCAAACATATTCATAAAATACAACAAGCTTGCAATTTAACAGAAACAGATATGCAACCCTTAAAAAAATATCACATAAACTCACCGTGATTGATAGCTTCGAACGTTTGTCTGATGAACGTCACACACACAACTCTTGATTATCGATTCTCTGCTTTCGCCTTCTAGCTCTTGAATACCTTTATTTGCTAGTAAGGAACCAATCTCTAGCTCATCACCTCTATATATACTCTTCGTAACCTCCTTATGAATTAATTACCACTTAATTGGTTGGTTACAAGGCAATTAATACCATTTTAAAAAACCCAATTTATTCCTTTATAGCGGTTACGATTCTAGGCCATAAATAGTTCTAACAGCCAAAATAAAAAAAAAAACATTAAGTAAGATTCTCAAAAAACCTCAAATAATATTTTAAGTTATTACAAACTCCCCCCTTAACAAAATTTCGTCCTCGAAATTTGCTTTATGTAAATAAATGAGGGTATTTTATTCTCATCTCACTCTCTGTCTCCCACGTTGCCTCTGGTCCCTTATGATGTTTCCATTGGACTTTGACCAAAGGGATTTCTTTATTCCTTAACTTCGTCACTTTTCTATCCAAGATAGCTTCTGGCCTTTCTACGTAGCTCAGAGTCTGATCCACCTCTATATCTTCCAGAGCTACCTTAGAGCTCTTATCTGCCAAACACTTTCTCAGAGTTGACACATGAAATGTGTTATGGATGCCTTGAAGCTCTTCAGGCAATTCCAGCTTATATGCAACCTCACCCACACGTGCTGTTATTCGATAAGGGCCAATATAACGAGGCCTCAGCTTTCCTCGTTTCCCAAATCTTATTATGCCCTTCCAAGGCGAGACTTTCAACATTACTCTGTCTCCAACTTGAAACTCTATTGGTTTTCGCCTTTTGTCGGCATAGCTATTTTGTCTATCTTGAGCTATTTTCAGCCTTTCCCGAATCTGCTGAATTTTATCAGCCATTTTCTGCACAATTTCTGGGCCCGAAAGTTGCTTTTCGCCCACTTCATTCCAGCACAGGGGTGTTCGACACTTCCTCCCATACAAAGCTTCATATGGTGCGACTTGGATACTCGCATGATAGCTGTTGTTATAGGAGAATTCTATTAAGGGAAGATGACTTTCCCATGACCCTGCAAAGTCAATAGCACATGCCCGCAACATGTCTTCCAGCGTTTGGATGGTCCTTTCACTCTGACCATCTGTCTGCGGGTGGTATGCTGTACTAAGCTTTATTTGAGAAACCAACTTTCTTTGGAAGCTTCGCAAGAATGTAGATGTAAATCGACTGTCTCTGTCGGAGACTATTGATAATGGAACCCCATGTCGGGTTACAATCTCATCTATGTACAACTTGGCTAATCTGTCCATTGAGTAGGTCTTTCTAATAGGCAGAAAGTGGGCAGACTTGGTGAGTCTGTCCACTATTACCCATATCGCATCAAAACCTCTTGGTGTTTGGGGTAGTCACGAAATCCATGGTGATGTGGTCCCACTTCCACATGGGGATCTCCAAAGGTTGAAGTTTACCAAACGGTCGCTGGTGTTCAACCTTCACTTGCAAACAGGTCAAACATCTCTTAACATAGTGAGCTATATCTTTCTTCAACCCCGGCCACCAATACGATTTTCGTAAATCCCGGTACATCTTATTATTTCCAGTATGGATGGAGTAACGGGATTTATGGGTCTCGTCCAAAACTTGGCTACGAAAATTTCCCAAGTGAGGAACCCAAATTCTACCCTTATAACATTTTAGTCCATTACCATTGTTTTCCAGCAATGGACTAGCCCCCACCATCCTTTCCTTCCTTATGTTTTCTTCTACCAAGGCCTCCTCTTGGATTTTCTTCAGGTCTTCAATCCAGCTAGTGGTGACCTCCATCCTTAGAGCCTTAACACGTAGTGGAGTACCCATTTCTTTGCGGCTTAGAGCATCAGCTACCACGTTGGCCTTTCCGGGGTGGTATAAGATCTCACAATCATAATATTTCAACAACTCCAACCATCTTATTTGTCTCATATTGAGATCTTTCTGATCAAACAAGTACTTAAGACTATTGTGATCAGTAAAGATCTGGCACTTTACACCATAGAGGTAGTGCCTCCAAATTTTTAGTGCAAATACCACCGCTGCCAATTCCAAGTTATGAGTTGGATACCTCCTCTCATGCTCTTTCAACTGCCGGGAGGCGTACACGATGACCTTCCCTTGCTGCATCAACACACAACCTAGACCCAGCTTAGAAGCATCACTGTAGACCACAAAACCTTCAGTTCCTGCATAAACTGAGGACTGGTGCAGAGCTCAACTTTTCCTTCAAGAGTTTGAAGGCCTCATCTTGAGCTGTCCCCCATTCGAACTTAGCTCCTTTCTTAGTAAGAGCTGTCAAAGAGGCAACTATTTTTGAGAAGTCTTGAATAAACCTTCGATAATAACCGGCCAGACCCAAGAAGCTTCGAATTTTAGAAAGGGGTCCGGGGTGGATCCCACCTCTGTATTGCCTCTATCTTGGCTGGGTCGACCTTTATTCCCTCTTGGTTCACCACATGACCGAGGAATTGCATCTCTCGTAGCCAAAACTCACACTTGGAGAGTTTCGCGTACAATTTTTCCTGTTTCAGTAGATCTAAAACGGCCCGTAAGTGTTCCTCATGCTCTTCCTTGGTACGTGAATATACAAGAATGTCGTCTATAAAAATGATGACAAACTTATCCAAATATGGTGTGCAAACTCTGTTCATCAAGTCCATGAACGCTGCAGGTGCATTAGTCATTCCGAATGGCATCACCAGGAATTCATAATGCCCATACCTCGTCCTAAAGGCAGTCTTGGATACATCTTCATCCTTTACCCTCAGTTGGTGATACCCCGACGGTAGATCAATCTTCGAGAAGTAACTTACACCCTGAAGTTGATCAAAGAGGTCATTAATTCTCGAAAGTGGATATCTATTCTTGATAGTCACCTTGTTGAGCTCCCGGTAGTCAATGCACATTCGCATTGTACCATCCTTCTTGTTGACAAACAGCACTGGAGCTCCCCAAGGTGATGTACTAGGGCGTATGAAACCCTTGTCCAATAGATCTTGCAATTGAGTCATCAGTTCTTTCATCTCTGATGGTGCAAGTCGGTAAGGTGCGCGGGCAATAGGTGCAGTTCCAGGTACCAGATCAACCTGAAACTCCACCTGTCTTTCTGGCGGAAGACTGGTCAGGTCATCCGAGAAGACTTCTGGGAAGTCTCTTACCACCTTAATATCTTCCATCGCACTCTTCTCCTTCTTAGCGTTGATCACATATGCCAAATAACTTTGACATCCTTTCTTTATACATCGTCTGGCCTTGAGTAGGGAGATCATGCTAGCCTTCCTATCCCTTCTATCTCCATAGATTATTAATCTCCCACTACCCGGTACCTCAATCTGGATTATCTTCTTAGTACACATGATTCTGGCTTGGTTTTCAGTTAACCAGTCCATCCCGATTATTATATCAAACTCCCCTAGTGTCATAGGGAGCAGCTTAAGTGGAATAGAACTACCATCTACCTCTATAATGCAGTCATCATATTCTTCCTTAATCACTACCCTATTGTCATCAACAGTTTCTACTTCTAATGCTGAACTTAGAGGCTTAGCTACTTTATTCAAGTTGTGGCAGAAAGTAGTGGATACAAATGATTTATTCGCGCCAGAATCGAACAACACTTTTGCATGTATAGAATTAACCAGGAAGGTACCTGTTACCACATCCGGGGTTTCCTCAGCCTCGGCTGCAGTTACTTGGAACACCCTCCCTTTTGGTCTTAGTGCTTCTGGTCGTCGTTCCTCTCTTTTCCCACCTTTGCTTCCTACTTGAATGGCCGTAACATCCTTCTTCCTTTGCAGGCAGTCTGCTTGCACATGATTGGGTGACTTGTAGATGTAGCATAATCTCTCTCTTCGTTCCATTCTGCAGTCTTGGGAGAAGTGTCCAGCCTTCCCACACCGGTAGCAGACCCTGGGCTTAACCAGACATTCTCCTCTATGCACAAGGTTGCATTTAGGACATGGTTTTCCCGATTGTCCTTGCCATACCTTCCTTTCCGAGTTCCCAGCCTTTTGTCTTCGGGCTTCGTTGTTTGAACCCTTCCATTTCCTCTTCAGTTGGCCCCGCTTGGATTCTTGGCGGACCATTTCCTTTTCTCTAACTTCGGCTGCATTCACAACCTCTTGGAAAGTAGTTGGTTTCATGGTGAGGACAAACTCCTTGATGGATGCTTTCAATCCCCATATGAAACGCTCTACCCGTCTCTCCTCAGTAAAGACATAATGCTCTGAGAATCTAGCCTTCTCTGTGAAGCTGGTCGTATACTCCCTGACCGTTAAGCTTCCTTATTCTAACCTCAAGAATTCTTCTTCCAACTGTTTTACAGCAGTTCTTGGGCAGAACTTCTCGTTGAACAGCACCTTGAACTCATCCCATGACGTCCTTGCTACAACCTCTTCGCCCCTTAGGTTGGTAATTATTTCCCACCAGAATAGGGCTTCAGACTTCATCATGGAAGCAGCATAAGTCACTTTGTCTTCCTCTGCACATTTGCTAGCTTTGAAGACCATCTCTATCTCCTTTATCCATCTTAGGGCTGTAACTGGGTTTGGCTCACCCTGAAATGGTTGAGGGTTTGCAAGCTAAGAAAGTTTTGTAGCTACAACCCCTTTGTCCCGTGCTAGTATTGACAGGACTATTAGCTCTTGACCTTTCTCTATGATTGGTGTTGCTAACCACTTCTCTTACCACGCTAGCTTCACTAGCCTCTTCATTCCTCTGCGCTGCCTCTCTTACTTGTGTTATAACAGCAGGCAGAGCAACTTGCAGAGCTCTGGACACCTCTTGAGCAATGAGGTCCACAGGGGTGGTGGTCGCTGCCCGTGTGCGACCTCTGCCTCGGCCTCTGCCTCTGCCCGATGCAGAGCTCTCTTGTATTGAGGGCTCTGGCTCGCTTTGTCTTGTTTGCGATCTTCCTCTGCCTCGTCCTCTGCCTCTAGTGCTCGCGGTCCTCGTGGCCGCAGTAGAGGCTGGTATCACCCCTGGTACAACAGGGGTAGCCCCGACCAGAGGTGTTTCCTCTGCTTCGGGAGCGACCGATAGAGTCCTTCTCAGTCATTGAGACATTCCTTCTTTCTTAACTATATGCGTATAACATATATAAATAACTATTCTTATACACAACTTAGCATTCCACAACCATTCAACAAGATTTAAACACTAACACAAGTTTATTTCATTCCATAATCATGTCAATCGGCTCACACTTAACAAGTTTAAACTAAATAAAAGAAAACACTGAGATATCCCAGCTCTAGGCTACGAACTTATTGCAATAAAACTTAGCCACACTGTTGATCCTCTCTCTCAGTGATTTGATGATAATCCCTTTTTCCTTTCGATGTATTTTTGTGTCTGTACTTTCGGTTCCAGCGATCATACACTGAGCTTGTTCAGTGATCGCTGAAGAACTCGCTTTGTAATTCATTCAGAGACAACGATACTTCAAGAAAACAACACTCA
>NC_037530.1:29999203-30005510 GCF_001531365.2 Cynara cardunculus var. scolymus
CCGCCGGAAAAAGGGGGTTTTTTGGTAGTGACACTACGTCTTCGAAAAACTCTCCTATGCCACCCTCATCAATGTCTTCGCTACCCCCTTATCAATCTACAATGTGAACCAAACACCACCACCTGCTACTAACAATGTCACATCCCCACTGCCTACGTCTTCCTCAGATCCCCAATACCCATTGTATCCACTCACTCGATGACCACAAAGATGGAATCTTGGTATTGTAAAGCCAAACCCCAAATACATCCTATCTCACTCCCATTCTCCACATCCTTACATCTCATCCTACTGCTTTAGAGGACCCTAATTGAAAGAATGCCATGTTCGACGAATATGATGCTCTAATTAAAAATGATACTTGAGAACTTGTACCACAACCTAATGATGTTAATATTATCCATTGCATGTGAATTTTTATTCATAAATTCTAATCTAATGGGGCCCTTGAGCACTACAAAGCTCTACTTGTTGTAAATGTCAGGTCATAACAAATTGGCGTGGATTACGAGAGACTTTTAGCCCAGTGGTTACACTAGGTACAATTTGCACCGTACTAAGTCTGGAACTTTCAAAAAATTAGGGTATACATCATCTTGATATAAAGAACGCTTTCCTCTATGGCAATCTTTGTGTAACAGTCTACATGCATCAACCCCTCCAGGTATAAAAATGCAAGTTTTCCTCATCATGTTTTGACTCAAGAAATTGATTCAGGTATAAAAATGCATGGTACCATTGGTTTGCCTCATTTATAATCCGCTCTTGGGTTCCGATATAGCACTTCCAATACTTCTTTATTTATTTTTCATCGGAGAAATGACACGACCTGCATCTTATTATATGTGGATGTTTTTCCATATCATCTTGATTGCTTCTTCCTATATCCTACAGAAGGCCATTGTGACCTGCCTAAGCTATGAGTTCGCCATGAAAGATCTCGGACGTCTTAATTTCTTTGTAGGTATCTCCATTAGGCAACGTTCTCATATCGAAGAAATGACATGACCTGCATCTTATTATATGTGGATGCTTTTCCATATCATCTTGATTGCTTCTTCCTACATCCTACAGAAGGCCATTGTGACCTGCCTAAGCTCTGAGTTCTGTTGAAGAATAGGTCAAACTTCTGTTAATTAACAGATTTGACAGTTACTGTTTGGTGACAGTTTGCTTGCTTCCTGCCAAAGTCTCCTCTTTGAACCGTTGCATCCCTTCTATCTCAACTGTCGTGGTTGGTTGTAAATATATATATATATATATATATATTTATTTGTCTTTTGTTTTTTGCATATATTGTGTGTGCGTATGAATTCTGCACATCTTTGTTCATATAATAAAGAAGTATTGTTTATGTGAATTAAGTATTTTTATCTTCTTGGGTTTCCAACATATGGTATCAGAGCCCTGTTTCTATGGCTTCGAGTTCGCATAATGCTCTTCAATCACAAACAACAATTCAATTGCCAAAACTGAATGGAAGAAACTACTTTCATTGGAGCATCTAGATGAAAGTAATGTTCGAGTCTCAAGATATGTGGGTAATTATCGAAAATGGAGTTGAAGGACCAGATAACCCACACTACAAGAAAAATGAGCTTTAGAGAAGAAACTTTTAGAGAAGGTTTTGAAAATGTATTTAAAGATGCATTTTAGGGAAGGATTGAAACTACAAAAGTAAAAAAGAGTAACTGAAACTAAGGAGACTATTAAAGAAGGATTTTGAGTCAATGGATACACTATCAAAAATGTCTCTATACGTTTTAGAGATGCTTCTTAAAAAATCATCCCCGAAAGTAAAAAACAAAAGCTTTAGTGACATTTTCTTAAGTGTCCCTTAAAGTTAAAAGGTTTTCTAAAAATAAATAAAAGTGGATAAATAGTTTAGTAACTCTTTCGTAATTTGATAAGCGTATGTAAAAGATTTTATAATAAATTAAAATTATATAAGAAAGTGTTGTTGGACAAATTGAGCCCTAGTTTACTCCATCATTCTCTTCTCGCCTCCCACGTCGGTCTCCTTGCCTTCCAGGGTGGTTGAGAACATCGCCACCGAGGTTCTTAGTCATCGACAGGCTATGACACAAGGTAAATCAACAAAACATTGGAGGCCGACGTTGGCAGCGATTACGGAGGACGGTGTTGCTCGGGAAAAAGTTCATATGATTCTTATGGTTTGGAGAATGATAAGGTTTTTAATAACTTTGTTGATCACAAGTTTCGAGACCTTGATCAAGATTGTGACGGTCATCTCTCTGTCAAAGAGCTACAACCTGTCGTTGCCGATATCGGTGCCGCCCTTGGTTTACCTGCTCAAGGAACTTCCGCCGATTCCGATCATATTTACGCTGAGGTTTCCTCCATTTCCGTCTCTCTTCATTCCTTTTTGTTTGTGAAATCGACATTGATTTTGGTGTAAATTGTAGTGTTTTATTATGAATTCATGTCGATTTTGGAGTTCTAAACTTTCTTAACTCACTGATCTCAAAATTTCAAACTCTAGATGAAGTAATTTCCCCGTTTGTATTTGGAATTTATGGAAAATTGAATGATCGGATGATTGCTGTTCTTCGAATTCCTATCTTCATCCCAAGTGGATGATGAGCCTTTACCTTGTCATTGTTCGAGGGAAAAAGCTTGGCAAACGGATTAATCTCTAACTTCATATGAATTTATTTGGCATTTAAAGTCGATTGACTTCTTATGGCTTTTACCTATTAATCTTTAATTTCCATTAAATACCAAATTAATACGTCTAGTGATAAATTGAGGCTGCCATTTGGGTGTGTGTGTTTATCCTGCTGTTTGGGATTGCATTCTGTCTGTGTGTGTGTGTGTTTGTCCTGCTGTTTTGTTTCAACATTTTTTAGACATATTAAGTCTGCACGTCCCTTACAAGCAGATGTGAACGTTATAGAGCTAATGGTCTATTATTGCTGCCATGAACATGTAACAGCTGCCATGAACTTTCCTCATCCAGATTCTGCCTAATTAACCATTCAATGCTCATTAATTAACCATTCTTGGAACTACATATCCATGTTATTTATTAGAACCTGCACCTGTGTACAAATGGTAGCAGCACAACACAGACACACACACACACACACACAGAGAATGGTGATGGCATGTGCTTGCTACCTGCTGTTGAAACTATGTAATATAAACAAAGAACAAATCACCAATATAACATTGTTCTAAGCTTCTACCTGTCTTAATTAATTAACAAATGCAAATGTAACAAATGCCATGAACCCTTAATGACAATTAGCATAATATCCTTATGATAGAGGTAAGCTCGATAATGTGTAGGAGGATGCATCCACATTGCAAAAGTAAGAAGCTTGCAGCATCCTTCTTTATGCGTCCAATAGAGGGTTTGTGTTACTGTTTCCCTACATTTCTTGTCTACTATAGTATCTATTTTGGCATTTGGGTGACATGCCTGTTGTACACTAAACTTAGCACTTCTTTAGGTACTAGTAGTTGTCAGTACTGTGCTCCTATAGTTTTTGTTTTAAGAGGAACACAAAACAGAACACAGACATGATACTGTTCTTGTTCATAACCTGCACTGTATACAATTCAACATGGACACATGAAGGAAAATATGGTTATTGTAATATTTTGTAGTATTATGATAAACACCTAATGCTCTGTAAAAGTTCCCAATAAAATATTTTGGTCTTAGTTTTTCTGTTAGCTTTAATTACCAATAGCATTTATTATAGGCTTGCATTTCCAATCCTCTTGATATGACAAATATAGCATCTCTATACTTGTTGATAAATGGATTAATTCTGGTATTATAGATAATGATTGGTAGTTTAATTATGTTACTATAGTCTGTTTTGTATTTATGCCAAGGGATCTAACCACATTCATGTGTTCTTTCTCCCGTTTGTTTTGTTCGTATTGCATTGTAGGCGTACGTAATGCAATTTGAGTCCTGATCAACATCTGGAAAAGAGAGGCATCACCACCATGCCATCATTTTAATTTAAAGTTAGGGGTTGTTTACCTAAATCTTTTTATCTTATAATTCTTAGATTGTAAGTCTTGGCCGATGCTTTTTGAGTATTCTTGGACTGTGGTTGTTGAAATCATTACACACTTTTTACTTGTAACGATCAATTTATTAGGTTCGATTTTGGTTTGAAACAGACTAGTACTTTGACTAATGTTTTACCATTGTTTTCCTTCAGGTTTTAAGCAAGTGTGATTATGATGGCGTTGGTGCTCATATATTATGTCTGAGGAGACTGCCGACTTTGTATAAAAAGGGTAACTGTAGGTTTAATACATTCTTCTGCTTTGTGATGCGTAAATAGGAAAATGTTAAACTTGAAACTATATGTAGGTTTTAAATATTCATTTTGCTAATGAAATGTTCTGATGGCTTATTGACTTGTTCTAGATAAAGAGGGAAATTGTCACAGCGGTTCACATGAAATTATTGCATTATGGCTAACACCTTTGCAGACTCCTTGCAATCAGACGAGGCTTCGTCATCTGTGCAAAGTAACAAACGTGGTTCTACTCGGACAGACTATAAAAAAGTTAGAAAAGAGATAGCAGGTGATAAATAGAGTATCAAGTTTTGCAAGGAGTTTAGGGAGGATGTTAGAAAATGGATTTATAGATTGATTGAATGTTGGGGAATTTTTTGAGAACTTATTTTTTTTATATATTATAAATTTATATCAATTTATTGCTTTGAGGTTTTTATGTTGTTTTTGTTGATTAATATAATATATAATTATATACAAATATAAATCTTCAATATGGATGAAAAATAACAATAACATGCCCTTTAGAGAAGGAATTGATCTTTTAAAAGTGTATCTAGAGATAAGATTTAGAGAATGTTTTGATTATTTGTATCTAAAGATAATCTTTTGAGAAGGTTTGTAGAGTGTAACTAAAGGACACATTTAGAGAAGCTTTAGGTAAAATGTCACTAAAGCCAATATCTTTAGAGAAGCTTTTTTGTAAACCTTCTCTGAAAGCACCTTTTAGAGACGTTTGTAAACCGTCATTAATACTTGAAAAGTGTCACTAATAAATACATTTAGAGAAGCTTTTATAAAAAAGTTAACTAACCTTTAGAGAAGTTTTGAAGTGCATCTAAAGCTCTGAAAAAGTGTCTCTAAAAGCTACCGAAAACATACCCTCCGAAAACCGTCCCTAAAACCTTTACCTACCGTTACATAGAGAAGCTTGTTGACGGAAATGAAAAGCTTATCTAAAATCTTTAGAGAAGCTTTTAAGAATTTTAAGTACAAAACAGAATCTTCTCTGAAAGTTATTTTTCTTGTAGTGCCAACTGTACTTTCTACACAACAAACTATTGCGCTTAATGAATCTAGAAGGAAGGACAAAAGAGCACTCTTCCTGATTTATCAAGCGGTGGACGAGAATATTTTTGAGAGGATTTCAGCATCTCAAACAGCCAAAGAAGCATCAGAGATGTTGTTTAAATCTTACAGAGGGAAGAGAAAGTTAAGACTGTCAGATTACAAACACTGAGATGTGAATTTGACAGTCTTAAAATGAAAGAAACCGAGTCAGTAGAGGAATTTTATCCAAGGGTAATTGTCCTTCTTAATCAGATGAGGCTGAATGGAGAAAGCATAAGAGATAGAAGAGTAGTTGAGAAAATCTTAAGGAGCCTTACAAGAAAATTCGAATACGTGGTGGTTGCCATAGAAGAATCCAAAGATTTATCGACTCTTTCCTTGGAAAGCCTTCTGGGAACTCTACAGTCTCATGAACTCAGAATGAGACAGTTCGATACATCTATAATGGAGCATGCCTTTCAAACTCGTACGTCATGGGAAGCCAGCACAAGTGACAAGCAAAAGAATTTGGACTCAAATAAAGAAGCACAAGGATCAGGATCTTTCAAGAGCAAAGGAAGAGGTAAACCTTATACTCAAATTAAGTGCTTCTATTGTGATAAAATAGGACACACAATTACATTTTGTAGAAAGAGAATTGCTGAAGAAAGTAAGACGTCTAGTTTCTTACACAAAGAAGAAGGTCATAGTGATGATACTATGTTTATGATGTTAAGTGTTGATCCTCTCTCTCAGTGATTTGATGATAATCCCTTTTTCCTTTCGATGTATTTTTGTGATTCTGTACTTTTAGTTCCAGCGATCAATACACTGAGCATGTTTAGTGATCGCTGAAGAACTCTCATTGTAATTCATTCAGAGACAACGATACTTCAAGAAAACAACACTCACACCAAAGATCCTTCAGCAAACGTCGAAGACTGAAACTGAAGATTAGAGACTGGCGC
>NC_037530.1:30005610-30020502 GCF_001531365.2 Cynara cardunculus var. scolymus
CCCCCCCCCCCTTCTACAAACTGTTTAGTATTCTTGTAGACCCTTTTGGGACCAACACATAGTTTATATTTGTGATTTCAGGTATCGTTATCATTAAAGATGCTTTGATGCCACACCCTTTAAGAAGTAAAAATAGTGACATTTGCTGTGAAAAAATTGGAAGCACTAAGTGTATAAGGGGTTGATTGCTTCTGCTTATTCATTAAGATGTAGTATGCTCATTAAGATGTAGTATGACATCAGAACGTCTCAAATCATTAGATTTAATTGCTCTGAAACGAGAGGAGCACATTGTCGTTGTAACACCCCCATTCCGCGTGGTTAAAGACAAGAGATGTCACAATTGGTTTAAAAAAATAACACATTATATAAAACAGAGCAGCTAATAAAATTTACCAACAAATAATTACATAACCACAGACGGAGATAACGTGTCTCAAAATAATAGTATGTCTACATTAGTCATCAAAATTCAATATTGTCATCTCCGTATCTCATCCCAAAATCCCAGTTAAGTCATGTACCTACCGAGGAAAAGAAAATCTCGGCTAAGCTTAATGCTCAGTGAACAGATAATAATAACTAAACAATGAATATGAGATAACAAGTTCAAAAGAAATTTATAACGCTAAGTGATAATCCAAAAGAAAGTCAAAATGCCCCGAAGGCATGTCAAAGGTCCGAAGACTAAACCGCATCACAAGAACGCGTTGTTCCCAAAGGATGATCAGTCCGTTCAGGCATAAGTGAGGAAAGGGGTGCGAACACAACACAACAATGCTCTCCGTGGATTTAACCACGGCGACAATTTATTATCCGATAATGGTTCCTAGGATCGATCCATACACTCTCTATTCGACCGGTACATAATCAAGTCCACCTTTAAGGACTATAAAAATGAGGACGCCATGATCGTTTTAGCCACCATGGAAACATCTCAATACCGGTGCTCCAGTTATTGAGTCTATAGTAAAATGTTTTACAAATGAAGCAATCAAACAAGTCAAGTAATCAAAATGATCCATGTTCCAAATAAGAATGTACATCATATTTCGAAAAAAAAAAGCTCAATAGCAATTAATGAGCACAATGAGAATTTGGAGCCAATATATTCGGATTAGGAAGCCTTATACAAATGGCTATACTCGTGTCAAGTGAGATATGAAATCCGTATCTTAACCGAATTTGACAATTAACGCATGATCAAACGGAAATTCACGGTCAAGTTTGATTTACCCGCGTGCCTAACGAATGCATAAACGGGTTACTATTCACAAAGCATAGAAACCATAACATAACTATTCTAATAAAATTACTTAGGTCTTAATGTACTTAAACAACATAGAATTCAAGAATGACAACCGAATATGAATTGAGAACTCAAATGTAAAACTTAGCCTTATTCTCTTTCAATCCAACCGCTTCCGTCTCTCTTATTTCTAAGCATTTTTACCCTACTTAGATACCAATCCAGATTATATTTTTTAAATGAAAGTTGTAGGTTAATATCATATGAGTCTTTTAGTTTTAGAACCATCTCATTTGGATCATTCATCTATTTTATATGAATTTTACAAAACTGCAGATTAATCCTGAATACTGTGCAAACAACCCAAAAAACACACTGTTTCGAGTCTTTTAGAGCCATAACTGGATTTTTGAACCTTCATGAAAGTTGTATTATATAGTAAGATCTTTCTAACTGTAAAATACGAGTTTATTCCGACTTATGGTTTGTGAGTTATACACTGCCAAAGTACAGGAGTTGCATTGTCGGTAAAGTTCGATTATGCAATTCCCGACTAATTTTTATGATCCAACTTCCATGATTCGCTACATTTACATGCTATAAACATACTGAACAGTAAAACAAGTCCAATGGTCGCTAATCTAAACTTAATCATGTATTTTTACTCTCTTTTCGACATTTAACCGAACAATTGGTGTGCGGTTAAACATATACCCACAATCTAACCATATTGAAACTATAATATATCCTTTTTATTTCTACATCAATTTAACAAATCCTAGCATTCTAAGCATGAAATATATCATAACTTTAATAACATCAATTCATAAACTTAAACATGAACATAATTTATAAACCGGTTTCAAGAATCCTAACGTAAATACCATAATAAAAGTGAATAAAATTTATACCTTTAAGAAAGGTTTGGAGAGTGGATTCCGAATATATAATTGTTATCTCGATTTCCTCAGTAACTTGACGTGAAATTTAGAGAGAAGACGAAAGTTTTAGATAAAGAGACGAGAGAAGAGACGGTGATGAACCACCTTCTCATGCATACATGTTTATATATATTTTTATTTTCTTTTTTTATTTAATTATATATATGTATATATAAATATAAATATTATATATAAAGTTCAATCTTTTGACGGTTTTAACCCTTTAGGTCTAGATAATCAATTTTATACCAAAATAGGTATAACCTCAACTTTTGACACAAAACTAGTCCAAGTTACAAGTTGGTTAAGCATATGGTACAAATATGTTATGCATAATTTTACCAAAAATTCACTTAACCCAATTTATACGAGTTAATGGAACACAGATATTATAATCGTTCTGTCTTATGGTGGGCTAAAATCCAACCATGTAAACTGCAACAGGTCTCAATTATGACCTGTAAAACAAAATCTTTATTGGGGATTTTCTCAATGCATACAATTTCAACAATTGCTCTTGTTTCATTCAGCCATTATTACTATTGATTAGTCACATACTATTTTGATTGTGCTTTCTAATTTGGTCGTGGGTTTGTGTAAGGTTTAACTTCATCTGTTAAATAGTCCACGGAAGAAACTTGATTGTGAATTTTTGATAGGGTTCATGTCCTTGATAATGTGTGGGTTTTGTCTTGCTTCATTAGATAAAAGGGGTTATGGTTGTATTATTTATATTATGGGCCTTTTTTGGAATCATAAAGATATAAGTCATGATATGAATTTTTGGGCCATGGTATGAATTAAATGGTTGTTTTTATATACGTTACATGTTACTACTTTCTAAAGTTGAAAGAAAAGGACATGTCATTTTGTCATTGTTTTGTAGAGCATATATGCCATTAAACCATATCAAATTCATGATTATCATGATCAATGACACACTTAACATGCCGTCCAATCCCTTTTGAATTTCTTCCCCTGCAATAGCTATGCAAACTGGTTTTAATTTATTTGATACCTCCCATCTGCATTTGAAGCATCACATTTTACATGGTTTACCACATGAACATAATGTTACGTATTTTTGTTTTACCACATGTTTGGTTGCCCACATTTTATCACATAATATGAACACCACAATGTACTGTACCATATATGTTGTATCATATTCAAGAAATGTCTAAACCTACAAAGAACACCGTAAAAACCCCAAAAACCTTTTAGACCACATGGTTCTATGTGTTTACCACATTGAACTACAAACTTGGAAAACCACAATGTACCATATATAAGGTATCATATTCAATAAAAAGTCTATAAACCACAACAAAAGAACCCAATATAGAAGGCATATCACAATGCATCGTATATGAGATATAATATTCCATAAAAAATCTGCAAACCAAAAACATGCTATTTTTAGGTAAGTTAATTAACTTTTCTAATTAATTATAGAGTTAATTATTAGTTAAGTTATATTTTTTAAATAAGCTTCTGGTATAATTTATTGATTTATCATTGTTTAATTATAATTTTTTTAACGAACATGTTCCATTGTTAAAAGTTTATAAATTTACCATTAAATAAATTACATTCGTAAATTAGTAAGTCTGATAGATGAGATTGGTTAACATAGTATCTCTTTGCTATAAAATCGACTTCAAACGTAGTTGAAGGACAATGGTTTTCCTTTTAAATTGTATGATGGGCGTCCATTGTCACTTGACTTTACGTTGTTGGTGAAGAATTTTTTTATTTTTGAGATGTTTCAAATTTCTTATTTGAAAAAAAATATCGTTCTATTTCGTTTTTAAAGAAATGCGATTTTTTCAACATATAATATAATAATTTGATATATATATATATATATATATATATATATGAGCGATCAAATAAAAACCACCATCATTTATACAAACCATCTTCATACGTCGATTTCATTGTTTAATCTTATGAAATTTTTTCATGAAATTGTTTAATCTTGTGAAATTGTTTCATATAATACTTTTTTTGATAAATTTGTTTCATATATAGTTATGAAATTGTTTCATATAATATTTAATTAAATTTTAATGAAACTGTTTCATGTATTTCTCTAAAATTAAAATAATGAAGAGGATAATATCCATGATTAACACAATCTACAATAAATGGTTAATCAACCTCTCATAATTACAAAAAAATAAACAAAATGAAAAATTATGATTGGTTAAATGTGGTTTTCACGGTTTGTACAAATTGAGTGGTTTTATTTGAACGCTCCTTTCTCTCCCTCTCTCTCTCTCTCTTTATATATATATATATATATATATATATGTGTGTGTGTGTGTGTGTGTGTGTGTATGTGTGAGCCTAATTAAATGAAAACTAATTAGTTTGTAATAACTGTGAGATCAAACGTGAACCAATCATTTAAGATAATTCATATTTTTCTAAAATAAAACATAAGGGTAAATTAGTAAATTGGGTTGATTATTCAATTTACACTTGGGTTGATTATTCAATTTACTATAATTAGTTTAATATTCCAATTTACTTTAATTAGATTAGTTACTTTATTATATATATATATACACACACACACACGCGAACACACAATAAACTAAAATCCGGTTGCCTCCTCCGATTATCTTGTCCGACCAATACGCCGTTTTCAACGACCATCTCCGTTCCCCATCTCCGCTATTGACCATCATCAACATCTATATCTACATACCTATATACAACGTAGGTATCATAGTGGTACTATAGTTCGTATCACAATGGTAACACAATTGGTATCACAATGGTACCACAGTTGGTATTATTGTGGTCTTGAAGTTTACTTGATGTGTTTTGGATATCACATTGTATGTATTTTGGGTATCCTATTATGTATTTTGGTGTATTTTGGGTATCACATGGTGTTCGCCGAATAAAGGTTTACCGAAGACCGGAAGCAGGAGAGAGAGACAGAGAAGATATAAAAAAATTTAAATATCTAAAATGCCCTTTTAATTAAAAATTTAAGTCAAATTACCAAAAATACTAGATTCCTAATCTATCCATTGATTTGTGGTTGAGATTGGATCTCACAATTGTCACAAACTAACCAGTTCTCTCTTGAATGGGCCCTAATTTTATTTATGGTAACCGTGAGATTCAATTCAACCACAAATCAAAGGTTAAATTAGTGAATTAATAATTTTGTTAATTTTAACTTAAAATATTAAATAAGGTCATTTTAGGGATTTTATAAATATCATCTCTCATTTTTTCTCTTTCTTCTCTCCAACGAATCTTATTCGGTGAACCTTATTGCGATGAACCTTATGTACACAAGATACACACGTGATACCTACAAACGATATTTATTGTGATACCCACATATACATACAAGATGCACGATGTGATATCTTTTGTGAAACAATGGAAATAACGAAAATGCACATTATGATACATTTCATAAAACAAATAAAATACATTGTAATACACGTGAAACATTGTGAATGTTATCACTATGATACACTTTGACTCACAAACGTCTTTAAAATATGATGTATATTAGGTAATTGATATGCTAGGTAACTAATTTTAATTAAATATTTCCTTCTAAAAAATTAATTAAATATTTTAATTAGTCATCAAAAATAGAATTACTATATTACCCTTTTAACTTATTTAAGAAATATCCGTAAATATCTTAAACGAGTGGTTCATATTGAATCTCACAGTTACCACAAACTAATCAGTTTTTCTTTGAATGAGAACCTATATCCATGTGTATATATACATAGGGTGAGTTCATTTGTTAACCCAATATATGGTGTTAACTTTGTGAATCAATCTTATCCATTGATCTTTGAAATTTGTGGTTGAAATCATTCATGACATAAAATTTAAATAATTCCACAGATAGACAAGGTAACATAAGTGAACAATGTTTACAAGGGGTATTTTGGGAAAAGATTTCAATTGTCCATTAATGACAATGTGATGTTTTGTAACCTCTCATTAATGACAATGTGATGTTTTGTAGCTGCCCATTAATAACAATATAACTATCCGATAATTACTTTCGTCATCGAATCGAAACCAACTGCAAGATCCCGACATTAGATTCTTCTACCTCTTTTTTTGGTTAGTGGTTCATGTGTGAACAAGTGTGTATATGGAAAAAAGTCGTAAAGATTTTTGTAACATCCATATTTTATTTTAATAAACACATACACTATGTAGTCTCGTCCACATTTGAAATAAATGTGGAATGATATCTGGTTCGCCTATAAACAAACATCAAATTATGCTTATGAACAATGCTCATGTGTTTACTTCTGAATATTATTCAATTTTTTTAAACAATTGGTGCTTTGTACATACCTAGTTTTTGTTACGTGTATGTGGTTATCAGGTTCACATACGAACACAATACTTTTTTAAATGTTGAAACGAGATGGTTCACTTATGAACAAATGTTTACTCAGGTATAATTAAGAAAATGTAACCGACAATTAATTTACTTGGAATAATAAGAAATGTAACCGACAATTAATTTGCATGAGATATTCACAATAGCAAGATATGGAATAATTAAGAAATGTAATCGAAAATTAATTTGCATTAAAAGAAAGATCAAATAAAAAACTACATTTTACCCTCATTAAATAAATTTATCATGTACATCAACCAAAAGTGTATCTTGTTTCTATTGGTTCATTGAGGTTTGTAAAGCTAACACCATATATTGGGTTAACAAATAAACTCACCCCTATATACATACATACATACATACATACATACATACATACATATATATACATATATATATATATATAGATAACTTCAAATGAGAACGTTAACTATTTAAGAAAACAAGAAAAAAGATCGTTAACGTACAAAATCATGTATGATTTGTCGCGACTTTTCTCGCGACTTAGTCGTGGCAAAAGTCGTCTGCTTCCATTTTTTTTGACGATCTTTTTTCTTGTTTTCTTAAATAGTTAGCGTTCTCGTTTGAACCTTCCACTCTCTCTATACATATATATATATACATATATATATACATATATATATATATATATAAGTTATTTTGAGAAGTGATAAATATTTGAGAAGTAAAGAAGTGATCCTAGCCCTTCATGCGGTTAAGATCGGATTTGACTGATCAAGAATTGCGGCTATGCGAAAAATGTAGGGGTCAGTCTCGTAACTTTTATAAATAGATGGCAAACGAGTTCGTATGTAAACCGATATGATTTACATATGAACTATATGTTCATATGTGAACCCTTGTGATTCACATATGAACTATATGTTCATATGTGAACTCGTGTGATTCAATTATAAACTATTTTAACTAATTCACGTATGAAACCGTGTGATTCACATATAAACTAGTTAACTGATTCATATATGAACCCTTATGATTTACATATTAATTAACCAATTCACATATTAACCCATGTGATTCACATATGAACCCACCTGTGGGTTCATATGTGAATCAGTTAAATAGTTCACATGTGAACTAATTAACGGGTTTACGTATGAATATATACTTCATATGTGAATCACATATGTTCACATATGAACCCGTTTGCCGCCTATTTATAAAAGTTACGAAACTACTCATCTATCTTCCGCATCATGTGAGTAATTACCGATAATTCACAGTCAAAGCCGGTGTTGACCAGATGAAGGGTCATGATTACTTCTTTACTTCTCAAATACTTATCAATTCTGAAATGAACCTTTATATATACATGTATGTATGTATGTATGTATGTACGTACGTACGTACGTACGTATGTACGTATGTATGTATGTAGGCGAATGATCCTGTGAGAAAGAGAGTTAAGGTGAGAAGCGTAATAAAAGATCTGGACCATTGATCACCTTTAATCTCAAACCCACCCATAAATCAGTGATATAAATGATGGGTTCCGATGAGAATAAAAGTTATGATGTGAATGATAAGAAAAGATCTTCACCATTGAATCAAGCGTAACTGGAAATCAACATTAATACAGTGCACTGACATGCACCAGATCAATTCCCGTGAATCGTGATAAACGCAATAGATGAGGTGGAAGCAAGAATCAAAAGTGATCAAAGATCTGAATCTCTTCTTACGTAAAGATCTGAATTTTTTTTTACGTTTCTGAGCTTAATTTATATTATCACACAATCATTAACATCATTAACATGTGTATATATATATATATATATATATATATAATAAGATATATAAAAAAGATTGGGGAAAACTACATTTGTTCAGATATTGGCATACAGCTGTATATGAGTAGCCATGAAAGCTATTGATTTGAAGTCCCTTTTCAGAAGGCATGACGTCGCCTTTTATGTTTTTTTATGATCGTAATTTTCGATGTTATGGAAAAACAAAAAAATAAATAAAATTAGTGATATTGAAAGACTGGAGGTTAAAGGTTAAAAAATAAACTTTAAATAAGAAAAATAATTAAAAGGGTAAATTACATCAAATGGTTCGGTTGTTATTCTACAAAAATCCAAAAAGTTTATTGTGATGGTTACGACAAAATATCTACGATGACATAATAAATATTAGAATAAACTATAAATTTATTCATTATGATTATTTAGTTATAACATTTTTGGTTCTTATAATTTCAAAACTATAAATTCGTCATCGTCGTTTATAAAAACGTTTGGATTTAATTCTCCTTCTAACAGATATTAAAAAGATCTGTTAAATAAGGGGTATTATAATCTTTTACATTTTACTCTCATTAATCTTTAAAAAATGAACTCTAATTATCAATATTAATTATATTATTTATAAATGTATATTTGAATCTATACTTAATTATAAATAAGTAACTTGGTGACATGTGTCATCTTCTGGTGAGTCGGTATTCTTGTTTTTCCGTCTAAACACGTATCTAGACACAATTTACATTAGTGGTTCAATTAGACTCGTTTGAACGTATCTAGACATAATTTACATTAACAATTCAATTATACTCATTTGATTGACATGTGTCCTCTTATTCAATCAATTCCACTAATTTAGGATGCAATTGATTTTATTATTTGGGTTAATTAGTTCGTGTGGTAATTGATTCCCGAAAAAAATTGTTGTTTACTTCTAAGCTTAAATTTAGTTTACTGATATAGTTTCATTTCTAAATTCAATTTTATTCTAGAGTTAACTTTATTTTATTCTAAATTTAATTTACTGAAATTTTTTACTTCAATGTTATTTCAAGAAAACAAGTCTGAAGTCATTCTTCAGAGTTAGCTCATCCGAACTCTGAAGTTTGCTTTTTCAGACATAGCTCACCTGAATTCTGGAGTCTGAACTCTGAAGTCTTCATTTTCAAACTTAAAATTCTGAACTCTGAAGTCTTCATTTTCAAACTTAGAATTCTGAACTCTGAAGTCTTTTTCTTAGACTTAGAAAAAGAAGTCTGAAGTCTTCTTTTTCAGACTTAGAAGTCTGAACTCCGAAGTCTTCTACAATTCTGAAGAGTCATTCTTCAAAGTTAGCTTACCCGAATTTTGAAGTCTTTTTTTTCAGACTTAGATCACCCGAACTCTGAAGTCTCAACTCTAAAGTCTTTTTTTTCAGACTTAGAAGTTTGAACTTTGATTTAACGGGATTGATTTTATACTTCATAGTTATTTCAAGAGTACAAGTCCGAAGAGTCTTTCTTCTGAGTTTTATTTCAGAGTTATTTCCAGAGTACAAGTCTAAAAAGTCATTCTTTAGAGTTAACTCACCCGAACTCTGTAGTCTTCTTTTCCATAGGGCGCACCATGCAGAGCTTCTACATAGTGCATGCAGATCTTCTGGCTTGCCTATACAGAGCTCTGAAGTTTGAAGAGTTTTACTTCAGAGTAATTTCAAGAGTACAAGTCTTGTAATAAACTTATCTAGACTTTGAAGATAAGTCTTTAAGACTTAGACTTAGTCTTGTAAGTCAGAGCCCCTCTGGTTAGTTTGGCTTCTAGATAGCTTTGTTTCTTGTTGTTTATTTGAACCTTTATTAAATTTTCCAATCCATCATAAAGGAACCAGAGGGGCTCTGTTTGATCTTCATGTTTAACTAGAGGGTCTCTGGTTGTAATTGGAACTCAAATTCTTTAAATATTTAACATTATTTTGACCACAGGCTGTGGATAGACGAACCAGAGGCTCTGGTTGACCAGAGGGCCTTTGGTTGGCCTTGCTTTTGGGTTAGCCTTGCTTTTGATTGGTGAGTCCACCAGGGCTCTGGTCCTTAAGGACTAGAGGAGCTCTGGTTGGTCTTGCTCTGTATGATACAAACTTTACCGTGGTGTCTTTTTCCAAGATATTGGGTATTTGAATAACTCTGAACTCAATGTCTTCAGACTTCGTCTTCAGATTTGACACAAGCGTTCTTCTAAGTTTAAATTCAATTTACTAATATAGTTTCATTTCTAAATTCAATTTTATTCTAGGGTTAACTTCATTTTAACTAATTATTGATATAGTTTCATTTCTAAATTCAAGTCTGAAGAGTCATTCTTTAGAGTTATACTTCAGAGTTATTTCAATAGTACAAGTCTGAAGTCATTCTTCAGAGTTTTACTTCAGAGTTATTTCAAGAAAAGAAGTTTGAAGTCATTCTTCAGAGTTATTTTAAGAGTTAAGTTTGAAGAGTTATCTAAAGAGTTAGATCACCCAAACTCTGAAGTTTGTTTTTTCAGACTTAGCTTACCCGAACTCTGGAGTCTGAACACTGAAGTCTTCTTTTCCAGATTTAGAAGTCTGAACTCTGAAGTCTTTTTTTAGACTTAGAAAAAGAAGTCTGAAGTCTTCTTTTTCAGACTTAGAAATCTGAACTCTGAAGTCTTCTACAAGTTTGAAGAGTCATTCTTCAAGTTAGCTCACCCGAATTCTGAAGCCTTCTTTTTCAGACTTAGCTCACTCGAACTCTGAAGTCTGAAGTCTTTTTTTTCAGACTTAGATGTCTGAACTCTGATTTAGTGGGATTGATTTTATACTTCAGAGTTATTTCAAGAGTACAAGTCTGAAGAGTCATTCTTCAGAGTTTTACTTCAGAGTTATTTCCAGAGTACATGTCTGAAGAGTCATTCTTCAGAGTTAGCTCACCCGAACTCTACATTTTTCTTTTTTAGATGGAGCACCATGCATAGCCTTTGCATAGTGCATGCAGAGCCTCTGCATAGTGCATGTAGAGCTTCTGGCTTGCCTATACAGAACTCTGAAATCTGAAGAGTTTTAGATCTGAGTTATTTCAAAAGTACAAGTCTGAAGTCATTCTTCAGAGTTATACTTCAGAGTTATTTGAAGAGTACAAGTCTAAGGAGTCATTCTAAATTTACTTCTAAGATTAAATTCAATTTACTGATATAGTTTCATTTCTAATTCTAGGGTTAACTTCATTTTAACTAATTATTGATATATTCATTTTCTAAATTCAACTCTTAAGAGTCATTTTTCAAAGTTATATTTCATGATTATTTCAAGAGTACAAGTTTGAAGTAGCATCGTATTTTCGATGATCATTCATATCTGTAAGAAAAGTTCCTGACATGATTTATTTTTTTCAATTACCCGGTGTAACACACGGGATCGAACCTAGTTTATATATAAATAATTAACATACACATGTTTTACAAACAAAAAGCACACCCTACACCCAAACCTCCCACCTCTGACCATAGACCCCACTCTTCGTCGATGAACCTTGCCTCCCTCTCATTCATCGTTCTCTTCCCTAACCTCCTCTTCGTCCTTCCACTCTATACCTAACCCTATTACCCCTTACCATCACCACCACCACCACTATAAGTCATCATCGAAGAAGACTGTATCCGAAACCTACTGGTTTTTCATCATCACAAAACTACGAGGGATTTTCTTTATACCAATCTACTTTAAATTGGCCCTCCCCTCCAGTGCAGTCCGATCACAATTTCTAATCACATCACATCACATCAACAACCTAAAATCAACATTTAGGGTTTGTCATCGATTCCTATAAACCTTCCTGATCTTTTGACAATTATTTCCCCAATCACCATGAATTCTATAATGCATCTATCTATAGCATTATGGTTGTATTTAGTTAGAGATTGAGAGTTTCAGGCAAGTATTGGACGAATGGGATCTAGAGAGTTGGGCAATGATCGGTTGCTAAAGAGAATGGTGTAGGGAGGATACTTACAACAATGTTGCATGTTTATGTGAAAAGGAAGTGGATGAAGAAGGTAAGAGAGTCGAAGGTGAAGATCGAGAATGTATTTATACTTGTGGTTGAAGGTGCTCATGCTAGTGATGTTGGTGGAGATCAAGATCATTAAGAGTGTTCATTCATGTGGTTGGTGGTGCACGACATAGGGGGAGGGGGAGGGGGAGAGATGAACCAACGTTCATCGATGGTGTAGTGTGGTTTCATTGTCCAAAGGGAGGGAGGGAAAACCATTATGTATATTGTGTCTATATATATGTATATTATATTTATATAAATTAATATAATATTTTAAAGAAAAATGACAGAAGTCTAAAATGCCTCTCGTTTAACAGGATTTTTTTAACCGTTGTTAGAGGGTAGATCAAATCCAGACATTTTTTGCAAACCACAATGGCCATATTGTAATTTTAATATTGTAAAGGTGAAAAGTGTTAAAACTGACAAACCACAAGGATTAAATTTGTAGTTTACTCTAAATTTTATATATTCTACTAGTTATCCTTATTCTGTTCTCTCTCTAAAAGAATAAATTGACCCTAATTATATTTTAAGAAAATATTTTTGTTTGCAAAGTTAACGGATTCACAAAAATCTGTTAAGAAGTGTCGTACGTGAGGGGAATTTCGGTCATTTTGTATGATTTTTCCATCAATTTTTTACTGTACAATGTTTTAAAACTAATATACAACTGTTTAAAACATTTTAGTAAAAAAAGTAAAATCTAAACTAAATCTACACACCTTATCCTGTAGCATCACCTCTTTGCAACTCCAACCGAACATAATGGTAATAGATTTATAGCACATGTGTCATTGATCTCTAGATTTTGTGTTATTATTTTTTAGCATTGGCAAGACAAAAGAATCATTTTGAGTACGCATGACAAAATAACAGTCTTTTTCGCCTCGACCGGTCCAGACCATTACATCACCAAATCAAACCGTCATTTCTTAATTGGTTCCTCGGTGTTTTCTGGTAGACTAGTCCTCGACCAATCTTTCTGAAGACCAGATAAATTATTCAAATTGGACAAAATGTTGGACAAGACTAGGTTAGACTGAGTTGTATTAGATGCGACTTAGATCAGACCAAATTCTAAAAAAAGATAATATATGTGTTGTAATAAAAATAATAAATTATTTATAAATAACTGAAAACATAAAATTGAACAATTATTGATAACGTATTGTGTGGTATATATTGGGTTTCCAAGTTTTTTTCTTCTTTCTAATTTATAATATTGAGATAATATTCATTAAAAATTATACAAAACTATTGTAGCTCATAAAATGAACTAATGGCTCCCAAATTATATGTATTTATATTATATTATAAAACATTTAACAAAAATTCTTAAAAATTATTTTTTATGCATGAAGTATTGTTTATTGATGCATATTATTTAAAATTCAGGATTACAAGTAAATTGTGCGTAAGTACAACTTATTAAAGTTTAATGTTTGAATTTGTGTAACTAACTGCAAATAAACACAATCAAGCAGATGATAAATATCTCATTTTAAATATAAAAAAATCTAAAATACAATTAGGATAATCATTGACTTCTAGCAAAATACTTGATTATTATCTTTATAAAAAATATATTATTAAACCAAAAATAAAAGAACGAATTAAAGAAATACACAAAAAGACGAGAAATTTTAAATAGTTAGTTTGGTATTAATATAAGTATTTTCTTTTAAATTTTTTATGATATCTTCATATTTATATTTTGTTCAAAATTAAAAACATTATTGTTTTCTCAAAACCACATAAAACCGTATTATAACATCGACTGAGACAAAAAAAATCGAGATGTATTTAGTTGCATTGTGCGAGTACCTTTCTAGTTATATTATAAAGTATTTGGGTTAAGGTTTTGAAAATTATTTTTATGCTCAAAATAATTAATAGATGATTATTACTTAAAATTTAAGATTTATACTTATTTTTATAGAGTAGCATATTTGGGTAGGGTATTTTTTCTAATTTCTTTGGAGCTCTAATGGACTTCAATTTCTCGTTAGGAGGTCGAACCAAGGACCTACGGAAGTCGGAGCTAGCCCGCCCCCATGGGCAACACAACAGTGTCCTGAGGGGAGGAGTTTAGAGGCCTTATAGCTTTAATGAAGGCTTTCATTGTAGAATCGAAAGAATCTACCCGGTAGAAAAAGCTTCTCATTTTGATACATTGGAAACATCTCTTTTGTAACACCCCAACCCACACATTGCATGTAATACATATTCCATACCAAAGAAATACATATTCATATACACATTGGGTCCACTAGTACAAGAAATCTATTATGACCAAACACCAGGTCCAAAAATTCAAAATACAATCATGTACTATTCATCAGAGCTATACATCAAAAGTAGATCTTCAACCAAAATGCACGAAAGAAAAACACTAAATCTTTTCCTTTCCTTTACCTTCCACAATTCCTGCAATACACATTTTAAAACACAAAACGAGGGTTAGACTATAAAGTCTAGT
>NC_037530.1:30021112-30022964 GCF_001531365.2 Cynara cardunculus var. scolymus
GTCACCACGCTTGGTAGGAAGGTTTTCAAAATATAGTTTCATACCAAAACAGACTTACGTCACCATGCTTGGTAGAAACCATTTATATATAAAAATATAATTCCAAATAGACCGCAGTCATGAGAAACATTTTCATATAAAAAACATTTATAAAACTTCATTTTATAATAAAATGTAAATTTCATCAAGCCCCAAAATATTATTTCAAATTATATCAACAAATCCGGTCAACATTCATCCKGATAACACTTTCCACTTTGTCCGGATATCAAATCCGGTCAACAATAACATTCAACCTTTATCCGGATATCTAATCCGGTCAACATATTATTCTTGTTAAACCGATTAATCACTTAAAACAATTTCAATATTTGTCCGGATAACGAATCCGGACACTAGTCCGCTCATGCCTTGTCCGGTTTAACAATAAACCGGTCACTAAGTTATTTCATTATAATTAAACCGCTCATAACTCAACCGGTTAACAACTCCGGACAACAAAACYGCTCGAGGTTTGTCCGGTATACCAATCCGGTCACTCAAACCGCTTAAGACTCATACGGTTTACACTTATCCGGACACTAAGCCTCTCAAGGCTTGTCCAGTTTAGACTTATCCGGACAATACCCTGTACAAGGCTTGTCCGGTTTACATCTTTATCCGGTCAARCTTTATCCGGATAAACACTTAGACAAATATTTGCAAGGTTTCTTTTTAAAGGAAACAAATAATACAAAATAAGGATTCAAAACCAGTAAAAGCTTTTTATGTAAAAGATTTAGAACCACTCACCTTTATAAAGCTTCTGACACCAAAATACTTGCAATCAACCTTTGAAATCCAACTCTTGAATTCAACTTGAATTCTTCCTCTAATATGCAATCCGGACAACCTTTCTCTAAATCCCTCTCAATTCTCAAAATGGCAAGCAAAACAAATGAAAGGAGAAGTAATCCCCTTTTATACCCACCAAATGGGGAAGGTCGGCCAACCGCCTCCCCCTTAATTTTGCCACCTCTTGCGTGGGATTATACATGCACACATGCACACACCTTATTCATACATGCATGCACAACTCTTACACACATATACACATATCATGAATACACACACATACCCATATATATATATATATATATATATCAATATATATATATATATATATCAATATATATATATATATATGTATATTCATATTTCGATAATGCATAAATGCATATACCCGTTCACAACAAATTATCATGCTATCATGTAATCATTTAGTCAAATATTCACGTATAAATTACCTTGGGTAATAACCAAGATCTGGTTATCACATCTTTTCAGGCCAGATTCAAGCAAAAAATGGGTTAACCTGAAGAGAGGTCTCCTTTTTATATGAAAGACGAAGATCTGGCTTTAATATTGCATGAGTACAACTTTTTAAAGCTTTATATTTATGTTTATCACTTAATTCGATATCTATATATATCCAAACAACTAATGAATAAACATAATCAAATACAAAATAAAACAAATTATATAAAAAAAAATAAGCATTTTAGTTGTTTTCGATTTGTACCAGTATTGATATATATCGACGAATATCGGTATTATCTAGCTATATAAAAACATTTGGGGTAAAATCTTAAAAACCAACTTTTATGAATTAACTATCGTTAATTCTTAATTTTCGTATTTGAATGCATATATAACTTATAGATAGACATAATCATATATAAGATAAGCATGCTATATATTTGAATGCATGTAACTAACTGATAAATATAATCAAATACAAGATAAATATGACTCTATTTTAGAATAATTATTTTAATATAACTAATTTTTTAATTAAGCAAATCATATAAGA
>NC_037530.1:30023394-30025741 GCF_001531365.2 Cynara cardunculus var. scolymus
AACAATGTTTAAAAGATTTTTTCCGTATTCCGAATATTTCTTTTCTTTAGTTGTTATTTAATTTAGTTGACGTGTTTATTCATTTTTTATCAAGAAAAAAATAATAATAATAATAATAATAATAATAATATGTTACATGAATTATAAAATTAATAGAAGGATACTCGCACAATTAATATAGCGAGATACATCTCAATTTTAATGTTTTATTTTATTTCTTTTTTGTCTCAGTCGATGTTATAATACGGTTTTATGTGGTTTTGAGAAAAAAAAATAATGTTTTTATTTTTGAATAAAATATAAATATGAAGATATATAATTTTTTTTATATTGGTACCAAACTAACTATTTAGAATTTCTAATTTTTTGTGTGCATTTCTTTAATTCATTTTTATTTTTGGTTTAATAATATAATTTTTTTATAAAGATAATGATCAAGTATCTTCTTGGAAGTCAATGATTATCTTAATTATATTTTAAATTTTTTATATTTAAAATAAAATATATACCTTCTATTCAATTATGTTTATCTGCAGTTAGCTAGATGAATTCAAACATGAAACTTTAATAAGTTGTACTTACGCACAATTTAATTGTAATTTTGAATTTTTAAGTAATATGCATCAACAAATAGTACTTCATGTATACAAAACGATTTTTAAAAGTTTTTGTTAAATGTTTTATAATATAATATATATATATATATATATATATATATATATAAAGAGAGAGAGAGAGAAAGAGAGAAGAGCGATCAAATAAAAATCGTCCTCATTTGTGTAAACCGTACAAACCACCCTCATACATCTATTTCATTGTTTAACCTTATGAAATTTTTTCATGAAATTGTTTAATCTTGTGAAATTGTTTCATATAATACTTTTTTTTGATGAATTTGTTTCATATATGGTTATGAAATTGTTTCATATAATATTTTTTTTTGATGAATTTGTTTCATATATGGTTATGAAATTGTTTCATATAATATTTAATGAAATTTTAATGAAACTGTTTCATGTATTTCTTTATAATTAAAATAATGAAGACGATAATATCCATGATTAACACCCTGCACAATAAAAATTGTTAATCAACGTCTCATAATTACAAAAAAATTAAGAAAATGAAAAATTATGATTGGTTGAATGTGGTTTTCACGGTTTATACAAATTGAGTTGTTTTTATTTGAATGCTCCCTTATATATATATATATATATATATATATATATATATTAAAACCAATCAAAAACCCTCTCATCTTCTTAAAACCAAAAATAAAATTGAAATAGACAAAGAATGAATAAGGATATTGAGTTTGAGTTCTCGACTTTATCACCAAAATGAATCGCACAACATTGTACGAGTAGACTTCTAGTATTTCATAATATTCAATACAATAGTGACTTATAAGTCGATCTATCTATACTATATTACAAAATATTTGACAAAAACTCTTAAAAAATATTTTTTATGCATGAAGTACTGTTTATTGATGCATATTACTTAAAATTCAAGAGTACAACTAATTTTGCGTAAGTACAACTTATTAAAGCTCCATTTTTAAATTCGTATAACTAACTGCAGAAAAACATAATCAAATACATAATAAACATCCATTTTAAACATAGAAAATCTAAAATATAATTAAGATCATCATTGAGTTCTAATATAATGTTTAATTATTATCTTTATAAAAAATTATATTATTAAACCAAAAATAAATTACTTTATTATTAAATCTAAATTGAATTATAATAAAAAAAATTGAATTAAAGAACTTATACCAAAGAAACGAAAACTATTAAATAGTTAATTTGATACTAATATCGATTTATTTTTTTTCAAAATTTTATGTTATCTTCAAATTTATATTTCATTCAAAAATAAAAACATTATCGATTTCTCAAAACTACATCAAATCATATTATATCGATAGAGATAAAAAATAAAAACTAGACATTAAAATCGAGATTTATCTCATTACATTACACGAGTACCTTTCTAGTATTAAATAAGTGAATTGTGATAGTGTATATTGTATAAACTACAGTCATAAAATCGAAAACTATCTAATAATGTATTCAATTATTTTTGTAAAAGTTAAAAAAGACCAAGACTGAATCAAATCTAATTATGCTCAGTCCCAAATTGATCTTTTAGGGTAGGCTTTTTATAGATATTTTTTGGGAAGGTTAATAGCACCCCTACCCCTTACTAATGACATCCTTATCCCCTGTATAATGATGTTTTTTTGTTTTCTTTTTGTATTTTTCTCTCTTTATTGTCTTTTTCTTTTTTATACTAATTTTTTTACTCAATTTATTTAATTATAAATATATTACTATTA
>NC_037530.1:30030192-30032699 GCF_001531365.2 Cynara cardunculus var. scolymus
ATTTTTTATATTTAAAATGAGATGTTTATCATGTATTTGATTGTGTTTATCTGCAGTTAGTTACACGAATTCAGTTATGGGATGAAATTGTTTAGGGATGAACGAGTTTAAGAGTTTTAAGAGTTTTTAAGAGTTTTAGCCAAATGCTTTATAATATAGTATAGATATATATAAGTAAAGATAAAAAATTATAATAATAATATAAATAAAAAATATTATATAATATATTAAAGTATACGTGGAAAGTATATATATATATATATATATATATATTAAATAATAATTAAATATAATTAAATTGATTTGATGTTTTATGATAACATAATTCCCAATTATTCAATACCCCTATTAAGGGGTGCTATTAGCACTCCCTATTTTTTTTACTAGACTCTTCACCATACCAAATTTTTTAAGGAAAAAATCATCAAAATGATCAAAATATACCCGATATATTAACGAAATATAATTAAATTGATTTGATGTTCACGTTCGTTTAATTAAATGAACAAAAAAGATTGTTCATGTATATTCATTTTTTAAATAAACGAACTTCCCACCGAACGGTTCGCTTAACGTTCAGTTCTTTACAGCCCTATCCATACCCCTAGAGTCATTTGCGTGTGAAGGTTAGAACTCATATAAATATGCTGCAAACAAGTTACCAAGGGATGCAAAATCGATAACAGTTCCACCATACATGAAAATTGCAACGTTTCCTTTTCATGATGATGAAAACTGCAACATTTTCTTTTCAAAAAGGTTACAAGTTTGATTGAATGATTTGGGTCTACAAAATTTTCTTTATTTGATTGAATGATATTTTAAATTTTTGACAAATAGTCAAACTACGCAATTTTTATGTGAGAATGAAGTGTCTAATGATACAATTCAAGAAAGGTACAACATAACTTTAGTTACAAGAATATATTGTGCATACGCCCATAAGCTTCCAACAAAGATTCATACCGCATATAAGTCCTTTAAAACCCTCCTTGGAAACAATAAGTCGGACAACATCAGGAGCCGAAGCAAATTGACAAGTCAGCATTCTTTGCTTTACAACCTGTGTGAAAGATTGAAGTAAAAGGCTGAAGGAGGTACATGGACSCTAGCAAAGCAGTACATRAAATAMGGAAATGTTCAAGAAAATCTTTGTACCAATGTTGGAACCCRCACAAGAGATGCARCAACTCCTCCAATTGCACCTGCAGTCTACATAACATTTCACAAACTTTTGAAGTAGAAAGAAAAGGGCTTATGTAAAGGCATCATAAACCTAAGAACCAATAAAATAAATTCAGTTAACAAGGCTTATTTTCAAATTTCCATCCAGGATACCTCTTCGTAGAACGCATAGTGTCAGTAACTCGGTATCTACAAATTCTACTTATGTTCATATGTTTCCATCTAGGAGATTTTGGAGACGGAGGAGACTGAAAAGATTATGGACAATAATGAAACCTGATCGAAGTCAATTGTAAAAATCGAAATAAATGAAAATCAACTAAAAAGCCAAGACTTTCAAGAAACATGATTAGGGTAAAATCAAACTGATACAAATAGAAAACAAATTACCTCAATGTGGAGATCCATAGAAGCTTGAATCTCTTCTAGTAGAGAAGTCAAAAGCTTAAAGATCAACAAATCTTCGATGGAAACACAAATAACCCTAACCCAGAAGTGAAAATGGAGAAGAAAGATTAACACATAGTAAGAACTTGAAGAAGAGGGGAGGATGAAGAACAACCGTATTGGAGAAATAATAATTATTACCTTGAATGAAATAAGTAGAGAAACGATGAAACGATTGTGGAAACAATGAATCGATTGTGGAAACGATGAGCGAAAGGAACATGAGGATCGAGAGAATCGATCGTTTATAAACCCTAGAGTAATGAATCGTCGCTTTGGGGCCTGAATCGTCGCCTTGGAGAACCCTAATCTGTGAATCCAAATTCAAAGCAAAATCAAAATCAAAATCAAATCCAAACTCTAGTTGATGAATCCTTTGCAATCACGATTTACAACTCTAATATGAGTGAACAACAAAAGAAGAAATCAAACCTGTTGTTGTTTAGCACGATGAAATCGAACTCAACTCCAAAGCTTTTGTTGAAAGAAAATCAGAAATCGAACTCCATATATGAAATCGAACTCCAAATCGCCGGTGGTTCGTGCGTTCGTGGTTGCTGGTGGCTCATGGTCAGAAAATGTTTCTGAATCAGCGGGACACATTCTTCTTCAAATCGGAAGCCGCCTCCTGCTGTTCTTCAAACTCTCTCTCGACTCGGTGTTGAAATATGGAAGAAAAGAGAGGAAATGAGAAAGTAAAAGTTGAAGAAAGTGAAGATTTGAATTTGAATTTGAATTTTGAATTTGAAATGCATCAATAATTTGTACCATATGCTTTGTGACTTGTCCTTAAGAGTTTTTTGAAAATCTTGCATAAAATGGTTGTAACTTATGCTTAAGGACTTGTATTTAAGATAATGACCTAAATGCTTATA
>NC_037530.1:30033134-30037919 GCF_001531365.2 Cynara cardunculus var. scolymus
GGGACCCGATGGGGATCCCCGATAAGATCCCCGACGGGGATCGGGACGGTTACGAAGACGGTTTTAGCTATCGGTTTCGGGGACGGGGATACCAGTACCAGGCCCGAACCCTGCCCGTTGCCATTCCTATGCCCGATATATTAACGAAATAACCACTTTTTAGTAAAATTGTCAAAACGACCATCCGAATCTCCCCCAGGGGGCGATCCATGACCATGGGGGCGATCCCCTTATGTTGACCAAAAAATACAAAAAATAATATAAAAAATGATTTTGGTGGATCCCACATCCAATTAAATATTTTTTTATTTTATATTTTTTATTTTTTTTAATATTGATTAAGGGGTGTTTTTAATAAATAGAAGACGATATTTAAATTGTTTTTTTATCTTTTTAGGACCAAATGTCATGATTTTATTATATAAAATAATATTATTTCTACTCTTACAACCCGTAAACCTTATAAAAATATGATTGTACGTGAAAATTTCTAATTTTTACCAAAAAAATTTAAACGCATAAACTAAGCAACAAATGTTGTTATATTTTTCTTGTAAGAAAAATAACGGTCAAATCGGCGTCAAATCATAAACACTAAAAGACGAAATAGCGGTCAAACTACGTAAATCGGATATAATATCTGATTTTTCCCCAAAAATCAGATATAAATAATTTTTTCATGACCATAATTATTATGGTTTTATTTTATAACCTAAAACCATGAAATTTTATCTTAGAAACGTAAAAAAACAGTTTAAATATCTTTTCATTTTTATTAAAAACACCACTTAATTGTCAAATCGTCGTCAAATCAAAAACATTAAAAGACGAAATAGCGGTCAAACTTCGTAAATCAGATATAATATCTGATTTACGTCCCCCAAATCGGATAAAAATAATTTTTGCGTGTCCACAATTATGATGGTTTTATTTTTAAAAAGGTAAAAAGGTAAAAAGGTCCTAAAAAGGATAAAAAAACAGTTTAAATACAATCTTTTTTTTATTTATAAAAAACACCTCAAAAAATGAAAAATAAAATAAAAAAGGACGGATCGCCCCCGGAGGGCGATTGGATGACGTGGATCTCCCCCGGGGGTAGATCCATGCAAAACGAGGTGAATAGTATTGTACCCTAAAGGGATGCATGTGAAACCCACCAAAAATGATTTTTTAAATTATTGTTTTGTACTTTTTTGGTTAAAAAGAAGAGGATCGCCCCCCAAAGTCATGGATCGCCCCCGGGGGCGATTCGGATGGTCGTTTTGGCAATTTCGCTGAAAAATGATTATTTTGTTAATATATCAAGTATATTTTGGTTATTTTGGTGATTTTGCATTTTTTTTTTATGCGTGGTTCATGCTCATCTCTATTCACAATCCTACAAAAATATCTTTCCTGGATTATTTGGTGAATTGAGTTTGATGTTTCTGTTTGTGGAAAATGAACTTCAAAAAGGTGCCAAACATGCCCTTTATAGTATGCATTTAGAGGAAGTTTAATTTTGACAACTATTTTTTTAATAAAAAATGTTAAACTTTCTCATTTTAGATGACTAAGTATTTAAACTATTTTTTAAATTAAGAAACCATTAAACTTTCTCATTTTAATTGATTAAGTCAATGAATATTTTTTAATAAATAAACCATCATACTTTTAGAAATTGGTTACCTACATACCTTTAACCCAAAAAAGTACATTAACCGAATAAAAAAAGTTCGATGATTTATTTATTTAAAAAAAATCAGGGTTTTAGTAATTCATAATGTGAAAGTGTAACGATTTTTTCATTCAAAAAAATAGTTCAGTTACTTAATCATTCAAAATGATAAAATTTAATGGACTTAATCATTCAAAATGTGAATTATTTTAATAATTAATATTTATGTTTTGACGGTGGATTATGCCCAAGAAATACGTTCTCTGTTGGTGAGGTTTGGTGCTAAAAAAAAATGCTTTGGTGTAACAAATAGATTCACTTTTGGAGATGATCATGTTACATTAGTATTGTTACTTTATTTTATCGTGTAATAATATTTGAATTTTACTTCTTACGACATGTATTATATTTTAAATTTATATTTATATTCATTTTAATTTGGAATTAACTATGAATAATTCAATTCTATTAAAACAAATAATGATATAATTTATCAAGTTATTATAGAAATAAAGAATGCGTTGGTATAATTTATGAAGGTGATAAAACAAGGTTCTAAAATGACTGTGACGTGAGGTGTGCGTGATGACAGGATCAAGTCTTGCGACTTACGATATAAATTTGTGTGTGTTGGTGTTTTGAATAATAACATAAGATGCATTTAATTCGTATGAAATGATAAAACTAAACAAGAAAAAAGAATCATCGATGCCAATATATATAGAGCTTATCAAAAATGATATCAAGAATGCAAGATCGAGATTAAATCTCTTGAATCTTAACTCACTTCTTTCTTCACTTTTCAAAGAATTCATGTTCGACTCTTCATATATGGGAATGAGAGTAAGTATTTACCTATTTAGGCTTTTAGTTGTTAAATTTACATTGTATGTTTACTTACGTCATAGATTTTGTACATTATTATCATTTATCCCGTAATTTATATATTAAAAAATCCTACACCTTACAAAATAATGTGTTGTAACACGTTGTAATGTGCCATAACGCGTTATAATGGAAGCCAAGCTTTAGAATTGAGCTACAGGGGTTCAAGTGGAGACAAATCCAAGCCTTGACGTTATAATGCGCCACAATGAGGGCATAGTGTAACATCTCAAGCCAGCCGTGCCAGATATTGTTCGCTTTGTCCACACACTTGGACTCACGGTTTTAAAACGCGTTTGATAGATGAGTATCAAGCCCTTTATAAGACAACCTTTGTTCCCCTTCTCAACCAATGTGGGATCTTACAGTCCACCCTCTTGGGAGCCCAACATCATCCCTGACACACCAGCTCAGTTCCCAACTCTGGTATCATCTGTAACATCTCAAACCAACTGTACCATTGTCCACTTTGTCCACACAATTGGACCCACGGTTTTATAGCACGTTTGATAGAGGAGGTATCAATCCCTTTGTAAGACAAACTTTGTTCCCCCTCGATCCCTCCACAACCAATGTGGGGTCTTACACATAATGAGTTATTTAGAATCATGTAATAAACATAAGAGTATTATTAAAATCCTATACAATCAAAGTTGACAAAAGAATATACGGAGGATATTCTACTTTAGTGTACAAAAACGTCAAATTAACGTAAGAAATGAAATAATAGGTTGAAGATGATCATGGTATGTATTTTTGTTAGTAAAAAGTAGGAACAAAATGGGTAATTTGGTCATTAAAAAGTTTATAAAGGCTAAGAGCATCCATAGCGGTGCTTGTTGTCAAGTTTTTTGGAAAGTTTATTAGCCATAGGAATGTTAAAAGTCACTGACAAAAACCCTTTTTATATTTATACCGTTATGAGACAAGTTTTTTTTTTATGTACACCTCGCTATTTTATGAAAAAAAGTTAACTGAGAAAGCTCCACGAATCGTGTGGGATGCTCTATTGCTTCCCCGCTCTAAATATTTCCATATTTGAAATCCGAAACTCCCCTTCGAAGAATAGTAGTTTTTTTAGGTTCCATTCGTTTCTTTCCAAATCCTTCCACTTCTCTCCAACACATATTAAATGATTGTTCTCATTATGAGTAATCAGTGCTATTGCTTAATAAAGTGTTAATTATAGATTTTGTCTTTCTGGTTTCCCGAACTTCTGTTTTCGTCCCTCAGTTTCATATTACAAATATTTCTTTACTATTTGCGTTTTTTTCCTCCCTTTTTGACGGTTATCTTTCAGTTGTTAAATGCTCCATGTGTCCTTTACAAGAAAACGTTCTAGTATGTTTGTTTTTCCCCTCTTTCTTGACCATTCTTCTTCCCGATCCACAAATTCAAAAACAACGTTGTTTCTTGAATTAAAGAATTAAACAAATAATTCATCAAGGTTATTCCCACAAATATTAATCGTTGTGATATGATGGAATACCTTGCTTGTCTATAATACTGGTCTTGACATTGTTTTTTTTAACTATATAATATTTATATACGGAAAACAGAACAAGTAAACTCACACACCCTCCTCACCTTTGGTGAGGTTTGAACCCTTGCCCTCCTAGGAGGCCAAGGACTCACATACCACTAGGCCAAATGCCCTTTGGTTGGCCTTGACATTGTTGATGATATCTTGCTCTCAACGTCGACGATTATGTTCTTTTTGGTTAGGGTTTTCACGAATATTTGTATTTTCAACCTCGAAAACATGGATCTACAAGTAAGAGCAATCGAACGGTAGTAGATGTCTTTTTTTGACCATTCAGGTTAAAGTAAAAGGTACCTATCAACCTAAGTGCTTGTTTGGTTTGCGTGATGTGGAGTTCGATTTCATTCTAATCTCGTTTTTGGTTCAGAAGAAAGTTTGAAACTGAAATCCCGAGATTTTAATGAAATTCCACAAACATTGGATATTTCATGGGATTTTGTAACACCCCATACTCCACATTTGCATAAAACACATATTTCATTACATAGAAACATGGATTACATCAAAAGGTCCCACTAGTACATGGATTGCTATATGTACAAAATCTACATATAAAAATTCCAAAACTAATCCTGTACTACTACATGAATTACAACATATATCTTCAAAAGCAGGAAACAGATTAGGAAAATAATCACATTTTCCCTTTCCCTTTAATATCCCCGGACCCAGCTATTCCTGCATTGCATAATTTAAAACA
>NC_037530.1:30038019-30044939 GCF_001531365.2 Cynara cardunculus var. scolymus
CCCCCCCTTCTACAAACTGTTTAGTATTCTTGTAGACCCTTTGGGACCAACATTTTGTCACTTAAAGAAAGCCTTGTATGGCTTAAAGCAAACACCAAGAGCTTGATACAGCCGTATTGAAACTTATTTTATTACAAATGGCTTCAACAAATGCTCACAGAAACATACTCTTTTCACTCAAAAGGTTGAAGGTATGATTCTCATGGTATGCATATATGTAGATGACTTGGTATTTACAGGCAACTCACAAAAGCTAATAAAAGACTTCAAGGAAAGTATGAAGAATGAGTTTGAGATGACTAATATGGGGCTTCTACATTATTTTTTGGGAATTGAAGTAAAGCAAGATGAGGAAGGTATCAAAATATCTCAGCAAAGGTATGCTCAAAATCTTTTGGACAAATTCAATTTGGGACAGGCTACGACTTCTATTACTCCTATGGAATTTGGACTCAAATTACATAAAGATGACAAGGAAGAATTCATAGATCCTGGTATATATAGAAGCATGGTAGGTAGTCTAATGTACCTGACTGCCACCAGACCAGACGTTTTTTCAGTCAGCATCATAAGTAGGTACATGGAAGTACCTAAAAGAAGCCACTGGGAAGCAGGGAAGAGGATCCTCAAATATGTCAAAGGAACTTTGGATCATGGCATCATGTATTCAAGAAAATAAAATTTCAAACTCACTGGATACAGTGATAATGACTATGGTGATAGCATGGACGATGGAAGGAGCACTTCTGGCTATGTATTCCATCTGGGAAGTGGAGCAGTGTCCTGAAAAACAACGAAGCAAAGTGTGGTAGCTTTGTCTTCAACTGAAGCAGAGTATATGTCCCTATTTGTTGCCGGCTATCAAGCACTTTGGCTTAGAGCCATTTTAGAAGAATTGGAACATATTCATCAGGAGCCAAAGTATTATTTTGTGACAATCAATCTGCTATTGATCTTACTAAGAATCCTGTATTCCATGGTAAGAGCAAGCGTATCAGGATCAAATTCCATTTCATAAGAGAATTAGTATCAAACGGGGAAGTCAAGATTGAGTTTTGTGGCTCCAAAGATCAACTTGCAGATTGCTTCACAAAGGCTCTACAGATTGGAAACTTCACGATTATGAAGAAAAACTTGGGCGTCAAACCATTCCTAGCTTAAGGGGGTGTGTTAAAATATTAAGCTAGTTATGGTTAGTTGACAGTTAATATCGTTGGCTATCGGTAGTTAAGTTAGTCAATTATCAATTAGTTATTTCTGGAAAGGTATGACAGTTATTTAACCGTCATAGTTGTTCATTTAAAATCGTGTCTTTTGGCCAAAGGGTGTGTCCTTTGGACGTGTATTTATACTCATATTTGGTATCCTGTAATGGTTGATGATTATGAAATAAAGAAAACAGTTTATATGTTTTATTAGATCCAACATTTTGAACAACATGCTAAAGTGGATAAGGGAGAAAAAAGATCAAGAGTTACATATATATCCCACTCTCAAACTCATCCTTATATATAATTCTAATGAAGATACAAGATTAATGGTGCTGATCACAAAATGTGACACGGACTAACGTAATCTTGCTGAACGACATACCAAACATCACATCTGTGGCATGTTCTTGGGATCGAAGGAACGACACCATCTTTCTTTTCTTCTTTCTTTTCGTCTTTCTTTTCTTCTTTGGCAGGTCCTACGCTAATTAAGCGTGCAGATTTTTTAAATTTCCTTACCCTTTTGATGATGGCTGCTGGATCAGCCTCGCCAATTATTGTTGCTGTGTTTTTGGCAGGATCAAGAACTATGGAGCTTATTTCTTCTATGGATGAGATCAACATCATGACTTTCTTCCTGCACTTTGAACAAAGTAGATCCACTGACACAACTGTTTTCTGCGAACACAATCACAGAAATTATATAACTAATAATGGTGAAGAGAAGTTGACACAAACCAGATGGTAAATTAGGTTGTGTCAATTAATTAACTTTGAGTAGATCATGGAACCTTTGTCATTAAGGAGATGGTTGATGATAGCAATATATATATGTATATATATATATATATATGCATGTATATTTATATGAAAGGAATTGAATCTGCTATGCACTATGCATCTCTCCTGGATTTGGTTCCGATCCAAGAATGGTATCTACAGATTGGTCTCTCTCCGAACACATGAATATGTGTGTTTGTGACCATGCAATTTTATGTATTAATTTGTATGTCAATTTAGGTAGTTAACACAGAGAGAGGATGGAGGTTGACACAGGACTAAATGGATGGATACAATTGGTTGGGATAAAATATTGGTGAAAGAGTATTAATGGTTCACTTACTACATCATTTACACATTCAATGTGAAGTATGAATCTCTCTCTCTCTTGTTCTTCTGCAGTATTTTTTTGATAGAGGAAAAGTCTGTATACATCCTATCATCGAACCCTACCAAAATGAGATTCACTGGATTTGTTTGGTTTGGAGTTAACGTTAAACATGCATACCTTAGTATTATTTTGCCCCAAACTATTTGATTAGAAACCTTTACGGTTTTGGTTAAGTGGTGCGTCCGTAGGTTGTAATGAGTGAATCAACAAAGAACAATTTTTACGTACATGTATAAACTTCACTGAAACGTAACGTCAGAAAGTATGTGCATATGCTCAAATGGTATTCACATCAATCAACATATATTTAAAAATGAATTGTCAAACATCCATAAGAACATATTCGGATTGCAAATTCATGTATAATAAAGATCAGATTGAGACCGGCACCACGACAATGTCCCAAGATAAAATCTGAAAATAAAATAAATTTCGGAATTAAACAACTTCAAGGCCCAAGGTCATCTTTTGATAGCCCATGGGCCTGATATGTCAAGTTCTAGGACAACGGTTTGATAACTCTCGTACTTTGAATATGTTGATCGTTATTGAGGTCGGAAATTTGATTCAAAGTATCATGGTCGTGCGCTCGGACTATGCGGCTAAGTGAACTCTATCTCTGATAAATTAAAAGTTGTATAACACAAAATTCATGTGAGAAATGAAAGCAATTATAGTTGTATGTGACATTAGTATTGTCATATATTTATTTCTCGTAACTTAGAATGTGCATTTTGTTTTCTATATAGAATTGAGTTATGAAATGAATGTGATCATGTTCCATTGCTTTCGTTGTTGGTTAGGACATTGTTCTATCGATTAATTATAGTAATTAATACCCATCGATGTACAATTTATAATGCATAAGTACGCTGTTAAAGCATAAAATTCAATATCTAAGTATATTAATCCATCTCTCTTTATATTATATCTATACTGTATCAAAAAACATTTGATAAAAACTCTTAAAAACCATTCTTTATGCATGAAGTACTGTGTATTAATTCATATTACTTAAATTTTAAGATTACAAGTAAATTGTGCGTAAGTACAACTTATTAAAGCTTTATTTTGGAATTCATATAACTAACTGCAGATAAACATAATCAAATACAAGATAAACATCTTATCTTAAATATAAAAAATCTAAAATATAATTAGGATAATCGTTAAGTTCTAACAATATCATTATCTTTATAAAACTTTATTGTTAAGCCAAAAATAAATTACTTCACTAAATCGTAAAAACATTATCTTTTTCAAAACCACATAAATAGTATTATATGAACAGAGACAAAAAATAAAACAAAACATTAAAATGAAGATCTATCCCTTTGCACAGTGTGAATATCCTTCTAGTATATACTAGTTGTGTATCCGCGCAATGCGGTGGGAGCCATGAATTTTAACGATTTTGAAGTTCCACAAATGTGTTCGATTTACACCAAGAGCAAAGAACCAAGAAACTTAAATTTTAAAATAAACACTCAAACCAATTAAGAAAACTACAAATTTAACATATCATAAGCCATGAAAAGACAAAAAAAGATGAGTTTTAGAATGAAATTTCAACTACTTACATGTATATATATATATATTTCAAGAAAACCCAAGAACATATTAATTCAGATCATATTATACAGTGCAATTTGGACAGCCTAACCCCAAAATATATAGTATATATATAAATAAATAACTATAAAAGTATAAATTGTAAATATTAAAAATATTTTTTCACANAGACGATTATAATGGTGTAACTTGTTAAAATAAAAATGTATTTTTTAAACATGTTTTAATTAATATACGATTATGTATGTTAATTTGATAAATGTTTAAAATGAAACATTTAAAAGTAAAAGACGTAAAGTAAATTAATTAACTAATTATAAGGGTATAAAGTGTAAATTTAAAATTATAATTTTAAAAATATGGTTATGAGGGGGTGAGTGTATGTAAGGAGAGGAGGAGGTGAAAAAGTAATATAAAGAATATCTTAATCATTTAGTAAGGCGTTAAGACTTTTGCTAAATTTGCTTAATAAGATAGTATAAATTAAAGCAAAACCTAAAGTTGCTGACGTGTCTCCTCCTTAAAGCCTAAAAGCCATTTTTTTCTCCTTGATCGTCGCATTACACTTCTTTTTCATGATTTATTTTTCAATTTTCCATCAATATTTGATATTTGATTACTCATTCATTTTCACAATTAAGAGTATCCCCTTCGTCTTCCCTAACATAAGGTTTCGTTTGCATTTTTCCAATCTACCGTCTCAAGTTATCGGTTTTGGTATTGATATCACTACCAAACAGATCCACATTTCCAGCGGAAGTTAATGAAAATTGACTTTTTGTTATCCACTAGTCTAGTAATATCTGCCAAAAAAAACCTGCCGAAAATACCCAGTTTTCTAGTAGTGTATGAAATTAGCAACATTATTTACTTTCGCAAGTTATCGATTTCAGTTTCATCAAGGCTTGACGTCAAGATCTATGAAACCATTGACACTATTTTTCTCCTGAAATAATCGATTTTGGCAGTGTTATTTTCTCAGGTTATCGATTTCTATTTTATCAAACATTTTCTATAATCTATGATGCAAGGGATGATGAAGATTAGACTTATCATGCAACACACCACTCATAACATCCAACGGGACTTAAATTCTGTGATGTTTATGTGAAGCCTACTAAAGCCAAAAGCTGCTTAACGAAGATGATCATCTGAATCCTACTACAGCCAGAGAGTGCACTTCAAGTGCATATAATCAGAGAATGGCTATCGTGTTCTTGAAGTGTATGTTGTTGGTTTTATGGTGTATTAATGGACTGCTATTAATCGAGTGAAGCATCGTGATGTTGATAGTTACGTTTTTTATTTTTGAGAAATTATAGAAAAATGGTTGGATTTGTTATCGAGAAACCTAATTTGTTATTTTTCTTGATTGATAGTCATATCGACCGTGTCATGTGAACATCGTGAAGGCGTAAAAAGATTTCAATTTTTTTGGTTGGTTTTTTTTTTCTATTCTAAAACTCATAAAAAGGTTTAGTTTGATCGGTAAAACAAGTTTTGCGAAAGAGCGGAATTAGATTCTCCTCTTGATGGTTGTTTACTAAATGCTTACCCGGTAAGTTTTTGTTGGCTCACTTTACCTTATTGGATGAATATGACAAAGATTGAAAATTTTACCAGATAAGAGTGATGACAACGACCGAGAGTTTTACTCGATAAATGCTTATTGATTAAAGATGTTGCATAGGATGCCGTTTTAAGTGATTAAAATCTTACCCGCTAAGTTAAGTAAAAACAGGGACGAACCGAGCATGGTGCCACCGGTGGCACCTGCCAATGTATTACCACTGTATTATTTCTCTGTCGAAGGGTAAAAAAAAATTGGTTCATAAAAGGTGTAATTGTATTAATTTATTGTGTGTCACCGTATATATTTTGAAACTACAATGATAACAAGTTTTATTTTGTAGAGTTGGTTTGCAAGGCTTTTCTTCCGTCCCAGACCCGAATTTGAACCATGTTAGTGTCATTTTCTTAGTCAAATGGTGTTACTGTTTGAAAAAATTTCCTTATATTTGTTTCTTAAAGTCCAATGATGCAACCGTTTTAAAAAAATTATAGGTCCGTCCTAGCAGTAAAAGTGTTGACTATCACGAGTATCGGTAAGTACATTATTTGCTCTTCATCGCAAATCTAAATAGTTTGTCCTAGGTAAGTTTCAACAGTTAAGTAAGAAGATTTATTATTATTATTATTATTACTACTACTATTACTACGTTTTTTTTATTAACCTAGATATTCAATCCGTTATGCGAGCCGACTATTCCTATGGACCACCTGATTTGCAGGTATCCTGAAGTCACCGCATTTGAACCTCCGTAATCACAAGGGGATTTTTGTTCTTTCTTGGATTTGAACCTGTGACCTTGAGATACTTTTGATCTTTAGAGTCAATCTCAAACCAATCAGACACTACCCTTGTAGTTAAAAAAGAAGATTTAATTTGCTTGATTAATGCCATTTGTCTAATAGAAATCCTCTTAATTAACACTAAAGCATTGTTGATGTTGATGCATTATTAGGTAGTATCTTACTCGATGGATTAATGATGCATGAGTTGGTGTTGTTAAATGGTACATTGCTAATTAAGACACACCTTTCACGTACTTAAGAAAACTAGTGTGTGGTTTTTTGTTTGCATTAATTGCTTTTAAGATGCAGCTTTCATATATGTACAATTAGTTTGTGGTTTATATATGGAGAGGTGGGTTATTATACAACCCTTTACATTTGTACAACCAATACAACTCAATCTCAATCGTCTATTTAGTTTGATGAATATGTGATTTCATAGAAGTTTTGATTGTTTCCTAATATAAAGTATTAAATCATAATAAATGAACTCTCATCATTTCTATAAATATCTCAATTAATTGGGTTGTATTGATTGTACAAATGGACATGGTTACATTTGAAATATACCATATATATATATATATATATATATATATATATATATATAT
>NC_037530.1:30045200-30045810 GCF_001531365.2 Cynara cardunculus var. scolymus
TACACACACGCATATATATATATATATATATATATATATATATATATATATATAATCAATACGTTATATAGAAAATTATGACAAGCAATATATAAAGTTAAAATTAGAATCAATACATAATTAAAAACTTATTACAATCAATTCAGTAATATGTATAAAAGATAAAGGCAAATTATAGTGTATATATATAGAGAGAGGGGAGTTGGTTATTATACAACCCTTTACATTTGTACAACCAATACAACCCAGTCTCAACCATCCATTTAATTTGATGAATATGTGATTTCATAAAAGTTTTGATTGTTTCATAATATAAAGTACCGATCATAATTAATGAACCATATTCATCTTCCATAAATATTTAAATCATAATGAATGAACTCTCATCATTTCCATAAATATCTCAATTAATTGGGTTGCATTGTTTGTACAAATTGACATGGTTGCATTTGAAATATACCATATATATATATATATATAATCACTTTTTATTTAAGCTAAAATCAAACTCTATATATAATTAACACTAGAATCAATATAATACATTTTTTTTATTTTACATAATATATATATACATACACACACGCATATATATATATATATATATATA
>NC_037530.1:30046320-30070815 GCF_001531365.2 Cynara cardunculus var. scolymus
GAAAATGGTTCCCGAATACGGCTCCCGATAATTGTTCTTAGGATCGATTCATTCGCCCTCAAATTAGCTGGTACCAGGCCAGACCCACTTATTGACATTGGGGTATAATAGCGAGGACGCCATGACAATTTATAGCCGCCATGGAGGCGTCACGACATATTTGTCCTCGATTAAAGCACAAAGTGCTCAAATCACAAAAAACATATCAATTCAATGTGAAAAGGGTAATCTCACAAAATATGAAACTATAATTATATACAAATGATAGATGCCGAGATGGTAATGAGATACAATATTGCATGTATATTGTATTAGTGATTAAAGAAAGTCACAAGAATCGAGTATCTGTATCTTAGACGTCAATCGAAGAAGTAAGCACGTAGCTCCTATCCCCTTGTTAATGCCCCTTTCTTATTCTAAAATTGGTCCTGAATAAGTTACACATGATTGTGACTGATTGATACAAGATCTACGGATGTTACAATTCTCAAAGCACAAAGTACAAGCAAAAATAAAGCTACTAAATCTCCTGCACCAGACAACTTTGAACCAACTTGACTTTGATCATTTTTATCATACTTAGATATGCATTCGGGTGTTAATGTCTAAACAAAAGTTGTAGGCCGATTACTTAGGGTTCCAATCGATTTGGATTTATTCTGTTTGCAGCAAAAACCTATTTTATATGAATTTTCTAAAAACAGTATGCAAATCCCTTTTTGCACAGGACCAGCTACATAAACTCACTGTTTTGAGCATTATGGAGGTAAAATCAAGTCTGAACATAAAATACAAAGTTGTAGTAGACACAGATACCTTTCCAACAATATATGGCACACCTTAATCGGATCAACGAGTGATTTTATATTAATTTTAAACAACCAGCAGCACAAAGATTCTTATGCACAACTCAAAACAGCCCCTTTTATATAAATTTGACACTAAAACCATAAAGAATCAACTATCTAGCTTTACCATATTGCAAATAAATAATTAAAACTTAATTTATAACTTCTTTAACCAACAATGACATAAAAATAACATCATTTAACAAAGGTTTAGCTTACTAATCAAAACCTTATGAACCCTAACATGAAGCCTCCCAATTTTATCATAAATCAACAAATTAGACCACAAATCTTGAAATTTATAGATTCATACCTTGCTTCTTTACATTCTCTTCAATCACTTAGCTTTAAATCTTCAAAATTTCACCAAATTGGAAGATGCATGAGAAGATTAAACCATTTCTAGGGTTTATGTGAAGAGAGGGCTAAATCTAGAGAGAGAAGTGAAAGGTGAAAATGAGAGTTAAATATCTGAAATTTAAGGGTTTAAATAGTTAGTAAAAGAATACCTACTAAGCAAATGTTACCCCTCATCAATTGCCTAATTCAATATTAGTATTTACATGAATTTTTCTTAACATTTCTAGTCTTAAGACCAATTTATTTTCTATATAATTGACACTTTACATAAAACTTGGACTTACATTATTAGTCCAAAATACAACTACTTTAAGCAAGGGTACAAGTAGATAAAGCATCCAATTGTCATGTAAATAAATATACCAAGATTAATCAATAACAAAATCTAGGCTGTTATAATCCCCCCTCTAAAAAGAATATTTCGTCCCCGAAATCGAGTTAAGGTCTAGAAACTATATACCTGAAATAGATGGGGATATTCCTTTACATATCGAGTCTTCAGTTTCCCATGTAGCTTCTCGTTCCGAATGATTTCGCCATAAAACTTTGACAAACGGAATTACTTTTCGTCGCATCACTCTCTCCTCCCGTTTGATAATTGCTTCTGGTTCTTCAGTATAGGAGAGATCACTTTCAATTTTATCACACAGATAATCTACGATGTGAAGAGGGTGGTAATTGTACCCGCGGAGCACCGATACATGGAAAACATTGTATATGTGCGATAATTGAGGCGGTAGGGCTAGACGATATGCAACTTTTCCAACACGCTCCAAAACTTCGAATGGACCGATGTATCGAGGGCTAAGCTTGCCTTTGATTCCAAATCTCCGGATATCTTTGAACGGACGAGACTTTCAAAAAGAGATGATCACCTGGATGAAATTCGAGAGGCTTTCGATGTTTGTTCGCATAACTTTTCTGGCGTGATTGAGCTTCTTTCATTTTCTTGCGGGCAATATTGACTTTTTCGGTCGTAATACGAACCAAGTCGGGTCCTTCGATGACTTTTTCTCCGACTTCATTCCAACAGGTTGGCGCACGACATTTCCGTCCATATATGGCCTCGTACGGAGCCATCCCAATACTGGGTTGCCAACTATTATTATACGAGAATTCCACAAGATAAAGAAATTCATCCCAACTACCGGACCACTCCAAGATACACGCCCGTAACATATCTTCGAGCGTCTGAATTGTTCGATCGGTTTGCCCGTCGATTTGAGGATGAAATGCAGAACTCATAGTCAATCTCGAACCCCAAGCTTTATTCAATCCGGTCCAGAATCGTGAAGTGAATCGCGGGTCCCTATTAGAAGTAATAGAAACCGACGTACCATGTAATCTCACGATTTCTCGTTGGAAAATTTCAGTAAGTTTACTAATTGAATATGTATCCTGGATCGGGAGAAAGTGAGCAGATTTTATCAGTCAATCCACAATAACCCAAATTGCATTGTGTCACCTTAGCGTTTTTGGTAGCCCGACTATGAAATCCATGGAGATGTGTTCCCACTTCCAGACATGGATCTCTAAAGGCTGTAGTAAACCACTGACCCGCTGATGTTCAATTTTAACTTTTTGACATGTTAAACAACTTGCTACATAATTGGCTATATCTCGTTTCATTCCGTTCCACCAAAAGTGTTGTTTCAAGTCTCTATACATTTTGGTAGAGCCAGGATGAATTGAGAAAGGTAAGTTGTGGGCCTTGTTCATGAATGCATTTTTGAGATCAACAACATCAGGTACACAAATTCGATAATGAAACCAAATAACACCATCATTGTCAACCCGAAATTCAGATTTTGGATCATTTTTCAACTTTTGCACAACTGCCCATAATTCACCATCTTCACCTTGTGATTCTTTAATTCGAAAAATCAAAGTTGGTTCAACCGTACAAGCAGATAATAAACTGACATCTCCGTGAAGAAAGAATTCAATACCTGACCTTTCTAGCTCTGCAGAAATTTCAGGTGGCCCCATTATACAAGACACATTACCAATGTTTTTGCGACTTAAGGCATCGGAGACAACATTCCCTTTGCCAGGATGGTACTGAATTCAAACATCGTAATCCTTTAAGAGTTCAAGCCATCGTCGTTGTCGCATGTTTAACTCCTTTTGGGTAAATATGTACTTCAAGCTCTTGTGATCTGTAAAAATATCACAAGTCTCTCCGTACAAATAATGGCACCATATTTTCAAAGCAAAGATAACAGCTGCCAGCTCCAAATCGTGAGTTGGGTAGTTAGCCTCATAGGGTTTCAATTGGCGAGAAGCATATGCAATAACCTTTCCATGCTGCATCAATACACATCCAAGGACATTTCGAGAGGCTTCACTATAGACCTGAAAACCTCCTGACTCAGATGGTAAGATTAAGACTGGAGCTGATACCAATCTGTGCTTGAGTTCTTCAAAACTACCTTCTTGATCATTGCCCCATTCAAATTTAATCCCTTTTCGAAGGAGTCGAGTCATTCTTGATCCGCACTTACGGCTTAGACAAGCTCACGAAGCAGGCTCGTCTTTACAAAATCATATCATAGTACATCCCCATTGACACACAAATACTCAAAACACATATTATAAAAATATCGAACTTTTCACGCATATACAACATATCAAAAATCTCGAGAAACTTCAAACAACTTGTGGATAATAAGGCATGCAACCATTTAAAAAATAAATCACGTGTAACTTACCATATATGGCGTAGCCCAAACCGATCTTTGAAGTGGCTAGCGTCTCCCCGATTGGTGCCAAACTAGCTACGATGTAGAGCACCGTCAACTCTCATTACAGCATCCACATTCAACTCTCATTACAGCATCCATCGTCGCATTTTTTCACAATAGTTCTCCTTCTTAACCCTCCAACTACACATAAAGCTACAAACTCCCATTTTATACTAAGCCCCATCGGCGGTTTCACGGAATATGAAACGATAAGCCATAATAAATGGTCATAGGTTTTATGACCATTGAGTTTCCTGTCATTAAATTGCATTCAATTTTAGGGTCTAAACCCTTCACTTTGATCGCTTTACACTATAAGTCCTTGAAATTTAACGACTAACAATTCCTTTTTTTTTTGGTTATTACAAACGTTGATAAAATTTATCCATTTAGCAATACCTTAAGATGTCATATTCTTAAAATTAGAGGTGACACATAAACGAAGAAAGGCTTACGATGGATATCTAGACATCTTAGCAGAGTTGTATTTTCATGTATTTAAAAATAAAATGAATAAAACATTATCCTCATACGCAAAATGCTAAAAAAATTTATTAATGCAAAAATAAAGATCAAGTTTACATTAATGCTTGTCTAGCTAGCCTTCAAGAGACTTCATTTACTATGTCAATTACAAAAACTAAGAGCACGTTGGGTCTTCATAAAAACATCTTTATTTATTATAGCAGATAAAATGTTTATATATATATATATATACATATATATATATATATATCATATGTTTATTTGAGCAAAATACAAGTCAAAACTAATTATAAAACACACAAATTTTGCAACAAAAAGACCACCATTTGCTATGTTTTTGTCATGGTGGCATTGGCCCCAACTTTATAAATTCCATTCCAAGTGGAGCCATCATCATATTTTTATAAAAGTTAATAAAAAAATATTATTATTAGACTAATAATTTATGTTATTCTTTTTTCAATATATCAGTAATTTACCGAACAACCGCTGCAAGAAAAATGAGTATTACAGATTAATAATTATAAAAATTCTAAAGTTTTTGATCTATTTTTGATAGATTTGTGACATAAATTTTGTCAGAAATATTCCGTCAATAATCTATGGAATGTTGTTTAAATAAAAAAATAATTTTTTTTTCAAACGTCGAAAATTGTTCGAATAATCAAAATTAACATTTTTTTAATTATGTCGAAAATACTTTGAGAGTTTTTACAGAAATTCAGTCAAAAAGTTGAATCGGGCCTTTGGTCTCCTATAAGGTCAATGATTCAAAAGAGTTTATTTGTTTTATTTGCCGTATATAATATTTTATACTTCAAAAAACATTATAGTAATTAATTAATACTTAATATATGTAATAAAACGTGTCCATCTATTTATAAAAAATGAAAGAAGGTTTTTGGGCCTTTAAACATATTGATTTATTAGTTAGAAAAGTGATGTATTTGTAGACTGATTCTAAGTTTGTTTTCATTATATGCCGAGAGCAATCATCGTATCAAAATTATGTTATGTCATAATAAAAAATTAAAAGAATTAAACATATATTCAAAATGTTTTAAAAATATAGACATGTGGTACTTGTCATCTTATAAGAAACAAATATTAGTATTTCCTCCCACCAAACACAAAAAAGGAAGAAAAAAAATTAAATAATTAAAAAATTAAAAAAAGTGGGGTCCATAGTTTATTAAAATAAATTCGTTAATCTAATTCTCTAATGGTTTTAAAAATCTAGTGCTCTTAATTGATTATTTTTTTATTTTATGAGGAAAATAAAGTAATAGTTATTAAATTTAATGAATTTGTTCATATTTTTAATTGATTTTCGAAACCCTTTAATACAAACTCGTATAAGGGTTCAGTTATACGAGTTTGTATTAATAAATTTCATCCAAACTGTTAAATTGAATAATTATTTGATGATGAAAATTATTAATACAAACTCGTATAAGGGTTCAGTTATAATCATCTTTTTTACCATATTCGTTAAATCATTTAATTTAACAGCTTGGATGGGTTCTTCGATTTTTTTTCAGGGTTATGATTTCTTGATCTCAACCATATATATGTATATATATATATATATATGTGTGTGTGTGTGTGAGAGAGAGAGAGTTTAAATACAAACCGACTCAATTTATACAAACCAAACAAACTAATAACAAGCAATCACATAAATTCATTTGTTTTTCTTAATTTTTAATTTATAAGGGCATTATGGTCTTTTAAGATTAAAATAGTTATGTTTGGTAAGTATTTAATACTTATAGATAAGTTGGTAATCCTTTAATTTTATATAAATATGGATTATATTTTGATTACCTAGCACTTTTTTAGTAAATATTTAATTGATTTATTCATTAAATATATTAATACAAATTGTCATCTTTCAAAAATGTTCAATAATTGTTGATTAAAGAATATTTTGATGTTTCATCATTTATTAAAATATCTTCACCTTTATAGTTTATAGGTAACTCTATTTTATCAGTAACATATTCATCATTAATAGTTTCATTTTGTTTCATCATTAACAATTTCATTTTGTTTCATTCTGTCCAGTTCCACAATTTTATTTTGTTTCATCATTAACAGTTTCATTTTGTTTCATCATTAACATATTCGTCATAATTTTATTTTGTTCCGTCATTAAAAGTTTCATTATGTTTCATCATTAACACTTTGCAAACCATCCATTTCATATAAATCTTACAAACTAATCACATCAATCCATTTTTTGATGAAAAGCCAAGATTGAAACAAACTAAATAAGTAAAGTAAAAAAAAATCATATTGAGACACGGAAGGGCAAAACGGAGAAAAACATGTTTTATAAACATGTTTCATTACTATTGTTATACATATGAACCTGATGTAATCATATATAACCTATGAACTTGTTTCATTACAGCTGTTATACATATGAACATGTTTCATTACAAACTATTATATATATACCTATGAATATAAGTTTGTTTTATTATAACGATTATGCATATGAATTTGATACAATCATATATGACCATGTTTCATTGAACAGTTTGAGACTGTTTCATTGTAAATTACCCTATTTCATTGAATAATTTGGCCTTGTTTCATTGGAAATTAGTGGCGATTTTTCTAAACAAAATTATTCTACATTTTTTAAAATGTGGCGATTTTTTTCAAAAAATTTAATGAATACTTCAATTAGATTTTTGCTAATATTGTGCTAATTAATATATCATCCATTTTATATAAATATTATGTGTTACAAAACTTATCTATTAAATAATTACCAAACATAACTACTATAAATTCATATGATCATAATACTCTTATAAATAAAAAAAGGAAAACAAATGGATTTATGTGATTGGTTGTAACTAGTTTGTAAGGTTTGTACAAATCGGGGTGGTTTGTATTTAACGGATCATGTATGCATGTATGCATGTATGCATGTATGTATGTATATGTATATAGACTTGGGATCACGTGAGACCAGTCTGTTTTTGTGAGACCCATAAGACTTGTAATATCACTTTCTTACATTTGAAATTTCACAGCAAAACGTTGTGAATGTAACCTTCACAATGTTTTTGCTATGAAGGTTCGGCTTTCTTTTATCTTCACAGCATTTTGCTGTGAAGTTTAAAGTGTAAAAAAAATGGTATCACGAGTCTCACAAAAAACAAGTTGGTCTCACGTGAACCCAACCTTATGTATGTGTGTGTGTGTGTATATATATATATATATATATATGTATATTTGTATGTAAAGGGGTCATTCAAGGAAGAACTTAGTAATTTTTATAATCGTGAGATCCAATCTCTCAACAACAAATCAAAGGTTAAATTAGAAAATTAATAATTTTATTAATTTTAACTTAAAATCATAATTAAAAGCATTTTAGGGATTTTAAAAACTCCTCTGCTCTCTCTGGCGAAACTTATGTAAATACACATTGTGATACCTAACAAAACATCGTAAAAAAAGATACATACAAACGATATTCACTGTGATACCTTTGTAAAACAACTAAAATAACAAAAATACACATTGTGATACCCTTTGTAAAGTAACGAAAAAAATGTACATTATGAATGACTTAAAAACGCAGATACATTGTGATACATGTGATATATTATGAATATTATCATTGTGATATACTTTGATCCACAAACATTTTTAAAATACAATATATATTAGTAACTAAAATTAATTAAATATTTTCTATAAAAATATAAATTAAATCTTTTGATGAGTTGTTATAAAATAAATTACTAAATTATCCTTTTTATCTTATTTAAGAAATATCCTTATGTATCTCAAATGAGTGTTTCGCATTGGATCTAACAGTTATCATAAACTACACAATTCTCATTTGATAAGACCCCTTATATATATATATATATATATATAGAGAGAGAGAGAGAGAGAGAGAGAAAGAGAGAGATGAGCGATCAAATGAAAACCGTCTCCATTTGTGTAAACCGTGTAACCTAATCTCATCCATCCATTTTCTTGATCGATGGTCAAGATTAATTTAGTTTATTGTAGGAAATTAAAAAAAAAATTATATTAAATTTTTTTTATATCAGCAAAAAGGGCAAAATTGTAAACAAAATACATATTCTCTAACATCCATGAACCAGTTTCACCTTTATGACACCTGTTTCATATACATTAATTTTTTTTATTTCACTCTTGATTTGATGAATTCATTCATTTAAGCCTTACAATCTTCAAAATTCTGGAGCAGATTACAATATTAAAGATTCTGGAGCAGATTCATCATGCAATTATTTCATGACGAACCAAATACATTATGCACCCGTTTCACTACTCATTGTTCAATTACGCCATTAACCAGTTTCATGTAAATTAATTTTCTTATTTCACTTCTGATTTGATGAATTCATTCCTATAAGCCTTGCAATCTTCAAGATTCTGGAGCAGATTACAATCTTCAAGATTCTGGAGCAGATTATAATCTTCAAGATTCTGGAGCAGATTCATCATGTACCCGTTTCATCATGCAATTATTTCATGACGAACCAAATACATTATGCACTCGTTCCATTTTCCATTTCATCTACTAAATTGATCAACTACACCATAAATGAAACGAGGTTCACCATGAAACCAGTTCACTACTCATCGTTCAATTACGACATGAACCAGTTTCACCTTCATGAAACATGTTTCATGTACATTAATTGTTTTTATTTCAATCATGATTTGATGAATTCATTCCATTATGCCTTACAATCTGTAAGATTCACCAGTATATTCAATCGTATCACAATATATCAAGTTCAAATTTTTAATATTATAATATAATTAAATATTTAAATGTTATCATTTATAAGATTTCTTTTATTACGTTTCCTTAATTAAGATTTATTAATAATTTTCATATTTAATAGAAATATTATAAATGACCGAAATACCCTTATTGATTAAATTTAACTAGAAAAAAATGAAATTTTCCTATTGATCGAAATTAGTTTACACGCTTTTTTTAGAAATGCACGGTTTTCATTTGAACGTGCCTATATATATATATATATATATATATATATATATATATAGGCTAAGGTTATTTTACAAACCAATGAAATCTAACAAACTGTACAAACCATGTGGTTCATTGTTTAATTGAATAAAATTGTTCCATGAAAGTGTTTAATATGATGAAATTGTTTCATATATTTTTGTTTCTATATGAAAATGAAATCGTTTCTTGTATTTCTCATTTTGATGAAATTTGTGTCATACATTCTTTGATTAATCAAGCCTTATACATTTTTGATGAAATTGTTTCATATATTATTGACTAATCAACCCTCATAATTAAAAAAAAGTGAAAAAGAAATAAAAAAGTTATTGGTTGAATGAGGTTTGTTTGATTTGTTAGAGTTACATGGTTTGTAAAATAAACCAACCCTATATATACACTCCTTATGCAAACCATCCAAAGGTTACAAACCTTACAAACAAGAGTATTTATGTCTTTTTAATAAATTCGTGTTTTTAGGAATAGATCAACTTCCTTAAATATCATATAACAGATTTATATTAGAAATAATCTCTTGCTTAAAAATTTCATTCTCGGTTGCCATAATTGATTTCATCACCCTTTCTCCGATCATAACCATTTTGTTTTCCATATGAAACCAACCCAATTATTGGTTTTTATATGGAACATTAATCGTTTTTGTTACCCTAGTTTCATATTAGTTATGTTTCATGATAAGTCTCATTTTTTAGAGTTATTTCTTATTTATTGCTCCCATTTTACGTCTTTTAAACACCCAATTTCCTTGTTTTTTTTTTCGTTTATTCTAAATTTTTATAAAAATGATGAAACACAAAGGATGAGAATTTATTCCGAAAACCATCACTTTGAAATTGTGCCCACAGTGTCACCACAGTAGGAAGATTCTGAATTTATGGATAAGGATCAACTTTTTGGAGGGAGTTTTCTTGAAAACTTTTCTAAAAGGTTGTCTACAACTGGAACTACCTTTGAAGTATGAGTTTTTGATAAAAGAAGGAGGTGGGATGACTCTTTAACCACAAAATATATAAAGAGCTCATTTTCTATGTGTAATGGTGATCATCCTTATCCTTTCCTCCCATGTTTAAAGAAGCCAAGAGTTCATTTGAAGATCATCGCAATTCATTTGAAGTCTCTCCACATTTTACTCCTAAATTAAGTATTAACATTTAATTTTCTTGTATTAAGTTTCTTAGTTGTAATCTGCTGTCCATAGATTCACCACTGGAGCGACAGACTTTTATTCTATTTTAATGAAAGTTTCTTTTAAGATTTATTTCTTGTCTTCTATTATGCTTTCAATGTCTATTATGAGCTAATTACTTCTGTGGGTGTGGGTGTAAGTTAACTTAGGATTTTTATGCAACATTTTTGTGTTTTCATTCTTTGCCATTTCGTAAACTTGATCACTTAAGTCGGGACTAAAACTCAACATGGATAAGCCTATCACTTTGAATTGTTAATATTAAATCTTTGACCTAGAGATGGGTAGATTCAAAATACAGCTTAAGTGATGCACAAATATTTGAGAAAGTCTTTGATAATTACGTAGAGATACGAAATTTGTATTTATTTAGCTAAAGTTCCGATAGTGGAGATTTGTATTACAAAGAGATTTGAGTATGAATTTCTTTTTCTATTTAGCCAAATCAGCAAGCTTCAAAGTGAGGCGAGCGGGAACTTTGTGGGCACTATCTACAAAACTTCACTTTCAAGAGATTGAAATTTCTATAAACATTTCATAAGTTTATGACCATTATATTATTGTTTTTATCTTAAGGAATGCTTACACTCATCCCCATCTTTTATCTACAAGTTTATGTCGTATTTTATAGTTTTTCACCAACAAAAATCCAACTTTTAATCACAAATCGAAACATGCTCAAGAAATTCATGAAATTATTCTATTCTCAGTAGTTTAATCCCAGTGGAAAATATCTCGATAATTTACCACTATATTACTTGCAAGTGATCATATTATTGTCGTGCACTTGCACCGCCACTGTGCGGACATTGTGCCCAATGTGTGAACATGAACGATTCCAAGCCACCAAGTTTTTAGCGCTGCTGCCGACGATTGGTGCGATTTTTATCTTGAGATATTGACTTTCATTTGAGCTTTGGTCATTCGGCATATTCCGTGTTGTATGTCACGGCTACAACACAATGAACTTTTACCTCTCGATTTTGAATTAGAAAGAACCATTAGAAGACGTAGAAAAGGTATAAACAATTGGCAAAACGCCAATTTAAACCGTACCATGGGGAATAATCCACCACCACCTCATCGGGAAGCCACAGTTAAAATTTTCGATGATAAAACTAGAGGAATGTGGAACTACACAACTCGTGAATTCGGAACGAGTAGGACCGAAATAGCGGCAACAACTTTTGAACCAAAACTGTTAATGTTTCAAATAATCTCCGCAATGAGTCAGTTTGGGGGGGTTATCGGCTAAATATCCACACTCTCATCTAAAATCTTTTATAGAAATGATGGGAAGCTACAGTTAAAATTTTCGATGATAAAACTAGAGGAATATGAGACTACACAACTCGTGAATTCGGAACGAGTAGGACCGAAATAGCGGCAACAACTTTTGAACCAAAACTGTTAATGTTTCAAATAATCTCCACAATGAGTCAGTTTAGGGGGATTATCGGCTAAATATCCACACTGTCATCTAAAATCTTTTATAGAAATGACAGGTAATTTTAAAATTCCCGGAGTTACACAAGAAGCCTTACGCTTAACATTTTTGCTTTACACATTAAAGGATAGAGCTAGAGCATGGCTAAATTCTCAGCCACCAAACTCGATCCTCACTTGTAATGATTTGGCGGAATTTTTTTTTTAAATTACTTTCCTCCAACAAGGAATGTGAAGATTAGAAATGAATATATGACGTTTCATCAAGATGAGGATGAAACGATTTTGGATGCATGGGAGAGATTCAAGGACCTTCTATGGGGGTGTTCTTATCATGGAATCCCTCACTGCATTCAATTGAAAACATTTTACAATGGGCTTTCCAATGCCGCAAAAATTTTCATTGATGCAACAGCCGGTGAAGCTTTCACAGCTAAAATCTATAACGAAGGATATGACATTTTGGAGAAAAATTCTAATAATAATACTGAATGGTCAAACCCTCGTTTTGTTGTTCCTAAGACCGCCTCGAGCATTCATAAACTTGATGTCATCTCTTCTTTAAATGCACAAATTGTAGTTTTAACTAATTTGGTTAAAAACTATTTAAGCTTAAATGTGGAAAAAAATAAGCCCAATCCATAATGTCTAATCCACCTATGACCGAATCTTTGTATCTTTGGCAGTGAGGGTCATTCTAATGAATATTGCCCCAGAAACCCCGCCTCGATAAATTATGTTGGGACCATGCTAGAAATAGTTCATTCTCTCCCACATATAATCCGAATTAGCGGAATCACCCCAATTTTTTATGGACCGAAAATCCTAGACTTCAACCCCCCGAGGCAACCAAGTTCAAAATCGGCCACCAAATCCCCCAGGATTTGGACAAGGTGCTCCTTACAATTACAAAAGTGGGAAATCCTCACAACCACACTTGCCTAGGAAAAAAATGGATCGGACGATAACGGTTCAATCAGATCATTACTCAAAGGTTTTAAAAACCAAACCAATGCAATGTTAAGAAGTTTCAAAACCCAACTCGGCCAATTTGTTGCCAATCTCAAGGATAGACCTTTAAGAACTTTGCCTAGTGACACGGAGACCCCTAAGTGTAAGGAGCATATCAAGGTCGTAACCTTACTAGGTGAAGATAGTTCAAGAGTCACACAAATGAAGCCTCCGGAAAACCGACCCATCAAAACGAGGTTTCGCACGCTTTTGATAGGTCAAAATTTTCCAATTTTATGTCCTCCCAATAGAGAAAACCAAAATTCAGCTTCTGTCTAGAAAAGAATCCCTGCATCCACGTCCAACACCAAACAACTCTCATCTTACACTTCCCATAGTGGAAAATTGTGCCTACTCTCCGGGAGAAAAAGTCCAGCCAACCAACTCCAGATTTGCACAATCCTTTTCCAGAAAGATTGAAAACCAAAACAGTGGACAAGCAATTTAAGAAGTGTTTGGACATTTTTAAGAAACTTCACATTTATATACCTTTGGTAGAGGCTCTTGAGCAAATGCCAAGTTATGTTAAAATTTTGAAAGATATTTTAAATAAAAAAAGAGAAGGTTGAACGAATTTGAGACGGTTGCTTTGACCAAGAATGTAGCGTACTTCTTACTTGAAAAATTCCTCCTAAGCTTAAAGACCCAAGAAGTATCACCATCCCATGTTCTGTAGGAGGAAAAAAGTAGGTCATGCCCTATGTGATTTAGGGGTTAGCATAAATCTTATGCCATTATCAGTTTTTAACAAACTCGGAATAGGAGAAGTTTGTCCTACTACTGTGACCTTACAATTGGCGGATAGGTCTATTACTTATTCCTAGGGTAAGATAGAAGATATTTTGGTCCAAGTCGATAAATTTATCTTTTCGGCCGATTTTCAAGTGTTAGATTATGGAGCTGTCAAAAATGTCCAACCATTTTAGGTCGAACCTTTCTTGCGATCAGGAGAACATTAATCGATGTACAAAAAGGGGAGTTAACTATGGTTATCAAGAAGTGAAGTTCAACGTATCAATTCCCTTAAGTTTCATGGAGAGATTGAGGACTGTTCAGCTATCTGTGCTTTAGGTGAAGATCTAGAGTTAAGTTTGATTGACTCTCCCCATAGTGGTAACACCGTGGGAATATCTGAGGACATGATGGAGGAAAAATTTGAATTGGAAGATTTAGTTGCATTTGAATAACTTGACTTTAAAGATAGAACTGTTCAAGCCCCATCCATAGTGCAAGCCCCAGAATTAGAACTAAAGCCACTCTTTAACCACCTTAAGTATGTTTATCTTATGGAAAAAGAAAAATTGCTAGTAATTATTTCCTCAAAATTAAGTAATGAGCAAGAATTAAGATTGATAGAGGTGTTGAAAGCTTACAAGAGATCCATAGGTTAGACCATTGTCGACATTATGGGTATTATTCCGTCTCTTTGCCAACATAAGACAATTTATATTTATTGTGTTTTTATTTTGATATTTATTGTTAATGTGTGTGTGTGTGTATATATACATACATCTAAATATAATATTATATACATATTATGTTGATGATTTTAATGTCATCAATTATTTAGGTGTGCTTGTGATTCACTTGAGATCGATTAAGCTGATAAGGCAAACATAAGTGAGTTAGGAGGTGCAGAGTGCACACTTATAAATGTTTCCCTTAGATCCCCATAACCCCTTGCGGGGTTCTAGGAGAAGCGCCCCTAGCAAAAGAGTCGAACTTAGTAAAATTTCCACCAAGTGTAAGTCTGATAATAGGTTCATACATCTAATCCTTGTTGAATTAGAGATTTGATCCTTCTATATTAGAGATTTGAAATGTGGTTTCGGACTTGAGAAAATTAGCTAAGTCCTAAGTCTGAGTTAATGATGTCAGAGACCTGAACTTTTGTGTTTAGATTTGTTTCAGACTAAGTCCAAAGTCTGAATCACTGGATTCATAAATCTAAACCTTCTGTCCAGACTTGTGGTCTACTATAAGATTTAGTCCCAAATTGAGTCAAACTACGATTTTGGACTCTGATCTGACTGTAACTTCTCTTCAATCTTATCCATTAACGGTTATTACCGTTCAACCGCTTGTAACCGTTGATCTCTCATTTAAATAAGTAAAAACGAGAATCTGGGTATATGTATCTCGATTTCACATCCTTTAAAATTAAAGAGAAAACTCAAGAATTATCCCAATACTGAATTTGTAAACCCAACGTTATTAAGATTAAATTATTGTATTTAAAAAATATTACACACACGATTCTTAATATTATTCAATCCTATCCTCCATATCTAACATATTGGCTATAACATGAAATTTAATAATTAAAAAAAGAATTTATTTATATAATTGGTCAAAAAAGAGGATAATTGTTCTTTATCATTTATTTAAATAAACAAACAATTCATCAAAAGTCATGAATAATTTATTTTTTATTCGTGTAATGAGTGCTTGTTCTTACCTATTAAAATGCAATTATTACCAATTAAAAATGGTTAGAGTCAACAAAGTGAAATGAGAACCTTAGCTAACTTCTTATTATTCTTTTGGAACATATGTATATAACAATTATTCACAAACCTTTATATTTTATTACAAATCATATAAATTAATCTTTTAACTCTTCATTTTATATATATCGTTTTTTTTCTATGTGTAATTAATATTGAATACGAAAAGGGTTTTTTTTGTCATTTTCATTTGATGCTGTTTTGTGGTGATCATTAATTATCGTGTCGATTGCCATATCTAATGTATAGATGATATTGTTTATTTTGTAGTTGGTTTCATGTCTATTTTCATTCACACTCCTTAATTGTGTTTACGTAACCGAAAGATATTATGAGTTCATTGAAAGATACCTTCGAGTCTTGGGTTTAATCACTAATGTCTTATATATGAAACTAGTTGTATCAACCGTGGAACCATTTTGTTTCGTCTATGAAATATTATATGAAACACAAATCACCAAACGTCAAAAATGATTTACATATGGAACATCATAACATGTTCCATATATAGCAAAACCGTATGTTTCATATATGAAGCTACAACTTTATGATTTATCAATGAATCCAAGCATTTTTTTTTTCATATATGAAACGAAAACATTATTTAGTCTCGCTCCTTTTTTAGTATATTGTGCAATGTTAAAACCCTACATATGTATTTGCTTTATATACAAAATCAGATAAACAAATAAGAATTCCATACCTCAATTTCTCTCGTTCCTACTATGATTTTGTGCTAGATCCGCCATAAGCGGCAGTTGTTCATCAAATACTTTTTGTCAAATTTTGAGGACGAAAACAAATCGATTTTTCATATGAAGCAAGATTTGATATGTGTGAATCTTTCAGTGACTTTGTGAGTGAAGATTGAAGAATATAAACTTACAATCGGGTGAGGATTCTTTAGGGAAGTTTGTATCTTCCATATTTGGAATTGTGGAAGATTCCAAGATTGCCCTTAAACGGTTTTTTCCAGGAATAAACTCACTATATTTTTCATCAAAATTTCATAAATACAACCACTTTTGAACGCATTGTTGACCAAACTCAAGAACGATTAAGATACGGTTGTAGGGTTCGTACAATTTAAAGGCCATGAGGTTTATACAACCTTGAGATTCATGCAAACAGATCTCAATGCAAGTATACACATTGATTTTTTATCGTCTATTAATGAGCAATAATGGTAAAAGTACCAAATATTGATCCACATGGAAGGCTTGCAAAGTTCTTTTAAAAATTCCAATCTTTAAAAGACAACTTCTAATGGTGAAATTGTTGAAATTGCTTTGTGGGTGAATTATCAAACTAAAGAAATCAGTAATAAGAAGAAGCAAAGGGTGCAAAGGTTTGTTAAGACAAAACAAATGATCAAGAAGAAAGATGCTATAGCGGCACTGAACAGTCCTATATCACCACTGAATGGTGTTATAGTACTGTCACAGTTATCCAACTATCAATTCAAACAGCCTCCTAAGAGTTCATACAAGCCCACTGCTATCGATACGACTTCATTTATGTTAAACGTCGTGAATCTTAACGTGACACAACACCGTATGGATATAACACTTGTCATGTACTACAACTCTCTATAGTCTTCTCATATCAAAACATACTTTCATATCTATTGTAGCTCTAAGAGCTAACACATTTTCATACATATAATTAGTTATCAAGTAATCATATGTAATATTCAATGAAATACTATTAAGTTGAATGAATAACTAGTGGAAAATGCTATAATGGAAGCAGCATCTACTTTCTCACCGATTTCAGTTTTAACTTTCCCTTACACCAAAATTAAGCCGATTAGTCCATCATTGCTCGATTTCTTCTTACGCAAGATGTAATGACTAAAATGTAATCGACTGAAATAGAAATTACAAAAAGTAAAGTGCATAAATTGATTGACAAGAAATGAAACTCACAAGATAAGTAACAATGTTATAGGAATATAAATGACTGAAAGTAAATTTCTTGGAATTGTAAATGACTAAATGTGCATAAATTAAATTGCTTGAATATAAATGACAATGATGTTATACTGGAAATATAAAGACCAATAAAAGGTAATTTAAGGGAAGAATGAACAATGCTTGAAAACTTTGATTCCGGAAAGTAAATGCAAACAAGAAGTACTTGAGAACTTATAATTACAAACTACTAATCACAACTTGCTACCACAACAAAAAATCGTAAAATACTAGAATTAAATACTAACTTCAAACTCCAAACTAACACAAAAGTTAACTTCAAGACTTCGCAAGAGCTAACAAAAGCTAACTTCAAGACTCCCTGCCAAAACCAGTTAACCTCCCAAAAACCAATACAAAAGGAAACTCAAAAACACACTACAACCGAATCTATTAAAACAAATGAAGCACCTTCATTTTTCAGGGGAAGAAGATTAGCCACCAAGTTTCCAAGCCCGTTAGGAGTAAAAGACAAAATATCAATCAAAAGCCCAACAACATCTTCAGCCATCAACACAAAACTTGTCCACCAGGTAACAAGCCCTCACAGTGCTACATCATCAAAACCCCTTCTGCCTAGATTACTCCTGCCCAGATCAGTGCTACAGGACTTGCCCATCTGGTATAAATTTAAATTTTAGCAAGATTAGAAATAATGTCCATAAAATGCTTAAATTCTATTTCTAACTCCATAAACTGTAAAATTGTATATTATAGAATAAAAGTCTCAAATACTGAATTTTGAAAAAATAAAATTAAGAAAAGATGGAGAAATGGTGTTACAGGATCATAAATAGACACTCATCAACCATATATATAGAGCACAACATGTGTCCGAATTTTTTACGTTCATCACTAATAATGAATGCAACTTTTTTGCAATATTCATATGAATGTTATATCATTCATGATGAATATCCTGTGAATGTCTGTGACACGTGGCACACTCTCCTTTGTCTCCCTATTCACAAGGAACTTACCTATATATAGGGTCAGGTTCAAACGAGAAAGTGGTTAATTTGCGAGAAGATGATAAGTTTCAATATCGTATATGATTACACGCATGATACACACACTTAATCATATGTGATTAAACACATATTGCATTGACAACATATAGCTTCGCCAACTTTGAGAGTTTCTAACCAAATATGATTAAGCATGCATAACACGTGTAATTATATATGAACTTGGAACTTCTTTTTCTACTAAATTGATTAATTTGTCGCATGATCCTTCCCCACTCTCTCTCTCTCTCTATATATATATATATATGTGTGTGTGTGTGTGTGTGTGTATGGTTAGGTTCAGGGAAAACCGAAAAAAAAATCAGAAAACACTCTAGTAATCATTCATCTTTACAACATGCATATTCGCATACAAGTAAGTTGTTTGGTATGCCCATGAGCATAACATGCACATGTGTATTAAAACCAAAAAACATCTTCAGTTATTTGTATGCACGCGTGCATACTATATAGATGAGTGTTTATGAGAATGTTTCTCAGTTTTTCAACTTTTGGAGGTTTTCCCCATGAACATCACTATATATCATAAATGTACTCGTGCAATGCAACATGATTCAATCACACTTATTAAGATGAGTACTCAAACCCTTTATATCCTAGTCCATATTTTCAAACACTCGTTTTTATTTTAATACGTTAAAATCATCGATAAACTCTCCATCGATATCCTCTATGTCCTAGTATTCAAACCCTCGATATCCTAGTCTATATTTCATTATATTATCCATCAATCTCGCTTGTAAAGGTGAGTAGTCAAACCCTCTATATCCATATTTTATTCTATTCTCCATGACCCTCTATATCCTAGTCCTTAAATGTTATCGTGCAATGTAACATAAATTGTTTGAAGTTTATCGATTTTATTTTAAGACTCTAACATTTATTATTTATTAGAACGTCTTTACTAGTTAATTAGATATCAATTAGTTTTAAGAAAATTTAACGTGCAATTTTTTAAGAAACTGTACATATATACGTGGCAACAAGCTACAAAATTTCAGTTTCAAAAGATCTTAAGAACACGGTTTAAATGTTTTCTACGGTGGTAAATATTTAGTATGAACATACTCACATGTAAAGATACTAGTAACCGAAATTTGGTAAATACTCGTTTTCTAATATAATTTGTTTGATTAAAATTTTAATTATACTTAAAATAATTTAGATTTAAAAAAATAAGTAAATCAGTGTAGTTTATCAATTGGTTTATTTAGTTCAAACATGATGTTTAACAAGTCTTATTATGTTCAAAAACTAATCATCAATTAGTTATATTTACTTTATTTTCTGATAGAACTTTGACAAAAATATTTATTCGTCTATAACCATTACTTGTAACTTTTAATTGTTTTCATTAATGTTAGAAGGTGTAATATTCTATCTAAAATAAGTAATATATATATATATATATATATATATATATATAGTTGGTATTTGGGTAGGCAAAAAGAGTAATAAAACAAAAATGAGAATAATAAATTTTTTAAAGCAAAACATAAATTAATTAAATTAAGATCTCTTTTGTTTGAGAAGTTCCATACAAGGAGATAAGAGCATAACCCCCAAATCAAAAGAAAAAAAAAACATATTCATTAATATCTATATTTTACATGTTTTATTTATTTTCTAGTTATAAAATTCATACATAAAATTTATCCAATTTATTAGGAAAATGTTTTACATATATTTTATAAATCAATTAAATTAACAAAAATACATTTTTTTTATTGTTTTTCTTTGAGAAGGAAAAATGCTCCAAAAAACCACACCATTTATCTTCCAACTTAAGTTTCCTAATTTGCTTTGTGATAAAATAAGCTGATTAATAAAATAAACAAAAATACAATAAAATAGTTTAAAAGAGGGAATAAAATGAGAGGCGGATAAGGTAGGATGCCAAAAACACAAAAAAGTTCACTTCTCTATTTATTTATTTATTTATGGGGTATACTACAAATTTGGTCCCAAATAACACACTTTTTGTCCTTTTAGTTTTGAAAGCAAAAGATGATTATCGTAGTTTGTAAAAATGTTTGAATTTGATATATTTTTTTAATAGTCATTAGGGGCGTAAATGAACCGAACATTCGACGAACCGTTCGTGGACCGTTCGACAGAAAGTTCTTTTATGTTCGTTTATTTAATAAATGAACGAACATGAACAATTTTTTTGTTCGTTTAGTTAAACGAACGAATATGAACAAGAGTCTTGTTTGTTCATTTATATTTGTGAACGTTCGTTCATTTACCGTCCGTTTACGTTCATTTATATTCGTTCATTTATGTTCGTTTATATATTAAAATTAATATATAATCTTTTATATATTTACTTTGAACTTAAATAATATTTATATTCGTTTATGTTTGTTTATTTAATAAGTGAACGAACATGAACAATTTTTTTGTTCGTTTAGTTAAACGAACGAACATGAACAAGAGTCTCGTTCGTTCATTTATGTTCGTGAAAGTTCGTTTAGTTACCGTCCGTTTACGTTCGTTTATGTTTGTTTATATATTAAATTTAATATATAATCTTTTATTTATTTACTTTGAATTTAAATAATATTTATTTATGTTCGTTTAGCCCGTTCGTTTATATTCGTTCGTTTACGCTCGTTTAGTATGTTAATGAACAAACATAAACAAACACGAACACACCTGATTTCTAAATGAACAAACACGAACACAAAGATTTTCATTCGTTTACAGTTCATATTCGTTCGTTTGTTCGGTTAAGTTAAACGAACAAAAATGAACAAGTCTCTGTTCGTGTTCATTCGGTTCGTTTACATCCCTAACAGTCATTAAAAAGTTCCTGTAAATAAGGGAAATTTCATCTTTTTATGGTTTTTTGTCTTTTACCCAATAAAAGTCAGTTTTATAATTGTGGTTCTTGTGGTTTTTGATTGTGTAAAAGACAAAAAAATCAATAAGCTCTTCCTTTCACGTAAGTTTTAATCGGCCACTAAAGGGAGGGATCAAATTTGAACGTTGTTGCAAATCATGATGATCATCTTGTAATTTCAAAACTTCAGAGTTTGAAAACTGTTATTTTTTAGAAACCACAAGAACTAAAATTTTAGTTTACTCTTATTTATGTATAGTTTCAATGGTGTTAAGTAAATATAGTAGAAAAACTATTTTTCCAATTAAATCGGATTATTATGGTATAAAAATTGTAGAATATTGTTCTGATTCGTACCTCTAAGATGAGGATAAGACGAATTATACGAGTCTATTCAATAAATTAAAACAAGCTAACATTAAAAATTGGAAAAAAAATCAATAATTTTATAAGAATCATAAAAGATCGAAAATATTATGTATTTTAGAAAATATTCGACAGTGAAATCTTCAACATCTGTGAGTCGTATTCGAGTTAAACAATAAGGTGGTATGAGAGATTAAAAAACTTAGATAAAGTTTAATTAGAAAAGAAAGATAAATATGACAGGAAAAATAAGATAAATATGAATTAAATAAAGTTATATGTTTTTAAAATAAATATTTTTTATAACTTGATTGGTGAGACAGAAAAGGGATAGAGAATTTTAAGATTGTATGTTGGAAATTAACAGAGCAAGAAAGTAATTAGGTGCTAAAGAACTTGATTAAAAAATGAAAAATCAAGAGCTCTTTTAAAGTCCTTACAGATAACTGTAATCTTATCAAAAAAATCTAGATAATGAGAAAGAGATAAAGACTAAAACAGATGAATGATAAAAACTAAATAGATAAAGACTAAAACTAGAACTCTGATCTTCCTTATCTTAAACATTGAATCACTCAACTTTCAATAATCCCCCTTGATTCAAAGTTGACAACTCCCAACTGATCTCAAAGTTCTTCAGACTTTGTTGTTGGAAGTGACTTAGTGAATACATCAGCTACCTGTTGATCAGATTTGCAAAAAATCTAGCTTAAGTTCTTCATTGGCCACCAAGTCTCTTATAAAGTGATGCTTAATATTAATATGTTTTGATCTTCCATGCAACACTTGGTTCTTTGTCATTGCTTTTGCTGATACGTTATCAGATAAGATCACTATTGCATTCTTTTGTTCTTGATTCAAATCTGCCGACAATCTTCTCAGCCATACTGCTTGACATGCAGCCGTTGTTGCAGTAACATACTCTACTTTTGTAAAGGATAAAGCAATCGTGGTTTGCTTCTTTGATACCCATGTTACAGCTCCTGATCCGAAGTTAAAAAGGTTTCCAGTAGTACTCTTTATATCTTCATGAGAGCCAGCCCAATCACTGTCAGTGTACCTTTTTAGTTAGAACTTCTCTTGTTTTGAATACCATATTCCATAAGAGACAATACCAACAATATATAGACAGATTCTTTTTGTTGCTTCAAAGTGATAGACACTTAGACAGTGCATGAACCTTGAAACTAAGCTAACAACAATAAGCTTCTCACGCACATTCATCAGTGTTGTAATTGTTTTGCATCCTACCATGCCAAACTGCTTCAGTATATCCATAGCATATTTCTATTGAAATAGAAATATAACATTCTTGGTTTCCTTTACTTCAAGGCCTAGGAAGTAATTCAATTCTCCCAGATCTGTCATCTCGAACTTGTCTTCCATAGATTTTCTAAATTCTGCAATAAGTTATGCAGACGAACCAGCATAAATAATATCATCTACATTTAGACTTACTAAAATAATGTTTTATTCTCCTTTCTTTTTAACGTATAAAGTTGGTTCATTGAGACTCCTCTTGAATAAATGTTCATGAAAGAACTCGTCTATTTTGTTGTACCAAGCTTGCGAGGCTTGCTTTAGCCCGTATATAACACCCAGAATCACATTTGCATATAATCACATATTTCATATATCATGAACTACAATTCACACATTTGGTCTCAATATATACAAAAACTGCATTACAAAAGTAACTACCTAATTTTTTTTCCACATAATCCCAATACAAGACTTGTAAATATAACAAGTATTCAGGTACAATAATATCACATCATCCCAAAAATCCACATGCAAGCAATCATGAATCCCTCTATAATTTTCCCTTCCTCTTTATCGTTCGATTGTGTCTGACCTATAATGCTCATTTTAAAACACCAACATGAGGGTTGGACCATGAGGTCTAGTGAGAAATCTCTTTTCTTGCTATTATGGGGTGAAAATCACCAAAACACTTTTATAAACCTATATTTGTATAAATAACAAATAAACAACATTTTATTGTACAAACCTATTTTTGTCGCATCAAAACGATAAGACAACACCTACTGATTACATCAAGCAATAAAGTAACCTATTTATCGCCTCACATAAAAACTTATCACATCATCTAGATAAAAACCACAATTTCCTTGCATCACAAAGGTGAGACAACCCAATTACCTCGCATCACACAGGTGCGAGAAACAATCTCATCGCATCCAATACATGTGATAAACACATCTTGTCACATCAATAGGATGCGATAACTCAATTTGTCACATCACAAGGGTGCGATAAAATCACTCATCGCGTCAATAGGATGTGATAACCCAAGGTCATTGCATTATAAGCATGAGATAAACCCAAGTCAACACATCATAAGCATGCGATAACAATTCTTCATTTTGATCAAATTCCTAGTTTTCAAATACAATTAATTACGCCACCCTTATCCCATAATACAACTTTCCTGAATGTCACTCTTATCCCAAAATGCACTTCTCCTGATTATGTCGCTCTTATCCCATAATATACCTCTTCTGATTATGTCACTTTTATTCCAATCATTTGATAAAAAACAAAATTATGCTAAAAAATAGCATAATAATAGTGTTGGTCCCAAAAGGGTCTACAAGAATACTAAACAG
>NC_037530.1:30070915-30075873 GCF_001531365.2 Cynara cardunculus var. scolymus
AAAAAGGGATTATCAACAAATCAATGAGAGAGAGGATCAACAAATAGTTTTCAAAACACCCACATGTAAAGAACCATACGGTTCTATTTAATACTATAAAAGGAAAGTTTTTAAATAATACTCACCTTATGAATCACAGAGATGGAGACTTTAAAACAACAACAATTCAAGGAATTAATCACAGAAATCAACTTTTTCTTTTTCCCCTTTTGGTTTATGTTTTGTTCAGCTTAAAGAATGCGCACAGAAGGTTTTTCTCTATTTTTACTTTCTTACTTTTTACCATCCCCATTAGATAACACAAAATATCTCATAATAATAAAATACAATAATAAGAAATAGTGGTGGTTTTAAATCATTTTAAACATATTAACAAAATAAACCCATCAACTTACCACCCTTATTCAAAAATAACCCCAAAATTAATAACTGATAACTCGGTTATCACACCATACGACGCCTTTTTGAGTTTGTACACCTTGTTTTCTTCCCCTGGAACTTCAAAGCATTCTGGTTGTTGCACATAAATCTCTTCCTTGAGCTCTCCATATAGAAAAGCGAATTTCAGATCATACTGATTAGCGGTCCAATCCATTTGAGCTGCAAGTGCGAGGATGATTCTCACAGTCTGAAATCGTGCCATTGGTGCGAAGGTCTCTTTGAAGTCTACTCTATATTCTTGTGCATATCCTCGTGCTACTAACCTTGTTGTGTGCTTTTGTATTGTTCCATCTGAATGATACTTGGTTTCGAAAATCCATTTAAGAATGATCGCTTTCTTTCCTTCATCTAGATTAACTAGCTTCGAGGTTTCATTCTTCTCAAGGGCATGGATTTCTTCTTTCATAGCCTTCTTACACACTTTTTTCTCCTATTGCTTCTCTTGGTGTTACTGGATCTTCAACAAACAATGCAAAATCACAATTTTCTTTTTCAATTTCGAACAATCACTTTAGAGTTCTACCACACTCACTTCATCTCAAATTAACTTCTTCTTCACTTGTGTTATCTAGAGATGTCTTTGAACTGATCTTGTTACTCGGAGTTGTCTCTTGAGGGCTGTTTGAAAAGTTATTTGATTCAGTAGGTTGAGAACTACCTTGTACTTTCTCTTGTATATTTTCTTATGAAATTTTTCTTGTATTACATCCATGTTTGGGTTAACATGACTTGAACTTGTATCCCATCCTTTCTGTTCATTAAACTTCACATCTCTACTAACAATGTTAGTTTTTTTATCTAGGTCAAAAAGTATATATGCCTTGGAGTTTGTACAATATCCAATAAACATATATTTCCTTGATTTTTAATGTAATTTGTGTCTACCTGATGGTATCAAGGCATAACATACATATCCAAATATACGGAAATGATCAATAGATGGTTTGAATTCATATCAGGCATCATATGGTGTGATATTCCACATGGCTTTTTTGGGAGATAGGTTGATCAGACACATTGCAGTTACCACTGCTTCTACCCAAAATTCATCTTGCACGTTTTTGAACTCAAGCATTGATCTGGCCATTTCAACTATAATACGGTTCTTTCACTAGGCTATACCATTCTGTTCAGGGGTATAGGGAGTTGTGAGCTCTCTTTTGATTCCTTCTTCAATAAGAAATCGTTGAATTCTTTATAAAGGAATTCACCACTTCTATCTGTCCTTAAGATTTTCAGTTTCCCGTACATTGTTTTTCTGTCAGTGCTTTGAATTTCTTGAACGATTCAAAAGCTTCTGACTTGTGTGTGAGAAAATAAACCCAACTCATCCTTGTACAATCATCAATAAAAAGTTAGATAACAAAAAAGAGATAAAGAACATATAAATTCTAAAAACTAAATAGATAAAGACTAAGACTAGAAGTTTGATCTTCCTTAAGGGTCTGTTTGTTTTTTTTCAAAATTACCTCTTAATACCTCTGAAGTCTGATTCGTTCAGACGTTTTGGTATTAATAGCGTTTGTTTTATTTCTAAAAATAAGAGTTTAAGAGCTCCAAATGTTCTCTAAAATTTTAAGTGGTAAATATATCCCTTAATACCTCTTAATCCTAATTCATCCTCTATCAAATGGTTCTTTTTTTTGGCTGAAAGAGATTTATTAGCAAAAACTATTTATTTTTTATATTTTGTAAAAAAAAACTATTTATCTTTTATGTTTTTGCACTAGTTTGACCGATTCAAATTTCAGATTTCAGACTTCAAAGATAAAAACAAATAATCTTACTGATCTAGATTTTAGAATTCAAGATCACCTCTTATAAATCAGAAGTGAAATCAGACTTCAGACCTAAGCACCTCTTAAAAAACAAATACCACCTTAAACTTTGAATCACTCAACTTTCAACACTGTAAATTTTTATTTGACATATGATGATATGCGTAGTAGCCTTAAACCTGGCTTGGAGGTTGAGAAGGATTCTAGATCCCACATATTTGATCATTAGGACATAACTTAGCAACCCAACTCTCTATTCACCCTCTCTCGAGTTCTAGCAAGAATCATCAAAATAAAAGAGTCTTCGATATGGCCATGAAATTGGGTACAAATGCAACAAGATTTAAATGTATGATTTTTATGTTAAAAATGTGTAATAATATTATATATATCGTGTTAGATAAGTGATTAACATCAATTTCATGTTAAATGTATCGCTTTATAGCCATGAAATTGGGTACAAATGCAACAAGATTGTTGTTATGATGAATCAATAGCTAAAGTATTAGTATAAAGCGTTATTAAAAGTGACGTCTAACCGTGTTCTATGATGCAAATATATGTTCGTATTGTTTCTACGCAAAAAACCCCAAAGAATTATGATGTTCGTATGGTCAAAATTAGAGATGGCAACAGGGTCTAGGATATCGGGGATTGCAATCCCCATCCTTGCTCCCCACTCCCTATCCCCATCTCTGTTGGGAAACAAGTATCCTTCCCCATCCCCATCAGGTGTCCGAGATCAAGTTTTCTTCCCCATCCCCGTCAGGTGTCGGGGATCCCGTTTGGGGAATCGGGGATTTTTTTCCCGTTTACAAATTTTAATTTTCTCTATTTTATCTTTATAAATGTCAATTACACGTTTAAGTGATGTATTATTTTAAAACTTCAATTAACCGAATGTTAATGGTTGCATTTGTATAAGACTAGTTCAAATATATATATATATATATATATATATATATATATCAATTACAATATTTAATAATTCAAATTTCTTTGGACAATCAAACCAATATTATAATATATTTTAAAAAAATTATCATCATCAAAGATTGATTATATTGATCATATTTATGTGTTATATATAATACTCATTGGATTCGTTATTATTATAATACTATACACACATACATTTATATATTATACATAAAAACTTACTAATAAATACTCGAGGTTCGGGTTTGAGGGTATCCTCATCCTCGGCCCCGGTTAACAAATACGGGGATTCTCCATCCCCGTCCCCATTCTCGGTCAACTCGGGGATTTCTCGGTCAAAAAGTGTTCGAGTTTTGGTACGGCGTTTTTTGCCATGCCTAGTCAAATTTGACAAAATAGTACATACAAATCGCACAAACTACCTCTATGGAAGAGGCGGTGTGAGTAAGGTCGCCTACAAACATGAGCAAGACCAAATTTCACCTATGAACTCATACAAGCCCTATGCGAGAAAGAACACGAATTCCATATATATTTGCATACAAGTTCACATCAAGTTGATTATGAGAGATCAGTTGTGCGAGGTTTTTTGAGTTGCCTTCATCCAAGCAAGATCAAAAGCAACAGTACAGCTCACATAGAAGATTGTGTAAACCTCATGTTGTTTGCGGCGTGGTTTAGTTTAATATGTATTGTAGTATAAGTTAGTATCAGTCTTCAATAGCTCATTTAGACACTTAGTGTGTATGATGTATGCATGGTTACCAGTATCATTCGATTCAAACTACACTACATAGTCATGCATGTGAGCCGTTTTGTGATTTACCAAATGAGATACATGTCTATATATGTTTTCAGATGATCACATGATAATGACTTTTACATGTTTTAACATGATTAGCTTGTCAAACGTATGTTGCTATGAAAGTTATGTCACGCATGAAAAAATATTTCTAGTATGTCGTGTGTGGGAGCACATGTCGAAATGTCAATTCAGTTCAGAAAGTGACGATATCAAAGTCCATTTTATGAGTAGTACACGTTGCAAGGGTCTTTCTACTCTGTCAGGTCAACGTATCAGGCGTTCCGCGTTGTACGTAAAAGCTTAAGAGATCTCGATAGATAACATATGTATATATGTGTGCAAGTATGTGAAAGTAAATGCATAACCATTTTTATATATGAAAGTGTTTTCAAGTAAGGCATGATGTACTCTTTGAGCTTATTACCTTACTAGTGATATGTAGATATGTGTATTAGGGGATATTCGTTAATTACAGGGAATGAGAAAATTTAGTTGCATGCTAGGTTTAGATATGGTTGTATTTATTTTAACTCAAGTCCTTTTATAATCTAGTTTGTTTAGTACGTTAAAAACCAGTTGTATTTAGGGTTGTAAACGAACCGAACGTTTAGCGAATCGTTCGTGAACTGTTTGGCGGGAAGTTCGTTTATGTTCGTTTATTTAATAAATGAAAGAACATTAACAAATTTTTTTGTGCGTTTAGTTAAACGAACGAACATGAACAAAAGTCTTGTTCGTTCATTTATGTTCGTGAACGTTTGTTTATTTACGTTCGTTTATATTCGTTCATTTATGATCGTTTATATATTAAATTTAATTTATAATCTTTTATTTATTTAGTTTGAATTCAAATAATATTTTATTAAGATTTAAATTTTATCATCATTTTTTATCTTAATTTGAAAATTTTACCTATTCACTGTTCGTTTATGTCACTACTAGAAAATCAGGTATCAGCGACGACTATTAGCGAGAGAAAATTTCCCTCGCAGATC
>NC_037530.1:30077138-30083600 GCF_001531365.2 Cynara cardunculus var. scolymus
CGGAGTTGAGAGAGAAGTTGGAGGAAGAACGGAAGAAGAGGGAAGATTTGGAGGCCGAACAGGCCAGACAAGCTGCTGTATTAGCCCAACAGACTGCTGCATTAGCCCAACAGACCGCATTATCGGAGCATTTTGTTGCGTTTATGCGGCAGTCATGATACGTTTTCCCACCTCCCCCAAATCCCGATAGTTAGATTTTATGTATTCGAAGATTAAATTGTATGAATTTGAATATTTTAAATTGTATGAATTTGAATATTTTAAATTGTATGAATCCATATTTTAAATCGTATGAATTGGTTACTTTTGTTCACAGATTTGGTTTGTTATATATTATTATTTTCAGGTTTTTTAAAAATTAATACAGTTTTTATGTATTTTTGAAAAAATTATTTTTTTATTTTTTAAACATTAGCGACGGATTTGCGAGGGAAATTCCGTCGCTGAAAGTGCTTGAATTTCCCTCGCAAATCCGTCGCTGAAAGTTCCCTCGCAAATCCGTCGCTGAAAGTTCCCTCGCAAATCCGTCGCTGAAAGTTCCCTCGCAAATCCGTCGCTGAAAGTTTCCTCGCAAATCCGTCGCTGAAAGTTCCCTCGCAAATTCGTCGCTGATCCGCCGGTAAGTAGATCCCTCGCTGATCCGTCGCTGAAAGTGTCCGTCGCTGATTTCCGTCGCTGATCCGTCGCTGATTTCCGTCGCTGATCCGTCGCTGATAGCATTACCTACGACTGTTTGACCGACGGAGTATCAGCGACGGAAAGCCCTTTCAGCGACGGATCAGCGAGGGAATTTTCCCTCGCTGATACTCTGCATTTTTGTAGTGTGTTCGTTTAGGCATGTTCGTTTACGTTCGTTCGTTTACGTTCGTTTAGCATGTTAACAAACGAACACGAACACACCTGATTTCTAAACAAACGAACACAAACACAAAGAATATCGTTCGTTTACAGTTCGTGTTCGTTCGTTTGTTCGGTTAAGTTAAACGAACGAACATGAACAAGCCTATGTTCGTGTTTGTTCTGTTTGTTTACAGCCCTAGTTGTATTTAGACTTATTCACTGTTAAATTGTATTTCATTATTTATTTTAGTTTTTTAACATGCATTTGCCTGTTCAGTTGATTATGGTTGTAAGTTATCTCATGATTATATTTGTAAGTTAGGTCATGCACCTTGTTTCTCTTAAAAGAGAAACTAATTAGCTCACTGGATGAATATGGTAAGATCAAGAATTTTATCCGGTAAGAACGAGACAAGGACCATTTTATCATACATCATTATTGTATAAGAACTACATATATGTATCTATAAGGTACTCAAAAATATCTAACTGTATCAATTTTGTGTCAAGATAAATCAACCAATTATTGTAACAACCATACCAATTTAATTGGTACAAATTTAGTTGGTACCAATTTAATTGGTTGGTAGTACCATACGAACTATTTAAACTTGGTTGTTACGTGATATTAGAAGTTGTGTATCATGGTAATATTGTACCATACCGAGTTGTTTTTTAAATATTTGTTAATTAAAGTTTAACCCAATAATACAATATTTTTTTGATATTAAATAATAAAATTATCTTGTTTTCGATTTTGTTAAATTATAATACGGATGGATATATAAAACTTGATTGGATTTATTCGTTTAACCCTAACAACCTTATTAACTCATTGACCATGGAGGTGTGGAGGTGTGGATGACCACAATAACATCGACGCAGAAGATAGGTGACGACGAGCAAGGGAAGATTTGCAAGACGGAAGCGCTGATTGTAGAAGAAAGAGCGGTTGTTCGTGAAATTTGGGGACGCTGACTAAAATCCCTATTATTGGGTATTTAGGTTCTAACATCTTTTAATATTTTCAATGTCATAAGTTCCATGTCATTTTTTTAAATACATGTCATTTTTAGTTTGCATGTTCCGTGATGTATAAGTAAAGCAGGTACTTAAAAGTTTGAGATTTTACATCTTCGGTACCAAAATGAAACTTTTGAAACTACGTTACTCAAAATGTGAATGAAACTAAAGTATGTTACATTTACATATAATTTGCCCTAATTTAAGTAAATTGTAATCTTAACTTTTGCAATGTCGGTACAAAACTGTATCAACATATACCAACAATACAAAGCTGATACCAAATAGTGTTGGTTGATATATGATATAAATTTTTACGTACCAATTATAACTGATTGATATATATATATATATATATATATATATATATAAATAGTATCATACCATGTTAATCCTATATTTAACTCTAAATTCTATGTTAAAAATGTCCCTACATGGACGGGAAGTAAATAAATATAACAATATTTCATACTAATCAGTAATCACAATTAATAAGTATGTAGTTTTAATTCAAATGTTTGATTTTTCATAAAAACTATCTAAAAAAATTAATAATAACTAGAAGGGTACTCGCGCAATGCAGCAAGATACATCTCGATTTTAATGTTTTGTTTTATTATGTCTCCGTCGATGTTATAATATGATTTTATGTGGTACTGGAAAACGATAATGTTTTAATTTTTTTAATAAAATATAAATTTGAAGGTATCATAAAATTTTAAAAAAGAAAATGTATCGATTTTAGTTTAAAATTAAATATTTAAAAGTTATTTTTTTGTGTAATTTCTGTAATTCAAACTTTATTAATTGATATAAAAAAATATTTGGATTACAAATTACCAAAAAAAAAAGAACATATGTAAATATATTTTAAAACGCAAAGATATTATCTATTAGAATCGATTATAGGACATAATATTTAAAATTGGAATTACAAAACTGATGAAACGATTTTTTATTAGTACAACATCTCGAATGATTTTTCCTTCATCATAAGTAAATACCAACACTTATTTGTCATTGTTCCTAATAGATTGGAAAGATGAGTGACTTCTACAACATAATGTATTCTCTCTTTTCTCAAGACTCTTGACTGTAAAGGTTTCAAGGATCAGTCATTAATAAAGTTATTAAAAGTCAAGTAACAATAAGATCAGTCAGTTACGGATGAGTTTTAAAAAAAATATTAGAAAACCCCATCTTTTGCACAACGAGAGATCACGCAATCTTTTAATATAAAATGATTTCATAACTAATAAGTGGATCAACTTCTAGAGGTACAAAAGAATCCCTTCAAAAGTTCACATCAGAAAGTTGTCGGCATGCAACGACATTATATTTGGCGAACTAGACACGGCTTGATCATGGTGTCACGTGGAACAAGCTCAACAAACCATGTATACATTATAAGTGCATTTATTCACCCGGAATGTCTATTCAACTGATGGAATACAATTCAGGTATAAGTAGCTGCTACCTTCGTGACATTTGTCCATGATCCGAGACAAATGAATGACTTCCAACATGCGCAAGTTTCAGAAGAGAATTGGCTCCCGCATAATATGTCATATTTGGTTAGCAAAAAACAAGGTAACTTTTAGTGTTGGAGTCACGTCACAAGTACTGTCAAATGGAAATCATTTCGATGAGCACTACAAACACATCTACGTCGTACGAAACATAAGAGGAACAACCTAGGTGTCACACCAGCATTTAAACTACCACTTACAGCACGTATCAGGTTCAAAAGTTTTGGTATAACATTTGTATAGGTCGATGCATATTCACATATCTGTAGTACTTTGTGTGATTATCTATCTCAAAAGAACCGTTATAACTGTCTGTTTTAGTAAAAATAAATATATTTAAATATTTTAAAATTCGAAATAAATATAAAAGAGAATGGTTAATGAAATCTATTATGGATATGATGGGCACATGATTTAGGGTGAAATGTGATAAAAAGCCATTGATTCCGGAAACATTCATCCACATCTCCATTTGTCACTTGATCCGAGCCTTCACTTTAAACCAATCATGCATTGCTTTTTAATATGTGCAAACTCAATGAGATTCCTTTCACAATTATACAAAACTATAACTTTCTATATATAAGGAGTCGTTTATCAAACACTTACCCGATAAGTACTTACCGGTAAATTTAACACTGTTATTTACTTACTGGATAAGATTTTATTCCACCAAAACGGTACCGTATGCAAGAATTTACCCGGTAAGTGCTTACCGTAGTAAGAGTCGTCGTATTCACTTACCGGGTAAGACTCTTGGTCCTTGCATCGCTCTAACCGAGTAAGATTCTTGAGTATTACCATATTTATCTGGTAAGGTAAAATAACTTGGTGTTCACTTACCCAAGTAAGCGTTTGGTAAACGGTCCCTAAGTTACATTTTTGGTTCTCGTGGTTGTTTCTCACGATCAACTTTAGTTTCTCTTTTAAATTAATTATGGTTTTGTTCACTATAGTTGTCAATTTGTTTCACTTTTGGTCCACCGAACTAACTTCTATTAAAAAAAATGAGTAAATTACAAACTTGGTCCTTATAATTTGTCAAAATAACATGTTTTGTCTCTACATTTGTAAAATTACTATTGTAATAACTTAAAATATTATTTGAGGTTTTTTGAGAATCTTACTTAATGTTTTTTTAATTTTGGCCGTTAGAACTATTTATGGCCTAGAATCGTAACCGCTATAAAGGAATAAATTGGGTTTTTTAAAATGGTATTAATTGCTTTGTAACCGACCAATTAAGTGGTAATTAATTCGTAAGGAGGTTACGAAGAGTATATATAGAGGTGATGAGCTAGAGATTGGTTCCTTACTAGCAAATAAAGGTATTCAAGAGCTAGAAGCGAAAGCAGAGAATCGATACTCAAGAGTTGTGTGTGTGACGTTCATCAGACGAACGTTCGAAGCTATCAATCACAGTGAGTTTACGTGATGTTTTTTTTAAGGGTTGCATATATGTTTCTGTTAAATTGCAAGCTTGCTGTATTTTACGAATATGTTTGCTGTGTGAACGTGTTTTCTGTGATAAAATGTTGTGTGGGAAACTTGGGGGGGGGGGACTGTACTAAGGATTTAATCCTGAAAACAAGCACGCTGTGTGAAGCTTGTTAAGCCGTAAGAGCGAACATACTGTGTGAAGTTCGCCAGGCAATGTTGTGTGATATAGTCCTTTCCCCCTCATGTTTTCGGTAGTTTATGAACTGTGTAAACCGTTTATTCACTGGGCCTTAGGCTCACCAAACTCGTGTTTTTTTTCAAAATAAAAAATGCAACCAGGTCACTACACTTATGGGAATATTAGCAAGGGCAAAGAGAGGGCATAGCGCCATGCTACGCGTGAAGAGGATAGACTTGAAATGCAGTCTAGTCGTAACTTGTCTTGATGAAGAGTAGTCAGTTGTGGTTTTAAGCAATTGTTGTATGATCAGAAGAAATTTTTAGACTTCCGCTGGGATTTATGTTTAAACTGTTTCAATTCAGTATTTTATGTAAGTTTCCAATTTTTAAGGTTGAATTTTATTAATGATTTGAGATTAAGATAAAAATTGAATTTTGGGTCTTTAAAGATGGTATCAGAGTCTTAGTTCTAAGAGAAATAGGTTATGATTTTAGCCTAAACTTAGACAAAATTAAGGTTGAAAAAAAATTGAAACATAAATGATGAATTTGGACTGTTATTCTTGCTATTAGTGTGCTTGCTGTTAAGTGACGACTGTGTTGAGGTGAATAGATTTATCGCTATGAGTTGTAGGAAAATGGTTTATACCAAGCGCACTAGAAGTATTGGAAGACGAGGACGTAAAGGGGTTGGTCTAGGACCAAGAGGAGGAATTGGAGAACGAGGCCAGAGCAGCAGGTGCTCTGAAAGAATAGAGAGTAGAAGCTTTGTAGAGCCAGAGGGCAGAAGCTCTGGTCGAAATGAGAATATTCCAAGGGTTGAGTCCTCTCAACCCACCTCTGTAGGGGATTCCTCTTATGATCCCACAGAGGGATCCTATGAAGAATACACTCCTCGAACGCCTGATCATACAGACCTCGAGGAGAAAATATCGACTTTGCAAGAAGAAAACGCCCAACTAAGGGAAAAGTTGTTAGTGGCCCAAGAAGCCAAGGACCAGGCCGACTGGTGGTTGAACAACGTGCAGAGGGAGCATGTGAAGTTAGGTGAAGAATTGAACAAAGTTTTGACTGAGACTAATGAACTCTGGGAAAACAACCACACCATGGCATGGAAGTGTGTAGAGCTGGAATGGGAGAGGATGATTGCTTCATGATCATGGAAGGTGCGATTGGAATATCGTGCTCGATATTGCCGTAAGGTGGCCACGGGCTACTTGGACTCCACCAAGGAGTACTTCTCATGTTGGGCACGACAGTTTCACCAAGGCCCAAACTTGAGCTTTGTATGGAGGCATCACCCAGAGAGCCCTTATGAGGAGTTTGTGAGAATCACCAACTACCCTATGGATATGTCATGAGTAAGAGGATGAGGAGAAAATAGTTAGCATATGAACTGTGTGTGTGTTGGTCCCAAAGGGTCTACAAGAATACTAAACAGTTTGTAGAA
>NC_037530.1:30083700-30088700 GCF_001531365.2 Cynara cardunculus var. scolymus
CCAGTCTCTAATCTTCAGTTTCAGTCTTCGACGTTTGCTGAAGGATCTTTGGTGTGAGTGTTGTTTTCTTGAAGTATCGTTGTCTCTGAATAAATTACAAAGCGAGTTCYTCAGMGATYACTGAACATGCTCAGTGTATTGATCGCTGGAACTGAAAGTACAGAAACACAAAAATACATCGAAAGGAAAAAGGGATTATCATCAAATCACTGAGAGAGAGGATCAACACAAAACTTAGATTCTTCTCCTTTCTTCACAAAACCTTCAGGTTGATATATGTAGACATCCTCTTCCAGAAAACCATTAAGAAAGGCAGATTTCACATCCATTTGATGCACTTTCCAATTGTCTTGTGCAGCTAAGGCCAAGACAAGTCTAATGGTTTCTAACCTTATGACAGGGGCAAATACTTCCTGATAATCACTGCCATGCTTTTGTTTGAACCCCTTTTATCACCAGTCTTGCCTTATACCTATATACCTCTCCTTTCTCATTTAATTTTGTTTTATAAATCCATTTAACTCCAATGGATTTATGCCCATTTGGGAGACTGACTAATTCCCAAGTATTATTCTTTATGATGGATTCTATTTCCTTATTCATGGCATCTCTCCAGTTTGCATCTTGGTTGGCTTCCTTAAATGTCATAGGGTCTGCATTAGAGAATAACACAAAATCTGCAACATCATTGAAATCCAAGCTTCTTGGATCATTGTAGATGTCCCTTAGACTCTTGTATCCTCTTTTAGGAGGACTTTCAGTGGAGGTTTCAAGGGAATCTGAATTTTCTGTGTTTTGAGGCATGTTAGGGGTATCTTGATTGTGTGAATCATGGTCAATCTGTTATGTACCTTCATCCTTTTGAAATCGATCTTCTTCCAGAATCTGTATAGTGTTAATAGCTTGGTTTGATGGATCATTCCATCATTTCCCTTCTTCAAATATGACATCTCTACTTATGATAGTTTTCTTAGTGATGGGATTATAAAGTTTATAGGCTTTGGACTTGTCACTATATCCTATGAATATAGTTATTTCAGATTTATCATCTAGTTTGGTCCTTTTCTGCTCAGGTATGTGTACATAGGCTATGCATCCAAAAGTTCTTAAATGGCCAACAGTTGTCTTATAGCCACTCCATGCTTCATGTGGTGTTATGTTGGATAGACCTTTTTTAGTAGTTCTATTTAACAAGTAGCAAGCACAAGTCATGGCTTTTGCCCAAAAAGAGTGGTTCAAGTTCTTGCCTCTTAGCATGCTTCTAGCTTTCTCAATTAAGGTTCTATTAAGTCTTTCTGCTACCCCATTCTACTGAGGGGTATATCTAGTTGTTAATTGATGGTGAATGCCATTTTTCTCCAAGAAATCACTAAAGTAAGCAGAGTTGTATTCTTCACCCCCATCTGATCTAAGAGATTTGATTAGATTACCACTCTGCTTTTCAGCACTTGCTTTGATGTTTTTGAAATAGTCAAAGACTTCAAGTTTTTCTTTTAGAAGATATACCCACAATTTCCTACTATAATCATCAATAAAAGTGAGTATATACCTGTTTCCACCTACAGACAGAGTTTTCATGGGTCCGCATACATCTCTGTGGACAAGCTCAAGAGACTTTGTGGCTCTCCATGCTCCTTCTTGTGGGAATGATTCTCTTGCTTGATTTCCAACCATGCAACTTTCACATATCTCATCAATATTGTTTATGGCAGGCATTCCCTTTACCAAGTTATGTCTTTGCATATAGCTTAGGTACCCAAGATTTGCATGACCAAATCTATGGTGCCATAACAGGGAATTTTGTTTTGTAGATATGTGTAAAGAAAACAAAGTCTCGTCTTAAATTTTATAGGGAACATATTGTTTCCTGTCGTGCTAATTTTCCCTATTAGGCCTCCATATTGATCCTTAACCTCACAAGACTCACCTTTGAATTGTAGTTCATACCCTTTTTGTAGCAGTTGTCCTACACTTAGCAGGTTATGCTTCAAGCCAAGAACATAATACACACTTAGTATTCTTTTTTGTCCCATTCTTGTGTTTACCAGAATGTCACTTGTACCCTGCACATTCAATCTCTTGTCATCTCCTATTCTTACCTCCTTTTTCTATGTCTTATCCATATGAACAAAGATGTCCTTGTTTCCTGTCATGTGATTGTTGCAACCACTGTCGACATACCAACTGTCATCAGCAGGCAATTCAAGTGTACTCAGAATCATGAACATAGTATCTTCATCATTTTCAATGTTAATGAAGTTGTTTCTTTCTTCTGCAATCCTTTTCCTGTAGTATTTGGCTATATGGCCAAATTTTTGGCAATGATAACATTGCATAGGAGATGGTTTACCTCTACCTCTTCCTTTAAATTTTGTTTGTGGTTCCCTTGCTTGAGTTCTGTTTCTTTCTTGAGCATTTGAGGACTGCAATTGAAAGGCCTGTTCATAGGGATTGTTGTCAAACTGCTTCATTCTTAACTCGTGGGATTGTAAAATTCCAAGAAATCTTTCAAGGGACAGAACTGAAATGTCCTTTGATTCTTCTATAGCCACTACTACATATTCAAATTTCCTTGTTAGGCTTCTCAAAAAAGTTTCAACTACTCTTTTGTCTTCTACAATCTCCCTATTAAGTCGTAGTTGATTTAATATCAGGATGGTCTAATTGTAGAAATCCTCAACTGTTTCTGATCTTTCATCTTTAGGCTATCAAACTCACATCTGAGTGTTTGTAGTCTTATTGTCTTCACCTTCTCTTCCCCTTTGTAGGTTCTATGTAACATATCCCATGTTTTCTTTGTTGTTTCAGAAATGGAAATCCTTTCGAAAATTACTTCATCTACGGCTTGGTAGATTATGTAGAGTGCTTTCTTATCCTTTTTCTTTAACTCTCTGATCTTTTCTTCTTGTTCTTCTGTGAAGCCGTTGACTTCAATAAGATCATCAATACCTTGATTGATGATGTCCCATAAATCCTGTGACTCAAACAGTACCTTCATTTGGATGCTCCAATGGTGATAGTTTTTCCCATTCAGTTTGGGAAGAAGATGATGTAAAATGGTGTTTGAATTTGAGGCCATTGTGAAACCTGGCTCTGATACCACAATGTTGAATCTAATAAAACATATAAACTGTTTTCTTTATTTCATAATCATCAACCATTATAAGACACCAAATATGAGTATAAATACACGTCCAAAGGACACACCCTTTGGCCAAAAGACACGACTTTAAATGAACAGGTATGACAGTTAAATAACTGTCACACCTTTCCAAAATAACTAATTGATAATTAACTAACTTAACTACCGATAGCCAACGATATTAACTATCAACTAACCTTAACTAGCTTAATATTTTAACACAAAAACCCCATCTCACCAAAGAACCAATCGTCAAAATAACTGAAGCTGCCAAGCTTGAACCCTACACACATAATTGAAAGAGAAAAGTCTCAATTTGATTTCAAGCAAGACTGATATCTTTCAAAAGAACATCAATGGATTTTTGGATGTTCAATCCAAATTGTTAAGCAATCTGCCAATTGTGGCATAAACTCAAGTATGCTAATTGTTGTGGCTTCAGTATGTACTATTTTATGAACCATAAATGATATTGGATAAGATCAATATCTTGAAAATGTAAGAAACGGATTTGAACTTTAACATGTGTAAGAACGAATTTGTAAGAGGAGGTTGGTCCTCAACCAACCTATTTTTATTATTAAGAAAATGAGTTTGAATATGTATTGGAAATTTCAGCTTCTAAGCATCAAATATGAAAAAAATATGCTCAAATGTTGCTTCGTATGAGAATATGCTTACCTTTCACTTCCAATCGAAAATACTCAACATACAGGAAAAACAAGAAACGTAGAAAAAACCACTAACAGAAAGAGTGAAGGGGTCTGGTGTAGTATTACACAATAGAAATGATGAACTTGAAAGAGAATAAAACCAAAATCTCTAAAAGAAAAACATAAAAGAATACGCATGAATTGAAAGAGGTCCACATCTCAAATATATATGCAAGAAAATTGAAACTCAATGGCATGCAACATTGGGCCCTAAAATTTTGAGACCTGTTTAAAATTCCACATTTTACATACTAAGAGCAACTAGAGCAACTAGATATGACTACAACGTTCTTAAAACTAATATCATTTATTTATGAGTAAATTACAAGTTTCATCCCTGTGGTTAAATTAAAGTTATAGATTAGGTCCCCAAATAAAATAACTAGAGGGAACATAACTGTGGTTTCAGTTTTGTTACGAATTGGGTTCCTTATCATAACACTGTTTAATATTGCATTGTTACATCTCTTAGGGGTATTTTAGTCATTAATGACAACTTTTTTAAAGTACAATCTTTGTTAAACTATATGTACAAGTATGATTATGTATTTACAAAAAACAGAAACTAAAAATTAATCCCCCGTAACCACTCGTCCACTCCGGCAACCTTCACCGTTCATCTTCCCCAGGCACCTTCCTCCCTACACGACTGTTCTCCTTCAACCCCAAAACTTAAACTTGCCTGAAAACCGAAACCACCATCCTCCTTCCGGAACCTGATGTTTCTTCCTGCACCATTGTTCTATTCTGTTTCCCATCCCGTAACCACCTTAGTACCACCGGAACTACTTGTTGTATATTTCGTGATTCATGAACAATACATAATCAAACATGTGCGAATCCAAAAACAAATAACAAATAACAAAACAAACTGATCAAATTTCATGCAAATCTAAATGGAATAGATTCACATTCATTCAATCTAAAATAATCGATGAATTTCCACCATTATGAACCAAGAGTTGTAGATGTACATCCAAGAGCATATGAGATTGATTCACATAATGCATATCCCGATCTAAACGAGATTGTTTCACGACAGGGAAGAGAAAAGGGTTTGAATGTGATGACAGTGGAGAAATCAGGGGTGATGGTGCGTTGTCGGATTCGATGGTGTTTGTCGGTGCTTCGATCCACGAGTGATT
>NC_037530.1:30091200-30146554 GCF_001531365.2 Cynara cardunculus var. scolymus
AATAAACCGCTTGATGAGTGTTATCCGGATTGGACTTAAACCGATCAAGAGTCAAGCGGTTTAGTCTTAAACCGGACAAGTGTTGAGCGATTTATGATCATTGAGTTTATATCAAGTAGTTTGAACGGAGAAGTAGGAATACGACTATGAGGTAGCCGGTTTATTTTAAATCGGACAAGGCATTGAGAAGAGCTGTGCGGATTAGTAAATCGGACAAGGGTCTTGTGTTGACCAGATTAGTAAATCGGCCAAGGCTTGACCGGAGATGAAGTCCGGCCAAGCCTGTGTTGACCAGATTTGTGCCTTAACTTATGTATTATTTATGTAAATTATCATTTTTACTATTCTTGTATAAAGAATGGGAATTTTGATAAAGAATGATTTTGAACTGATAATATTCCATTAGAACATTTATGACTACGGTCTGTCCTAATTGGAATTGTTTTGTGAAAAATGTTTTGACGAGAAAATAAGGGTGACATATCAAGGAGAGGTGTACCATGTGATAAGGGTGGCATATCAAGGTGAGGTGTACCATAGGATAAGGGTGGCATATGTATGTGTGTTATGTGATATAACTCTTACTATTATATCATTTAAAATTACCGTGGTCTGGAATCTTTATTTCTTTGTGATTTAAAGGTTTAAGATTGGGTTTTTTATTGGAAATCGTAATCTGGATGTTATTGAGGAGAAAATAACAGGTTTGGCCTGAAACTTTAAATAAACCTTGTTTAATTGAAAAGGTTTAAAAGTGACATTATATGAAATCTGGTTGGTTCAAACCTATAAAGGTTTAGAGTATGTTATTTGAATAGCTGAATGCTTGGCTTGAAAAGTGGAAAGGTACTGGTATTATGTTCTTATTTGTTCATATATTTGTTATATATATGAAAAGTTGTTTTACTTAAAAGTTTTGATGATCTTCACCCTGCAATAACATAAATAGGGTAACTCACTAGACCTTTCGGTCTAACCCTCGTTTTGTGATTTTAAATATGTATTGCAGGAAGTGCTGAAGGTAAGGGAAAAGGGAAAATATGATAATTTCCCTATATATTTACCTGCATGAGGATTGGATGATGAGATGTATAGTTTTGATAGATGAACATTGATTAGTACAAGAATTTGTATTTTGAATTTTTGGACCATGTATTTCATACTGGTAGAATCTTGTATTAAGGGACCTGAATGATGTTTTAACATGTATTTCCTGTATGAAATATGTGTTACATGTAATGTATGGTATGGGGTGTTACAACTTATGACAATTATGAATACAATTGAACCTATATGATTTCTACTGTTTGTAACGGATGTCATCGAATGCACATTATCTTTTACATAAATATCCTTAATCAATTATGTTCACATATGTTTGTGAGATTACACATTTAATAAATTAAATTTATAATATGATTAATCTCAACCCTTTATTTTAAAAATCAATGATCATGATTAATTCATAAAGTTAACACAATAATTAAGGTTAACAAATGAACTTGCCCCTATATATGTATATATTTGTATATGTATATATGCATGCATGTATGTATGTATGTATATGTATGCATGTATGTGTACGTATGCATATACGTATATACATATATGTATATAGATGCAGCCATGCAGGAGCCCATTCAAGGGAGAACTGATTAGTTTGTGGTAACCATGAGATCCAATGTGAACCACTCGTTTGAGATATTTAATGATATTTTTTAAATAAGCTAAAAAGGTAATATAATAATCCTATTTTTAACAACTAATCAAAATATTTAATTACATTTTTCAGAAGGAAATATTTAATTAAAATTAGTTACCTAGTATATCAATTACCTAATACACATCGTATTTTAAAGACGTTTATGAATCAAAGTGTACCATAGTGATAATTCACAATGTTTCACGTATATCACAATGTATTTGCTTTGTTTTATGAAATGTATCATAATGTGCATTTTCGTTATTTTAATTGCTTTACAAAGGGTATCACGAAATGACCGATGAATATATTTCCATAAGTGTACAATATTCATTGTCTGTTAATATATGAAAAGGTGGAATAGCCAATTGAATTTTTGTAAAACATTATTTAAATATTAATGAACATAATCACATTGTTCATACACCAGTGCCTCGTTGCACTACCCAGCACCACGACCAGGTTTCAAGTTTGTCATCAGAAACTCACAGTAATTGACATAGTGAGCATTTTCTCGACCTCCTTCATCTTTCTCCGCGGTCTGTAATTTTTATGTTCCCCTCGTCTGAATCAATGGGGATGTAGATTCCAAACTAGTAAATAAACCTTAAAGCTAACCCTCCCTCTATCCTTTCTCTTCTATCCAATAGGTTTCTCTAATTATATATCTCCCAAAACCGAGATCACAGATTATGGGTAAAATCATACCAGAATCCCAACAAGCTTCTTGCATTTTCTTCTTCGACTAGTTTACCTCAATGTTAAGGCAGGGACGGACCCAGAAATTTTTTCAAACGATGGCACCATATAATTAATATAATATAATATATATCTAAAAATAATTACAAAAAAATATGGTTTTTATAGTACCGATAGGGCTGTAAACTAACCGAACATTCAACGAACCGTTTGTGAACCGTTCGACGGGAAGTTCGTTTATGTTCGTTTATTTAATAAATGAACGAACATGAACTATTTTTTTTGTTTGTTTAGTTAAACGAACATGAACAAGAGTCTCGTTCGTTCGATTATGTTCGTGAACGTTCGTTCATTTACCGTTCGTTTACATGCGTTTATGTTCGTTTATGTTCGTTTATATATTAAGTTTAATATATTATCTTTTATTTATTTACTTTGAATTCAAATAATATTTATTTATGTTCGTTTATGTTCGTTTAGCCCGTTCGTTTATATTCGTTCGTTTACGTTCGTTTAGCATGTTTACGAACGAACACGAACACACCTTATTTCTAAACGAACGAACACGAACACAAAGATTTTCGTTCGTTTACCGTTCGTGTTCGTTCGTTTGTTCGGTTAAGTTAAACGAACGAACATGAACAAGCCTCCGTTCGTGTTCGTTCGGTTGTTTACAGCCCTAAGTACCGATAAACAACTCCTAAACTTGTACCCGACGTGTCTTCATCTTTTGAAAACGGTCAATATATACCCAAAAATAATTACAAAAAAATATGGTTTTGGTTATTTGGGCTTTGTTTTGTTTGGGTTTTAGTTGCACCATTTGGATTTCAGGGAAATACGGTAGCACCTTCTAAAACGATACGGTAGCACCGTTAACAAACCTAAATTTTTTACCCTTCGGTCGCAAAATAATACGGTGGCACGTGCCACCCATGCCACCACATCAGGTCCGCCCATGTGTTAAGGCAGGCTTGAATGCTTTGTTTTTTCGATTTAAGATTTTGATTTTAAGATTAGAATCAAGGTTTTCATTTCGGTGTTCTATTCTATGTTTGGACTAATAGGTGGTTTTGGTTTTAATTTTTTGGTTTAGATTTGAGTTTGATTTTGCTTTTGTGATTTGAATTTGGGTTTGATTTTGAGTATAAGGTTTGGCTTTATTTTTATTTTGACGTTTCAATTTGATTTTGGGTTTTTGTTATGATGTGTGGTAGTCGAAGATGGAGTCGCATTCAAATAAGATGACCGGAGAAAAGTTTGATCGAAGAAGATAATGAGGGTCGTGACTAGGGACGCTCATGGGTTGAAGATATTTGAACAACCCAACCCAATGCTTGCGGTTTGAAAAATCTCAACTCAGCCCAACCCAAACCAAAGTGCAACCCGACCCAACCCAAACCGTACGAATTGGTCGGGTTGATACTTTTGGCACATTAAAATATTCTTATAACCATAAATATGTTATTTTTCTATTCTTAATTTCTTTTTCATCATGAACTATTTGATACAACTTATCTATATTTCTTATGTATATCACATCAGTTAATTTTTTCAATTTACATATATATGTTTACAGTTACTAAACATATATACGAAGAGCGTACGTGATACTATAATTGTCTAATGTATATATTAATAAAATTCAACAATCATATTAAATTCAATAAATAAAAGGATATCGGGTTCATCGGATGAATTGAGTTAAGTTCAAATAATAGTAACTCAATATCAACCTAATACCTACGGTTTGAAAATTTTACAACTCAATTAGACATTGAATGTTTCAAGTTGAGTTATTTCATGTTAGATTGATCAAGTTGGTCGGGTTTTTGAACACCCTTAATCATGACGGTTTTGGAAAGAAAGAGAGAGGGGTAGGGGAGACAATATATACATTTTATTATTTTGAATGAGAAAATAAGAAAAAAGAAAGTGATAATGGACGAAAAAGACCTTCGCTTAACAAGTGTCGTCGCTAATAACAAGGATCAAAATGTTACGGAAAAGCAAGGTTACGTTGGAAATTAAAAAACCTAAAGGACCAAAAACAAAATTAAAACCACAAAGACCAAATTCAAACCATTTAAACCGTAAACTAATAACCCGAAACCGTTTCTAGATCAACCGGTGATAAATCAAAGGATTACCAAGGACCAAGGACCAAGAATGTATGTATATATTATATACTCACTCAAAACACCATCAAGGGTTGGGACAATGGGTTCTACATCACGCGCCACCGTAAGCACCACCGTCCCATCACCCATGTCTACCCAACATCCCAACTTAGACATAGAAGTATAAAATTATTTCCTTCCAACCACAAAATGGGTTAAGATCTAAACAAACATTATGAGTATTATACCAGAAAGAAGAGAAAAAAACAACTATGTGAAATTATGAATTGGAAGATGAAAACTGCCCATCGATTCATACCAACAAAATCTACCAACTTTATCAATGGGCAGGAATTAAGATTTTTACACGCCCTACTCCTATTAACATACCCATTTTCACTTCCTCCCCTTCCTCGTTGCCGCCGCTTTCTTCGGTGTCGCAGCTTTTGCCTTCACGCTCTTCGCCGCCGCCGCCTTCTTCTTTGGTGCCGCTTTAGGAACCGCCGCCGATGTCTTCCTCGGAGTTGATCGGGTCGATGTTGTTACCTTTACCGGTTTCGGAGCCAGAGCGACTTTCCCTCTTGGGGTCGATCTCGTTGATGTCTTAGCTACCTTAGCTGATTTCGTTGGAGCCTTGGGCTTCGCTTTTACAACTGGCTTTGCCACAGCTTCGGGAGCTGCTGCCTTAGCCTTTGCAACGGGCTTGGGCTTAGCTGCTGCCTTAGGCTTTGCTACAGCCTTGGCTTTCGGAGCTGGTTTAGGCTTTGCGGCTGGCTTCTTCTTAGCTGGCGCTTTGTTTGCTGCTGCCTTGGGCTTGGCGGCTGCCTTGGGCTTGGCGGATGCCTTAGGCTTTACAGCAGGTTTCTTCTTCGCCGGAGCAACTGCAGTCGGAAGTTTAGCAGCCGGCAGCTTGTAAGACGCCTTGACCTTCACAAGCTTACCCTCGGCGACTAACCTTTTCAATTGAACCAACAACACCTTCTTAAACATTGCTGGAAGATTCTTTTGTTTCTCTTCAATAAACTTCGCGATCGCATACTGACTCGAACCGCTCTTCTCCTTCAACGCCAAAATCGCTTCCTTGATCATCTACATAAACAATCAAATTAACATCACAAAAAAACAATCAGATCGATAAACTCATATCCCAATCATAATAAAACACAAAATCAACAGAAAAAAACCTCGAATTATGAGCAATTCATACCTCAAAGTAAGGAGGATGCAACGACGGACTTCTAGGTTTTCGTGTGGTGGTTGTCTTCTTGCCTTTCGATGGTTTTCCTTCAGCTGCTTCAACTGCAGGTTCCTTCTCGACTACAACCGTTACAGATGCTCCGACGTCCGGTGCGCAGACCTCCGTCACAACAACTGGTTCTTCCGTCGCCATCAACCTACAATTAGGGCTAGGGTTTCGACAATTTAGGGATCCGACAAATGAATTTAGATCGGTTACTGCTACGGGAAATTGGGATGGATGGCACCGATCGAATTTTGTGCGCGTGTGAATCCGATAAATTTGTGCGGATTTAAATAATATTAAGTATGAGAACACATATCCAAAATCTGTGATTTGATTGGTTGATGAGGCATCACACGGATTAATAACGTCACTACAACTTAAATAGGAGCCCTCAGATCGTTGGCTATCAACGGCGGAGAAGGATGTGAGATGAAATTGGATAGAATGTTAGGCATTTTGGTGTGTTTCTAGGCTCAACTAATTTGGGCATAACTAGAGTTTTACTTGATGGATTTTAAAGAAATTTTGTGGGTATTGTAGGAAATTAAGTTAGCTTTCTAAAGAGTATTTTTTTGAAACTTAAAGTTGAAGGGTTTGGAAGATAATTGATTTGGAAGCTAGGGTGGTCAAACATGGTCTGTGTTTGGAGTTATAGACGGTATCGAGTGTTTTTAAGACAATGCCTTGACGTATAATATGAGTTTGATGTCCAATCTGATGCTTAGTTAACTAAGGAATATAGGGAATCAAGAATCATCGAGATCCGTTTAGATATGAATGTTAAAGAAGAACCTTGAATGCCACCGAAGATGAACAAGCTATGCTGTGAAATGCATGTTATTGAACCTTTACATAATTAACATCATATTGATATGGAAAACCTTGCATTCCATTTGTACCAACAAATTTGTGTAACTTATTGCTACCAACATAGCTCCATCAGTATAAAAAATCAATAATGTTGATAGTTTCGTTATTTATGATAAACAAGTGACTTTTCAAGCATTTTCCGATCCTTTTTGCAAATGAGAACATCATTTTCAAAAAACTTATTAAATTAACAGATAGTTTAATAACATAAACTGTATTTCTATTTTTGTTGAATTCCTCACGTTGTTTTTCTAATGCAAAACAATCTTTATGTTGCATACAAAGTTTGAATAAAATACTTGATCATACTATCTTTCTTTCCTTTTTTGATATGGCAAAGTTTTTGTTATTTCATGAATTGTATTGAATGGGATATTCTTACCATTTCTGATTGAAACCAATTTTAGGCATAAACACAGGACCTAAAACTAAGAGGAATCTTTTAATCAACAAGCTACCTTGACCAAAACGACAAACCAAGCCACATGTATTCCTCGAGCATTTTGAGTTAAGTAGTAAAAACGTTAAATGGGCCTGATTCTATTTTCAGAGCCTGATGAAGAATTAAAATGGAATGATGGGAATTCTCCTTTAGCTTTATGAGATTATAGTATTGACCAAGTTTTGACACATAATACCACTAAAGTATCCACACAGTAATTGGAACGAAAACATATATCATGTACCAACAAACTATATTTGGTACTTACACTGCAAATGCTGAAGTCAATTTACAATGTCCAATAGTAACAATAAAAGTTGAAGTTAGAATGTTAAATAATATGTCCAACTAATCAATACTTCAAAAACAATACTACACACATTCAAATAAGGATGTGTTTGGTGAGATCTTAAAAAACCAAACAATGTTCGATAGTTGATTAGATTAAGTAATAAATTATTGACTATCAATTCAATAAAAAAAACTAATCAAGTTAGAATGGTATGTGGTACCATGGTATAGGATTTTTCATATCAGGTACCAACCATGGTGTATAGAAAAGTCATATGATCCAATTTAAACGAACCGACCATAATCAGATATCCAATTGTAATTAGATTGGATCCAAAATTTCAATACCCAAATTGGATATGTCGAGTTTTGGATGGCTATCCAGAATCCAACATCTTACGATATTGTTTTTTAGTTGATATTTATATGTAGCGTTTTTTAATGAATTAAGAAAATACATGAATAATTGGTTGAAAATAGTGGATTAATTGGTTAAAAATTGAATCAAAATATTACATGAAACCAATCTGTTCCAATGGATAACCAATAACAATATCCAATAGATGGAATTAGTCTGATCCAATCATCAATGGATTTGACTGAAGCGAATGTCCATTGTTAATTTGATTGGAACAGATGATAAAATCCAACATGCAATGGATGATTGGATCAAATCATATCCACCTAAATTCATTAATGAACACCCCCACAACCAAGTTTACATACTTGGTGTTGTAGTACCAACGAACTTACATTGGTATTAGCACCAATTTAATTGGTATGATTGGTATGCATATTGGTTGATTTCATCCGAACGAATTGACATCCTGAACAAAACACTAATCACTACACGAGAGAATCTTTGGTGATTCCTCTTATGTCTCAATTGAGAATGTTCATTCTATCGCCTTCTTTTACCTAACTCCTACCCGTCTTTGTTTACTTCTTTGCAAGAGAACCATTTCATAAATAAAACTCTCATTTCCTTGGAATCTGAAGCTGAATCCTCCTCCATATCTATCCAAGTTAACTCGTCATCGTGATATATCTAGAGACATATAATCTGCAAATTACATTTGAAATATACATGTATCTCATAGTTTAATTTTTTTAAACGAACCAAGTATAATTGATGGGGAAAAACATGTCTGTAAAGGTGTTACTTTTATAGTTTGGCAAGTCTGTAGAAAGAATTTAAAAAAAAACCGAAATTGATCCTCCTATTTACTAGTGTATTTCCATATGAGCTAGTACCACATAAGGGCATTATTAGCACACAAGCACAAAGTGAGATGAATACTTTGAAATGATATGTTTTTGTTTCATATAATAAAAAAAAAGACATCATTATTCATGTTGAGCTTGATTGTAGGCCATTGTGTTTCCATATGATACTTATGGTCAAAATCCATAAATAATCTGAAAGTAAAAAATTACAATATAAAATATAAGTCACTTAAAGCTTGACAAAAGAAGTTGCTATTAGAACACCTGAAATAGCAAACATTTGAGCCCGATGGCAAAAAAATTACAAAATTGAACACGAGTCACTTAAAGCCTGACAAAAGAAGCTGCAACTTAGACACTTGAAAAAATGAAAATTTTGAATTGTAACCCAAGGTCGGACATGAAATTATATAGCTACAAAATTCGACTTTGTTTTGGGTCCCCAAAGTTCAATATGGTTCAACCATAACTCGGGTCTTGTATCTTGAATTCGCTTTATTTTAACTCCTTTATCTATTTTGTAACTCATGATATCGAATTTGAATCCATGTTGGTATTTATGCCTCCCTTACGAGTCATGGTGTTTCTTTCTCTAGAACCCTTGAAGGTTGATTATGATCTCTTCAGTTAGACCTTCAACATGACAGCTTAGTTTCGAGAGTAACATCATGACATATTCTTTTTAAACACATGACCTTCTGAAAAATTTAAAAACACCTCTATCTAACAGAAGAATGCATCATCCTTACACAAGAATGTCTCACAATCTGTCAGAAGGATATGCATTTAAACAAAATTTGTCGAATGATTATTCTTCTAAATAACCTCACAACAAAGCCATAATAGAAAACTTAAAAACTTGACAAATGACATTAATAGAAACTACAAACGATCTTGTGATACTAGAAACTTAAAAAGCATGATATACATTGTGAACGTAATTATGCCCATTCCATGGATGACTGTAAAATTTAAATTTAAAATCTTGTTCATCTTTTGTTGAAGGAGAAATTACTGAAGCACCAACAAATCACCTAAATCAATCAAAAAACCATTTACTCTAATCATCAGGCAGCGACTAAGAATTTTGAGACCACAGAGGAAACTTGGTTCTTCAAAGAGAGATTGCCATTCAAGATGGAATTTCCTTTCATGTTCCAAATAACCTACAAAATGAAAAAATGTGATCACATCTTGCAGTAGATGATGATGAGAGAATAAAAGGCTTACAAGGGCATTGGCTCAGTGGTACCTGGGTTACCAGTAGAGCCCAATCTTCTAGAATTTTAAGGGTTTAAACCTCACCAAAGATAAGGAGGGTGCGAGTATTTTGTCATATATAAATACTATATACTTCCAAATTTCCATGGAGATGTGTTAAGCAAATTGATATGAAATTAGTGTAACTAATTTTATTTGTTTTCTTCGACAAAAGCAAACAATTAATTTGTTGTGCTACAATAGATGACCTCGGGGCCATAAAATCCAGTATGCCATCGTACTTATATGTTGTGAAGTCGCACTCCCCTAGTGTTATCACTATCATACATACCTTATCATAACTTGTATGAGAACTAAAACTTTCGTAACTTACGATGCTATACTTTTATTACATCATGATTCAATACAGTATCATCATGAACATCATGTATGCAAAAACGTTCTAAACATTAATTCAATAGCCTATTATACATGTAGAAGCTATCGACAAAAGATAAGAGTTTGAAGACTTCTTGATTATCAATTCATGCCTTATTATGTCTTGCCTAAGAGCATTCATGGAGTATGTAACAGGTTTGATGCAATAAATGATCTTTCATAAAACCAATATTGTTAATGCACGAAATAAATTTTTATTGAACTTTTCATCATATATCATGCATAAAACATTCTCTTGAGATCTTTAGTAACATGCAAGTATGGTGGTCTCACTAATGTTGGAGTTTACTAACCTCGGGGTCCACTAAGGGCTTCCCTGTGAGGTTCGTTTACACTTTCTAAGACGTCCCTCCATTAATTATCCTATTGGATAATCATCATTGGTCGTACTTAAGCTCACATAATAGATTTTCTAAGACATTTGTAAAATACATGTCATCGTCATGCATCCTAAACATGTTCTTGTGATATAAAACGTATCATTGTTTCATGCTAGGCAAATAAGCCGAAATATCCTTTCAAACTCTTCATCATAGGTAAAACATTTTATATAGAACACATATATCTTAGTATATCACATAATGTCCTCACATGCCTCTTATCCTTCTAATCTTGTTTAGTAACCGTTTTCGTTGTGCTTACTGAAAGTGGAATATTTTTTTTGTCCTATCTCATTAAACTAAAGGGAATAGAAATACACACAAAGAGTCTACTAAATTCCTAAAATACCGAATCCTAACTACCTTAAATATAGAAATATACATCAACTAAATATATACAAATATATTCTATCAATATACTCTAACACTCACCCATAGCCGAAACGGGAGGAAGACAAACATTAAGGTTATCCCAAAACTCTTCAAATAGGATCAACGACAACTTTCTGTGAAAATATTAGCGATTTGGAATCTAGAAGGTACATGACGAACCCAAACATCAACACGAGGACTTTTCAACAATATCCATTTCAATATGTTTTGTCCGTTAGTGTTGGACCGATTTACTTGATATGATACATACCCTATCTAAACAATCAAAGATTTACACAAAATTACCGATAACAATAAGAAGACTTGCTACAAGAAATAAGATAAGAAGTAATGTGTTCTTCACTTGTTAAAGTGGGTCTTTCTCTTAGACAGAGAGTAGAGAGAAAAGTATCTTCTTAAGTAAGATTAGAGAAGAAAAAAGTGTAACTGAGAAGAGAATTACTCAACTATTTATAAGCATTGCAATAAATGTAATTCAGAAGGTACAAAGCATGTGACAAGCTTTTAGAAGAAAGCTTGTCCTTGTTACAGCATACAGTCCTTTTGGCCGTATATGAACAGTCTTTTTTCATAAAGTAGGTAAGCATATTTGGAGACAAATGAGTTACTCCGTACAATGCTTTACTTTGAAAGGTATGAGTTTTTTCTTTGTGTGCATAAGGACAAGACAAAAACTATCTTGATCGACAAGATTCATTTGATCGCTAAACATTGAAATAACGCTGAAGGTCTCATCAGTGTTCGCCGAATCTTGTGCAGATTTCACACTTGTGTAGACGAGCTTGTTATCACTGAAAACCGCTTCAGATCACGAACTTGCTGRTCTATAATCTTCAGCTTATGTCTTCGACATCGCTAAAGGATCTGTTGTGTGAGTTTTATCTTCTTAAAGGATACTGGTCTCTGAACGAATTACAATAAATGTTCAGTGATCACTGAACAAATTCAGTGATGATCGCTGAAACTAAATACATAAATAATACACTTCGATATATAAAAGGGATCGTTATCAAATCATTGAGAAAGATGATTAACAGTCCCCCCCTATTTGATGATGACAAAGCAACATAAAGAAAATTGCTTAAGTTACATCAGTAAGGAAAATGTACTAGTAAAATGTTTGTCCCTTTTAACTATTTTGGGATCTTTTTCATTGATACAGTTTATTATGAAATTTTACTTTAGTTGTAAAGGATTACAGGGAAAGAATAAACATTACACAATATTGATAACTGAAACTGAAAGCATATTAACTGACTTGAAAGTTTAGACATAAATAGAACTCTTAAGTACTTGTCCTATTTACTCTTTTGAGGGATATTTTTCAGTGAACTGATAATTTTATTGAATATTTTTCAAAGGAAAATATTACAAGTTACAATTAGATTGGTAGACTTAATACATAAAGGTTATACACTAAAAGATAAGAAAAGAAAACAAGATTACAAGACTGAAATGACGTACAATCTAAGTTGCTGAAATTGATGTACTCAGGGACATCTTCTTCAAGCTTCTTGCATCTGAGCATTTCCTTTCTAATCTTGCACTCCATCATCTCTCTAAATAGATCATTATTTAGCCAAATCCTTAGATACTCTAAGTGATCTATCGGGCAGAGATGGAACTTGGATACTCGCTAAAACCTGTAGTGACCATCATAGTCATGAACATTAGTCCATACTCAGGTTTCACATGTACTGTGTTGGGTATGTAAGGACCCTTCGTAGGCAGTGACAAGTTCAACATTGAGAGATCTGACTTCTTTCGATCCTTGAGAAGTTCATCCAGTGACAATTTTGTCTCGTGCTCGTTCTTGTGGAATGAACCTTCTTCAGGTTCTGAGAGGTTCTTTCTTCGAGAGGGCGACTTCTTTGGTGGAGGAGGAACCTTTATGATCTTCGATACCTTGTTGAATAGCTTGTTCAGGACTTCTTCAACATAAGTCTTTTTCTTGGATAGCTTGTCGAATCTCTGAATAGCTTGTCGAATCTCCAACCACTCGTAGAAGCCGTACTTGCTGAGGTATGAAGGATACTCAATCACAACATCTAGATTCTATCGGAAAATGACCATTAAGACTAGGAGGCCACCATCCTTCATTCTTCCACTGATGGTGACGTTTGAGATCTTGTGGGGACTTATCCTTTCTCGATCCTTTCTTTGCACTAGTTCAGATCTTGATCGTTCAACTTCAGCATCCATTGATGTTTTCGTTCAATTTCAATCAATAGTTGGGCCTGAGCTTTGAGAGGATTTTTTTCTTGAGTTTCCCTTTGGCTAGAACTTGGGCAGCTAGAGTCTTGGCTAACTCTAGACTGTCCTTTAGTTGTTTCTGGTGTAGCATCAACTCTTCTTCTGCTTTCGGGACTCTTCTCGTTTAACGTTAGTGAGGAAATCGAACTCACCACAACTAGAGGTACGAAGAAGAATTTTTACTCTGGTTTGGTTGAGTTAATTTATCAGTTGAATCCTCCTCTGGTCTTTACCAGCTTCTGAACATTCTGATTGTCTAGGCGACTCCCTAAGTGTTGGAATTTCTGCTTCACCTTCATTTGTGCTTTGACAAGATATGAGATGTGTTGATAGACCAACAGAGTTTGTTGGTGCAGAGAGAATTTGAGGAATAGGCAGTTCCGCTTCTGAGGAGATAGATACATACCTGGAGAAGTTTGCATCTTCAAACTGGTTGACAGCCCTTAGAACAATCATAAAATTGTCTTTAGCCACTCCTTTGCCTTTGTCCTTGGAGTGCTGATTCCCTGAAGCTGAAGGTCTCTCCCCCTGGGAAGCTGGTTCCCGAATGGAGATTCCCTTCGATGTGGTTGTCTTAGGATGATTTGGATGGAGAATTCATCATCGTTATCACCACCAAGATCATTGTTGGCGTCAAAGATTTGTCTACATCATCATCCTCATCACCAACATTTGGCAATGCATAGGTGGAGGGATGGTCTTCATGATCAGTAGGAGCGATCACGACATTATCATCGTCTTCATCGTTGATGGCATCCTCAGCGGCAAGGATGAAAGCATCTGCATGAGGGATTAGATTAGTAGTTTGCATCTGCATGAGAGATCAGATCAACAGTTTCCTCAGCAACAACAATTTTCTCTTCCTCTTTATCATTCTTTCCCTCTTTGTCATCATCAAGACGAGAGGAGAGGTCATTAAGATGAGAGTAGAAGTCTTCTAGCGTGTGCTCTAGGGAGGAAAGAGCTTCAGCCTGGAGAATGTTGAAGGCGGCAACCCGGTCCAACTGTTGACGGTCGGCTTCTTTGAATGATGGTTCAGAAACTAGCACCGGTAGCTGGAGGAGTTGGAAGATTTGTTGAGTAGCTCACCAGGCACCTGGACTTCATCAGCTTTGTTGGATAAAACAACTATAGCTTCAGTGTTGGCTTGGATTTCAGTCTTCACTGTGTCAGCATCTCCTTGACTTCACATACCTTAGCTTTGACAGCAAAGAGGTCATTTGTTAGGTCTTCCTTGAAGGGCATTGTCTTGTGAACCTCGTCCATTTAATCAAGGATTATGGTGACAGCAGGCAGGAACACCTTCATATCCTCAGCCATGTCATAGACTTTAACATCAGTCTCTATGGCTATGAGTTCATTCCCTAGAGGACCTGTAAAGGCAAGAGAACTTTGAGCATAAGAGAGATCTGGATTAGTAAGAAAGAAAGAAGGGAAGGATTGGTGTTTACCTGAGGGGTCCTCAACATCATTTGAAGGATTGACACTATTCAGTTCACATGCGCTGTCTTGAGGATCTGCTGCAAGTGTCTGAGATGCCTCGAGAGGAGCAACCTCAGGTCTTGTGGTGATGGCTTCACCAATGGTGGGGACAACCACCATAGGATCATCACTGCATATGATGGAGACCAAGGAGGGAGGAGAGGAGATGATGGCAGAGAAAGAATGTGAGTGATCAGTAGTGACGATGTTGGTATTCACACTTTTAGTTACTATGGGAAAAACCCAACAAAACCATCGAACAAATTAGAAAACTCGAGTAAGAGGGAGTTTCCTCATGGCCAAGATAAGAGCAAGCCTTCAGATCCCAAGTTTCCAAAGAGGGATGCTGATAATCGTGCCTATGTCGGAGCTACACTTGTTCATATTTCACAACCATCTATGTCTTCGTCCTATAATGGTGAGGATGATGCTAGTCCTCAACCTAAATACACCAAAATTATATCCTTGTGTTATTAGGTCGACATAGAAAATAGACAGTGCCTCCAAGGAGATAGAGGCTGATATTCTGGTGCATCCATTCAGTTCACATTCGAGATTGAGTTAGTTAAGGAACCTTCTACCTGATAAATGGATTGTAGTTATGCATGACGATGTGGAGTCTTTACAAAAAAATGGTACATGTATCTCGTTCCTCTTCAGTTAGGAAAGAGAACTGTTCATTCCAAACGGGTTTACAAGAGAAAGAGGAAGGGATGCTAATAAGAGGATACGGTCAAAATCTCAGGTATCGAATTTATAGATGTTTTCTTTTCTATAGTCAAGCACTCTCCAATTCGTGCCTTATTCGGTATTGTTGCATTGTATGCCTTGATCTTGAGCAGTTATATGTCAAAGAGTGTGGTTTTACATGGAGAGTTGGAGGATTACATATACATGAATTAACGTTAGGGATTTATCAGTATTGGGAAAGAAAGCATCGTTTATCTCTTATGAAAAATCACTATATGGATCGAAGCAATCACCAAGGCAGTGGTACAAAGATTCTATGTGTTTTTATGACTTCACTTAGGTTTTCTTGATGCTTGTATGACAATTGTGCATCCTAGAGGAGGTGTAAATGTCGATCATTTATGTACCTGTTATTATATGTCAATGATATGCTTATTGTTGTAGTTTGAACATGCAACCTAAATTTGGGCTATGCGACCAGTACTTTCCCCAAGTTAGCATAAAAACTTTGGTGATCGGGGCTAGCATAGATGCCATCATGTAGTAGCCCATGGATTTCTGTACAATTTCTGACATATGGCTTGCGATATGGCCAAATAACATAGAATTGAAGGGCCTTCTCTTGTACAGATTTTGTTGGCAGTTTTTGATCCAATTGACCTTGATTTTGGATCCTGGCTCGCTTTGCTCTCCTCAACAATATATCGGCCTTTCCATAAGAAAAACAATTATTCTTTTATAGTTAGAGAGAAATAGGGGATAAGTTACTCCATTTAGATTCCTTCTAGCTAAGGTGATCATCATCTCCTTGTAAGTTGTAGTGTACTTCTGTTTTTGATACAAATGATCTTTTTTTCCCGGTAGTGGAACCAACAACAAAAAATTTGTTGAAGACCTTTAAAGTGGACCGAATGCTCGTAAAGTCTCCCAATGTTTTCTAGCCGAATTCCAATGCTTCAAGGAATTTCATTAAAGTTTTTTGGTTGATTTTGAAGGAATTTTTAGGTTTTTTGGTTGATTTGAAGGGACTTTTTCACTTTTTTGGTTGATGTTTCTTATATATTCTAATATCATAGAGCACCCCTCAAAGTTTAACATATGCACCTTTCATATCCAAAAAAGTTCTACTTGGGAAAATCAATTGAGAGGGTGCACGAGATAGGTCTGCCCATAAGTGGAACCTTGTTAAGTCTCGTGTCTCATTACTTGCTTTACTACATATGCTAGTTTATGGTTATATTGCCTTGGTTATAGATTGTGATTGGTTTATTGTGCGTGGATAATCATTTACTTGTTGCAAGACATGAAATATTCCACATTTGTTGTTTGTGGTTTACTTGCATTCAGATTCCAATATTTTAGGACTAAGAGATCATTTGTGATTTGTTTTGTCAAGATAGTCAGCAACTAGAATATCCAAATGGTCACAAAATCAGTTGAATGAAGAGTTTGAATTGAAAGATCCAATGTTGACAAATTTAACATGTGTGATGCCAAGGCGGTTCCAATTATTGACTCCTCACTTCAAACTAGTTGAGTTGTGTCCTATTAGTGATCAATAAAAGACATGCATATCTTGTGGTCTTTATTGTAATGTTGTGAAATCCTTGATGTATGTAATGATATGTACGAGTTGATACATGGCTAATCCCAAGAAGGGAGAAAGTGCATTGGAAGGCAGTCAAGTGGATCTGTAGGTATCTATCCTTACCAATATGTGTTTGCACATTGTGACGTCAAAGACAGGGTTATTGGTTATATTAACTCAGATTAAAGGAGCAATTTGGATAAGCGTCGTTATCTCAAAGTTATGTTTTTATAGTTGATTCGTGTGCTATCAGTCGAGAACTCGTTTTACAACCTATGATCCTCTGTCTGCTATTGAGGTAGATTATATGGAGACTACTGGGACATTCAAAGATTAAATGTGGCTGAAAGGTTTGTTTAGCGAGCTTAGTGATAATACGAGGGTGGTCTCTGCGTTTCTACGAAAATTAGAGTGTTATTTTCTTAGCAAAAGATCAAATCTTCCATGAGCGCGCAAAGCCATTGATGTATAGTATCATTTTGTGCGTGAAGTTATTGCTATGGATGATTCCAAAGTGAACAAGAATTCAACTTACCACAATCGTATTGACATGATGACAAACATCCTTCCAATAACTATGATTCAGTTGTTTTTAAACTTGGTTGGTGTTTGTGGTTCATGGGTAAAGGACGGTGGAAGAGGTTGATTCTTAAATTGGATATATTTTTATGTCAGTATGTTTGCTAGTAGAATAATAATGCTTATGGGGCTTATTCTTGGAGTATACATTGTTGGTGATTTTATTGTCATCAATCCATTTAGTATGATTGAGATTAATGTGAGACAAGACGAAATTAGACTTAGTTATAATTTGAGCCCGGAGGTGCGAAGTGAACGCTCGGATAAATTAAGTTGATCTCGGGAACGTGGGGGTCTGGGGGCAGCGCCCCTAGTGGGGTTCCAAGGAGCATCGCCCCTGGCGGTGGTCCCAAACAGTCACCGATGGTTGTTTTCATCCAAACTCCCGAACAGTTGCGTCTGTTGGGAACAGACACGACTCCCGTAAAAATAACCGACTTAACTGCTGGTGGCTATATAAGATTTTAGTTTGATGATTGTAGAGGGATGATCTTCGTGCATACTGTTACTCTTCCGGTTTTTTGTCTCTTAAGATACATAAACAAGCAAGGAATTTTGTGTTTGTGATCTTGGATTTTCCCTGAAATGTAGATCGTTGTTCTTAGATTATCCCAAATCTAATTTCGTGATACTCAAGGCAATAGAGTCGAAATCACAGATATTGGAAAGTGTTTTATACACGATCCTTGAATTATCCAAGTAATTTGATATTCTGTTTCCAAAATCTAACATACATTTATATGAATCTGAAGTTAATGTGAAAATTATTAAATATGACCCTAAATCTAGATTTATATATCATGTGACTTATGTGTGGTCAGTTGAACTCGCCAAGCTAAATGAAGATAGCTACATTACAAAAGTTGTGACTTAACCAGATGAGAGGATGCGACATGAAGTCGCGTTGCCAGAATCATATGAAATATGTCAATGAGTTATAACTTGCATGCAACCATCAAAAGAATAGGGCGAGTCGTAATATGCAACCTTCAGTCGAGTCACACACTTGACAAGACAGGTTTTATTACCTTTTAGCATCAATTATGTTAGTTTATGCATATTGTTGTTCAACACTCTCACAAACTCCATTGACGAACCAAAGAGATATATTTGTGATTTATCCATTATTTCTCCTTTTAATGTCTGTAAACTTCATTATTTGCAAGCACACTTCTCTTAGTGCTTGTGGTTTTCTCCCATTCGAGTTTCCATGTAAATCTGGGTGTTGCCTCTATTCTCTTTGCTTTATTATTATGCTTAAGATTATTGCTTTATGAATTACCGTTGTTGATACCTTTGAGGATCTAAGTTTTGATTCGCTTTTAAAACCAATACATAGTTCACCTTAGTAATCATGGGATTGTTAACTCTTCTGCCTATTTGACTTCGACCTTATTGGAGTATTGTTGGGATTTGTTGTCAACATATTTGAGGATCATCACAAATTCATAACAATTCCATGAAAAGCACATAGCCAAATATTGCAGAAACCAAGGCTCCAACATATTGTTGGACATTTCGTATCAAGAGTGGAAGGTTAAGACTTGATGTTGGACATGTTAGTGAGATTGGAAATTTATCCTCCATCCCACATTGGTAGATAGAAAAAACATAAGAGAGCCTTATAAGGCTTTCCTCTCTTTTGGGCCTTGAACTTGTTGATGGACTCATGTGGGGGTAATGAGTGGAAGACCCAACACACATGTGCGCGCGTGGTTGTGGCCGAGGCCGAAGGCACGGGCGCAGGCACGAGATTCACGAAAGTGGCGCAAGGAGGCGCACTTGAGGAATTTACAATTTATCTATTTTATAAATCTAAAATTGGATAAATCAATTTTTTAAAAACGTGTGAAAGTCACTTAGAGACTTGGTCTCTATCTGATCCCGAGTTTAGGGGGATTTAGGAGTGATCATGGGGTGGTTAACTAGTATAAATACTAGGTTAAACCACCTTGAATCTCACACCAAAAATCGTTTTGCTCTCTCTCGAACTTCCGCAATTCGGTGAACACTGATCCCGAGTTTAGGGGGATTTAATCATTGTGAAACTACCATATATTCTGCATCCACCTTGCCTTTGTTTTCGTTATCAAAATTATTAATAAACGAAACACGATACTGCATCAAATCCTGGAGCTTTGCGACTAGTAAACTCATAGCATACAAGAATGGTCGTATAAAACCTTTAAGGACATGTTTTACCGTGTAGATCCCGATTCAACGTCATTTCAAACAGGTTAGTTTTAGTTTTCGAGTATCGTATTTATTTTCTGTTTACTAAGTGAACAACTCTGCTTCTACTCCCTTCTTCCATTGATTCTATCGCGGAGGATAGATTCAATCTGTGTGGTATTGATCAATTTGGGGTTCTGATTCTGGATATTAAAGTTACCGTCTTCTATAATAAAGTTTTAATTCTCATAGTTTATTTATCTTTTGGATAAAAGAGTTAAACTTTGTTTATAAAGATTAAAACTTTATTGTGTTTATTTATCTAACATTAATATTTTTCAACAATCTTAAAGGTTTTCTATCAATGGACTCTGGAAATTATCGGATATTAAACCAAGACATGATGAAACTTGAGAAGTTCGACAAAACCAGTTATACCCGTTGGGCCGACAAAGTCAAATTCATGTTGATGGTTGTGAAGCTCTATTATGTTTTGGACCCTGACCTCCCTCCCTTTCCCGAAAATCCGGATCCTGAAGTAGGAAAAGAACCGAATAGACAAAGAATAGCCGATCTTGAAAAACTGAGACAAATCGCAAGGAAGAAGAAACCCTTGTTTGCGGACATATAAAATGTCTTGTCAGATCGGCTGTATGATCTGTACTTCCCGATTACTTGCCGAAGAGAACTTTGGAAAGCATTGGAATTCAAATATAAGTCACAAGAAGATGGTACAAATAAGTATCTTGTGTCTCAATATTTGAGATTTCAAATGGTAGATGATAAACCAATTCTGGAGCAAGTGCATGAGTTTCAAGTTTTAGTAAACAAACTGAAGTCGCTTTCCATACTTATTCCTGAAATTTTCCAAGTAGGGGCAGTCATAGATAAATTACCCCCATATTGGAAAGATTTTAAAAAAATAATGATGCACAAATCCCAAGATTATTCTTTGGATGATTTACTAAAACATCTTCGAATCGAGGAAGATGCACGTAATTTGGATTTGAGAGGCAAGTCTTTGTTAAATGTTAACAGCGTGCAGGTTGGAGGCAAGGGTAAGGGAAGGGCTGGAGGTCCAAATAAAAAGTGGAACTTGGGTCCACAAAAGAAGAGTTTCAAAATATCGGGTCATCAATCAAATCCAAGGCAACATTTTAAAAGGGTCGGAAAGTGTCACGTCTGCGGCGAGACGAGACAGTATGCTCGTGAGTGCAAGAACAAAAAGTCCGGACCGCCTGCTGCTAACTCTGTTGAAAGGATTTAGCACCTCGTGGAAAATATTCACATGGAAGAGATTGATATGATTTCAAAGGCCTCGACAAGGATTGTGGCTGGAAGGGGAAGTTGGTACTTGGATTCTAGAGCCACTGTTCATGTTTGCGACTCCAGGTCCAAGTTTGTTGAATATGGACCAGTCTGAGAGGGCAAAAAAGTTATAGTAGCTAACAACGGTTGTGTTGATGTCATTGGAATGAGTACCGTCCTACTAAAGTTCCCTTCCGACAAGACCGTCACTCCGAAATGTCCTTCATGTGCCTTCTATCAATAAGAGCCACGTTTCTGCAAGCAAGCTCGATGAAAACGGGTTTGGAATGAACATTGAGACAAGATATCTCATGATCTACAAAAGGAAGACCTTCACTGGAAAGGGATACTACCAGCTGGGCATGTATCGCCTGAATCTGAGTGAGGATGATAATGAGGAGGTCGGACCTAGTGAGTCAGTAGGCAGTTATGTGTTAGCCACATCTGATGAAGTTTCTGATTTTTCCATTTCCACAATTGAAGTAATTCCACAATGTTATTAATGAAGTTAATTCTTTGGATTATTTTGCTTGTTCTATTTCTTTATGGCATAAACGTCTTGCACATACAAATGTAAGAAATATTGAAAAAACTCAGAATAAAGGGTTAATCAAAATTGACAACAAAGATTTTGGAAAATGTGAAACTTATGTAAAATTAAAATTTACAAGAAACCTTTTCCATCAGTTAAACACGACACATCAATTTTAGAGTTGATTCATTCCGATATTTGTGAATTGAATGGAATACTTACCCGAGGAGGTAAAAGGTATTTCATTACATTATATGATGATTTCAGTCGGTTTTTACATGTATCTATTATACTCAAAAGATGAAACTCTTGAAGCCTTTGAATTATATAAAACTGAAGTCGAAAATCAACTTGAAAAACGAATCAAAATACTTCGATCAGACAAAGGTGACATATATTTCAATAAAGAGTTCGACACATTCTGCGAAGAGAATGGTATCAAACATGAACGCATCTAACCATTCACTCCTCAACAAAATGGCATGGCGTAACAAAAGAACCGAACCCTTGTTGCAGTGGTCAACTGTATGTTGAACCAATCGAGTCTACCTAACAATCTATGGGGAGAATCCCTGCTAAGCCTGCCATATTCAAAACCGAATTACTAGTCGTGTGATTCCAACCAGCCCATATGAGCTCTGGAAAGGAAGGAATCCGAACTCTAACTACTTTAGAGTTTGGGACTGTATTGCCTACTATCGAACCCCTGATCTAAAAAGATCTAAATTGGGAGCTCGTGCTGTTAAAAGCATATTCGTTGGATATGCAATAAATAGCAAGGCTTATAGATTATTGGACAAAGAATTAAGAGTTATAGTAGAATCCAGGGATGTGGAATTCTTTGAAGATAGATTTTCAGAAGATGCTGAAAGATCAGAATCAACATTGGCCTCTAATCCTTCTTGTTCATCTCGTGATAGTTCAAAAACCTCAAATAAGGTTAACGAACTACAATGAGGTACAAAAGCGAGAAAAAAGAAAAGTCTAGGAAATGATTTATTCTCGTACTTGGTAGAAAGGACACAAAAGAAAGTGACAAGGGAGGTCATTTTCTCTATCAATACTGAAGATGATCCTCAGACATATAAAGAGGTCGTGACTTGAAGGGATACCCCACTGTGGAATGAAGCAATAAACAATGAAATAGACTCTATCTTGGGAAACAAAATTTGGGTATCGGCTAATTTGCCTACGGGGTGAAACCTATCGGTTCCAAGTGGATATTCAAAAGGAAGATGCACCCTGATGGTTCAATATCATCCTTTAAGGCTAGATTGGTGGTTAAAGGGTACAAACAAAAAAAGGGAGTCGATCATTTCGACACCTATTCTCTAGTTGCTAGAATTAGTTCTATTCGAACTCTTATAGCAATTTCAGCCATAAAAGGACTGTGTATTAATCAAATGGATGTGAAAACAGCCTTCTTGAATGGCTATTTAAACGAGGAGGTTTATATGGAGCAACATGAAGGGTTTGTAGTACCTGGACAAGAGAATAAAATGTGTCAACTTATTAAATCTCTATACGGGTTAAAACAAGCTCCTAAACAGTGGCACTAAAGATTTGATACGACTATCACATCTTTCATGTTCCGACATAATGGGGTGGACATGTGTATTTACTCAAAATGTACGAGAGGATACACTATGGTAATCTGTCTTTATGTTGATGATATGTTGATCATCAAAATCGATCTAGAAGGTATTCTTGAAACAAAAGAATACTTATCCTCAAACTTTAAGATAAAAGAACTTGGAGAAGTAGATGCCATTTTTGGGATAAAGATAAAAAAGTCAGCATCTCAAATCTCTCTAAGTCAATCCCACTACATAAAGAAGATATTGACCAAGTTTCAACATCTGAATATAAAGGAGTTTAACATTCCGTTTGATTCAAGTGTGAAACTCGATAAAAACAATGGTAGAGCAGTGACTCAACTAGAATATGCTAGTGCAATAAGATGCATGATGTATGCAATGCATTGTACTAGATCGGACATTGCTTTTGCTGTGAGTAAACTGAGTCTATATACTAGCAATTCGGGTCCAAATCACTAGAAAGCAATTAGCAGAGTACTGGGCTACTTGAAAAGAACCAAGGATCTAGAGTTGACATATTCTACACATCCAGGAATCTTGGAGGGATATTCCGATGCCAGTTGGATAGATCACTCAAATGATTGTTAATTCACAAGTGGGTGGATTTATACTCTTGCCGGAGGGGCGATTTTTTGCGCGAGCAAGAAAAAAACATGTATCGCCCATTCGACTAGGGAAGCCGAATTCATTGCCCTAGCGGCGGTGGGCAAATATGCCAAATGGATTAGAGATTACCATGTTTAAAGGGTAACAACAAGTTACTTAACTGAGATAAGGTACTATCAATTGATAGATCCATGTAAGGTAAAAGATAGTATGGCGTTGTCGAGAATAAGGATGAGTCAATATCTTAACAAAGTACGGAGGCATCTTAACAATAAAGATGTTATAGAACTTTGCCTATATGACTTAGAGGTGGTGGTGCCACCTCAAACGAAGAGTAGTGGTTCATCTTCTAGTAAGTCATGAAACAGGGTTTAGTGCATAGCCATATTCGCGCTTAGTGAGAAAGCAAAGATGATAGATGATGTATGTAAGTAAGCCGTGACAAGATTCAAGGTTTAAATCCTAAGGATATCATTGAATTGATCCCTTCTTGCATACTTATATCAAACAAGGTTTAATCTCAGTGACACCACTGTAACATTATCTACTATGAATGTCAGAAAAACTTTCCAACCTGGTGGGGGATTGTTGGAAATGTTAGTGAGGTTGGAAATTTATCCTCCATCCCACATTGGTAGATAGAAAAACATTAGAGCGCCTTATAAGGCTTTCCTCTCTTTTGGGCCTTGAACTTGTTGATGGACTCATGGTGGGGGTCATGAGTGGAAGGCCCAACACACACGCATGCACGTGGTCGTGGCCGAGGGCGCGAGATTCACGAAAGTGGAGCGAGGAGGCGCACTTAACACTTCGCACACCGCATCAGGGCAGAAGGAGCCTCGCCCTGAGCTACCGAGTATCTTTTTGGTACATATTAGAGAGAGATTTAATTACTGGTTATATAATTATCTGTTTGAGGAATTTACAATTTATCTATTTTATAAATCTAAAATCGGTTAAAATCAATTTTTAAAAACGTGTGAAAATCAGTTAGAGACTTGGTCTCTATCTGATCCTGAGTTTAGGGGGATTTAGGAGTGATCATGGGGTGGTTAACCGGTATAAATACTGGGTTAAACCACCTCAAATCACACAGCAGAAATCGTTTTGCTCCCTCTCGAACTTCTGCCAGAATCGTCTACTCTCTCTCTCTCTCTCTCTCTCTCTCTCGTTTCTGCTTCAATCAGTGTGAAACTACCATATATTCTTCATCCACCTTGCCTTTATTTTCATTTCAAAGCTGTTGATAAGGGAAACACGATATTGCATCAAATCATGGGGCTTTACGACTAGTAGACTCATAGCATACAAGAGTGGTCGTATAAAACCTTTAAGGACAGATTTTACTGTGCAGATCCCAATTTAACGTCACTTCAAACAGGATGGTTTTAATTTCCGAGTATCGTATTTATTTTCTGTTCACTAAATGAACGACTTCGCTTCTACTCCCTCCTTTCATTGATTCTATCGCGGAGGATAGATTCAATTTGTGTGGTATTAATCAATTTGAGGTTCTGATTCCAGATATTAAAGTTACTGTCTCTTATAATAAAGTTTTAATTTTCATAGTTTATTTATCTTTTAGATAAAAGAGTTAAGCTTTGTTTATAAAGACTAACAATAATATTTTTTCGACACTTGATCACTCTCTAGCCAACGAGCAAATGCAGTTCCCGATCAAATCAATCGATCACAAAGTGTATACAAAATACAAGTTTAGTATTCCATACATGCTTGGGCATAAACCAAGGATAGATTCTAATCCCAACCATTACATGCTCACCCAAGAGCCCCCTAATTCGTGCTTTAAATGGCAAGAAGGATCAAGAGACTAATGGGAGAGTTTACTACTCAAGGGAGGAGGCCATCTCAAGAAATTGGGAAGGGAACTCAATATTTTCTTCATCAACCTCTCAAGAGGGATGTAGAATCAGTCAAGTGCCACCTAACCTTGCTAACTTCACACAAGTACCAACATGGTTTTTCTATCTCATTTCAGCTTTTTTTTTCAAAAACATTAAGTGGAAACCCAAAAACAGAAGTGATGCCAAACAATTCCTTGAGTGGAATTATAAAGTTAAAACAAAGGAACCCTTTCCATTCGATTGGTTAAGCAACCAGGACTTGCATCCAACGATAGGTGCTCATGGTAGATTAGATCCAAGAGATCTAAGTTGTATGTTTGTTGATAATGACTGAAAACTAGCAGTTGGAAGCTGTTGAAGCCATATTCACCATGAGCCATGCTACCACACGCCTTGGAATAGTGGAACTCCAAAATGCATATGTAGGAGAAGAGATGAATATATATATATATATATATATGTGTGAGAAGAGATGAATAAGAGGTGGTTTTGAAGTCGAAAACATATATATTTTTTTTGTAAATTTGGAACTCATAACAGAACCAAGGAGGATGACTACTTGCAACCCCTACACCACCATGGTTGACACCAAATGGAGGTTAGCTGCAAATGTAGGGCCATCCATTTCCATCCTGACTATATATCATCAGCTTGCGGGTGCACTTGACATTTATTCTGCTCGACATTTCCTATGTGGTCCAACAATCTTTCCTCTTTATGCATGAACCAAGGCAACCACATTATCAAGAGTGTATCATCTCAAATATTAGAGGTACGTTGGATCTCGACATCATGATCTCCCCTTCTACTACAACTAGCCTTATATGCTATAGTAATCCGATTGGGACAGATGCACGAGACACGTCGTTCCACTTGCGGTTACTGTGTGTTTTGAGGTCACAATCTCATCTCTTGGTACTCAAAACACCACCATACCATCTCACAATCCAGCGTTGAAGCCAAATCCAATCTCTTTTAACTTTTTGGTAACAACAAAAGAAAAAAAAACCCCTACGTCTTGTAAAAACAACTTGTATATTATTTTTATTAAAACGTACATTTCATAATTAAATTTTGTTTTGTTTTATATTATATTATATTACTTATTTTGTGTCCCAATTAGGGATCATGCAAATAAAAGAACTGTTTAGCTGTCACTTCATCGAATGGCTATTGTTCATGTATCCTTTATACGATGCACAACAGCATAAATCTTGGTTCAATATCGCAACTTCAAAAATATGGAGGCTTTAATAAGAAGTTTACTTTTTATATGTTTAGATAATCATTAGATGTACGTGTCAACTTGAACTTGCATACAACTTGACTGAACACACGAGAAGTCCACAGAACTTGTAGTGGCCGTAAGGTGACACAAATTGTTGAGTACTAGGAACAAACCAAGGTCTTGTTGAGCTACCCAAATATTTTTTGTAATTTGATAACAAAGTTGGATGTTTGATGGCGTATTAAATTCGAATTCTCTTTTCAAATGGTGTCATGCCTGCTACACCAAGAGCTTCTCCAACCCTCCGTCAAAATCTCATTTTTGCCGTTTTCTTCACTCCAGCTGCACGGCAAAGAGATATTTTTTATGCCGCAGTAGGTAAACACACCGCAAATATGCGGTGTGAAAGGTAAACAACTGCAAATCACAGGTCCGCCATTTTTTGAGTATGGTTGGAATTGAGATTTTGTTTAGTGTTTGAGGGTGCACCATTTTTGGTGTTTTACTGGTGTCGTGGTTGGAGATGTTGTGATGAGAGAAAGGCAGTATTTGCCCTTAATTTAGAGTAAAAAGGCCAAACCCTGACAAAAAGGAAGACAACCAAATACAAAGAGAATGAAGAGCTGGGACTGGGAAATGTATACAGTTTGTACAATGGTTAGACAATGGTAAGTTTCCATCAAGAAGTATACATTTATACCCCCAAATATATATGTATACATACATATATATATATATATATACATACAAGTCTTAATGCCTGCATTCAACTGGAGTGACGTGATCAGCTACCAAAGTAGTCGATTTGGACGAATGATTTCTATGTACACATACATCTTCCTGTAATAACAAAAGGTAACGGGTCAGTTCATCATCCATCCGGTTTCTAAAATCAGTATACAAATGTATCAACCACATTTCCCGGTGGAGTATCGAACAAGCCTTCCTCCTAAACTTACAACATATAACCATGTTATGTTTCCAGAGTTTAGTCGTCTTAACAGGTTTTGGCACTTAACATTTCAATTTTATACAATGTGAGAAGAAGGAAGATGTGATTGTGGATCCCATTTAATTAGGTGAGGAGAAATAGTGGGAATACGTAGAACCCTGTTGGATTACTCTCCAAAAGAGCCTTTGTAGAGAGAAGAGGTTCCAAACATATATTTAAGTAGATCAAGTCTAGGCGATGTAAGGCTCCAACACGCCCCCTCCAACGGAGGCTAAACAGGCACAAATTGTCCCAAAGTGTTGAGAAGGGGGCTAGATGAGTACAGATGGCCCCAGAGGATCAAGTCTGTAGAGTAGTAGATACAATGTGAGAGTATGTGGAATCCGTTTGATTATTCTCCAAAAGAACCCTAGTGGAGATACTGGAGAGAAGAGATGTTCCAACATATACTGAAGTAGAAAGGTCCAAGTCTAGCCGATGTGAGACTCCAACATGGACGAAGAACTTGACAAGTCAAAAACACTCTTTTATCACTGCGATTATTTTCCTTAAGAAGGGTTCAGTCTGTGACATACTTGAAGCTTTTTTTATTTCTATCTTTTGTTATGAAATATGTATGAAGGAACATAAATTAATGTAGTGCAAGGCAATAAGGTGGTACCGAGGAGGAACATCGTCCACTTCCACAATTTCCCTTCATGGTTGACTCCTTCCTTGAGATGCAACTGTTTGCTTTGCCACTTCCAAAAGCAGAGCATGTCAACATCAGCGGTTGGAAAGGTATGACTTTTTGATTAGATCCTGATTTAAATTGTAACAGTTATGACAGAAGTACTTTTTATTGAATTTTCGTTCTGTGTCGGTCTTCTTATGTGTGTACTACAAAGTTCACTGATGAATCATAATAAGAATCCTAAAAATGATCTTGTGGATGTAGGCAAATTTTGGAACTACATTAAACACCATGTCTCAGGTTCTTGGTTTCCTGCCATTATGATTTTGTGTAGGATTGATTATTGATCTTAAGTTTTAATGTAATCGACCCTGCATGGCAATTCCTTGGAGGTCATGGGTTCGAAACCCCTTCCCCTTTGTTGATTAAAAGGAAAGCTGCTAACATGTAAAGTAAGTCTTTCTTATTTACTTTACCTTCGTAATATGAAGGTCTTTCCATGGTCCTTTATCAGACCGCAGGCAACCTCCTTTTTCTGCACAATTGCAACTGCCGCCTAGAAATTCTGGCAATTCACTGATACATAACAAAGAAATGTGTCAAGATCAAGTTTACTGAAGAACTCTATGGCTACCGAGCAGAATCAACTTCGAAAGGTTTACCTTGCATCAATGACCTCAAGCAATGTGCTTTTAAATTTGGTGCCTAGGACCTGAGGATGTTGGTTCACCAAAATATCAATTCAAAAACTATGGTGACAGCAGCTGAATATTTGACACAAAATCATATCATCAACCTACATGAATCTTTGATTTTGCTTTGGGTTCAAGAAAAGATTGAACCATATTCCAGAGCATCTTAAACCCAGAACCAGCATTTACGATGAACATCTGGCAAAGTGTCTGCAAAATTCAAGTCCCAAATACTCTGTTCAAAGAAGATACATTTCGACTTTTTATGTCAAATCTATATATCAAGTTGTTTAGAATGAGATACAGTTTAAGTATATTTTACAAAAAGTTTAAGGATTATATCAAACTTGAAGTTGAAATATGTCATTTGATCTTTGAAATCACAATATATCTCTTTTTTTCTTGTAAGGAAATGAGACACCAAATGGTAGCAAAAACACACATCGGGGTAGTTGCTGTTAATCTGTTGCAGCCTCCTAATGAGTTCAATCACGGGTTTTGTTAGGTTCCTTAAACCCTGATGAAAAAAACAAACCACAGAGTTATAACCAAATAGCTTCAGCTCCAAAGATCAAGCCTATATCACTTTAATTTATCATACCACGCCTTGAACATCTATAATTGTTGTACTAGAAGCAACACGTCTGCCTGCAGCAATTGAGCAGGCTGGGAGCCTAATGGCCAAAGTCCTCTCATACTCCTGCACATAGTATTTCACATACCGTTCGATAGTTGTCACTCTCATAAGCTTCTTTGGATCAGCTTGTCCTAATATTTCTATGTAAACAGGCCTTCCATCCTTATCAATACCATGATAACCCTGGAGAAAGTACTGCAAAACTTCGTCCAATTCACTGAACTTATAATCCTGCCAAGGACAAGTTTTTTAGAAGATTTAGATATGAGGCATTTGCAATTTGGCAAAATTTACGAGTACAAAATTTTTGAGATGCAGAGGGGTTTTATAATAGATGTCAACAACCAAGCACAATACACTATTATCTCCAAGAGTGTTGGAAAGAACTATGTATTTTTTTAACACCAAGACAAACATATTTCATGCAGAGTCCTATACACCCTCAAAAGTGAAGAAATTGGCTTCAGAGTGAACATTTATCATCACAAAAGGCCGACAGGGAGACTGGAAAACAATAGAACCCTAAATATCTGATTTACCTCCAAAATGTTGTTGGCTCCGAAGTCTTTCCTCCACTGAAGCATGTCGATCCACATGTTCTTAGCGCTTTCAATATTGAAGTTCCTGGCTTTCAAGTATCTGCAAGAATCAATTTACCAAGCTATGACGAACAATGTTCCTATGCCACAATTTGATCAAGATCATAATTATTGCCATGCACCTTTTTTTATGATATGGATACGTTAGGTGCAGAGCAATCAAGACAAGGCGAACTTACTATATTGCAGTAGACATTAGAAAGCAGTATAGTGACAAGACTCATGCAGCAGAGCTTCAGTGAGGTACTGTGACACCCCATCTCCAGCACATGATCTTAATTGAGTCAAGGTTGAACATGCACCAGAGGCGGAGTGCGTCATATGGATAAATAACAACTTCTAAATAATTAAACCTGATAAATATCTACCAAAATCGTTGTAGGGAGAAGGAAGTACAACAAACTTAATGATTCCTTTTACCTTCCATGAATGTCACATAATGTTTCTCATTAAATTTTGAAGGTTTGAATAACTATCAGGGAGACTCCTTAAGTCCTAAGCTCCATGCATTAATTACCATGAAGATCTTTTCTTGATATATCTTCTAGCCTAAGTCAATGATTTCTGGATATTCAACATATTAATGCTCAGAACAAATAGACATGTTTTGCACCATCATGAACAAAAAACCTACAAAATCACATGCGATGCAACAATAAACCGTTACCTCAACATCATATGATAATCATCAAGTATTTCAGGTAGCAAGTTGCCTGCAATCAGTGCTTGACGAAGAGCATCAACTGCCCCCACCTCCTGAGGATCTTGAGGCTGCCCTGTTGTAAAAGAATCTGGATAAACGGTTTTCTTTCTGCTTTTCTTTTCTCGAGAATGGCTGGTTTTGGTAGAAGCATTGTCTACATTCTTCTTCCATGTTCCGCTTGTGCCTTCTTCATCTAAGACTTCAAGATCTGTATACCATGTGTTTCTCTCATCACAACCAGGGAACCCTTTGCGAAATATAGAGTGAAAAGACTTGAGGTTTCTGACTAAAGACAATGGATGCTATTACATTCCATCATTGCTTTCATAGATAGAAAGCCAGGAGCTTGACCTACACCTAAGATTTATACATCCACAAGAATTTTCTTCCCAAATATAATTGTTGCAGAACACCACAAAGAAAAGATTGTATGCTCTCAAATGCAAAGCACACACACACACACACACATATATATATATATATATATATATGCAAAATTCAAGTGTAGATTTGTAAATACATACAGTACAGTTATTTGGAAGTAAGAGATAGACTGCTGAATTGAAAATTTTATGTTCGTCCATCCTCCCGTTTCTATTTTGTGGGTCCATCTCCATTTCCCTACGCAACAATTCAAGTGACGGGGGACCTATAATGACATCTCTATTCCTTCCACACAATTTAAATGCGACCATAAAATCAAAAGGTTTGAGTTTGACAGGTAAAATGAACAGGATAAGGTGTTTGGCAACAGAAACCGGGGAGGGGTTACGAATACAAACTTGTGAGGCTATAATATCACATAAGATATACGTCCATCGTGACACTACTGCACCTATTTTGCATTCCAATTGTCAAAGGATTTGCCACTTAAACGTACTTGCATCATAGAAGCAAGAATAAGCAACTTTGGAATAATACAATGATTTATTCTCGAAAAAATCTGAATAGTATGCCATTAAAATATAGGTTTGGAATTGAAATCAGAGTGATAGTTTACCAACATAAAAAACATTTTATTGCTAAAATTAAAAATAACTTTGGCAAAAGTTATGATATTGAAATATGATTCTGGCAAAAGCTAGAAACTCCAGGTTCTCCAAAATGCAGAATTTCTGTGTTTTCAAGACACAAAGTCCTATTTCTTACCAAACTTGTTTTTTCAAAACAATACAAGATGCAAATTGGAGACATAATTTTACCCCAAAAAGTTATGATAGACCTGCAAGTAGGTGTGACGATTGGGTCGAGTCGATTGAATTCCAACAGCCAATTTTGTTAACATAAGAATAACAGCGACACAATTGTTGGTACTAAACCAGATTATGTGTATTATTCACCATGACAAGAAATCGATTCAATAGATACTAGTAATGAAATTGTGTACACATGAACTTACGAGACAACAAATTGCATTCCATCGCTCCAGAGATGACGAAGTTTGCTCTGTTGAAATCCAATCCTAATTAGAAATTAATGGAAATTTAGGAATTTGAACAAAAGAGTAGTATAAGAATGAAGGCTTACAAACACCAATTGATTGTTGAGGTTATGAAGGTTAAGACGGCACGGTTGGACGAGTTTCCGTGTTGGTGTTATGCAGCTTTCAAGTGTTTCGTTTGGCAACGTCATTATTAGAGCGGGAGAATATGCCATGTATAGGGATCACATATTCATAAAGCCTGAATTACAAAATTACCCTTTTAACTCTGTCCACTATTTTGTTTTTGTCGACAAATTTATCATGAACAACACGCTGTCTCTCTAATCAAGAAGAAGAAATAGTGGCGGATCCAGGAAATTAATAGGGGTGAGGGCACGTTGGATGAGATTTGGGGGAGGCAAACATATGGCCATACGGGACTGGAGGAAACCATGTAAGACAAAAGTAAAAATAGAAAATTTATGCTAGTCAACAAACGTTTTTTGTCTTTGACTCCCCGGTCCTTAAGGGCTAGATCCACCCTTGGGTGGAAGGAAAATGGCTACAACGATTGAGTGATGCAAGGAGATGGAGAAAGCGAAGAGACGATGATCGGTGGTGGTTGCGGAAGGAGGAGGATGGATGGATGGACGGACGGACATTACGGGATGGGTATGTTACATGGATAACTAAAGAGTAGGGGTAGGGGCCTCTTGTTTGGCGGTTTTCGGTATTTTTAAAAACACAACTCAATTTCGATGGTTTGGAAAAATCTCAATTCAACTCAATCTATACTATATTATATAAAGAATTTGACAAAAACTCTTAAAAACCATTTTTTATACATATTACTTAAAATTCAGGATTACAAGTAGATTGTGCATAAGTACAACTTATTAAACCTTTATTTTTGAATTTGTGTAACTAAATGCAGATAAATATAATCATATACATGATAAACATCACATTTTAAATATAAAAAGTCTAAAATATAATTAGAATAATCGTTGAATTCTAATAGAATACTTAATTATTATCTTTATAAAATATTATATTATTAAACCAAAAATAAATTGATTCGTTATTAAACTAATAGAATACTTAATTATTATCTTTATAAAAAAATATATTATTAAATCAAAAATAAATTGATTCATTATTAAAACTAAATTAAATTATAATAAAAAAATTGAATAAAAAAAATTACATAAAAAACGAGAACTTTTAAATAATTAATTTGATACTAATATCGATATTTATTTTTTCAAAATTTTAATTACAATATCTTCAAATTTATATTTATTCAAAAATATAAACATTATGACTTTCTCAAAACCATATAAAATTGTATTATATCAATAGACAAAAAATAAAAAGAAACAATAAAATCAAGATGTATCTCGCTGCATTATACGATTACCCTTCTAGTTAAATCAAAAGTATAACTCAACCCTTGCAGGTTGAGATGGGTTGAATTGGGTTGACGGGTTACTAGTTACATAACTTTGACGAATGAAATATTTTATAAGACTTAAATTACAGTACTAAACTATAAAACATATTATCTAAAAAAGTTACAATAAGTTTATAAGAAACTTTTAGCATTTCAACAAGTTTTTATAGAAAGTTTTTTAAATAAAGTATTATATTAGTTATTTTATAGAACAATTAGTTATGGTGCGTAGTGACATAACAGTCTGGTCCACGTGCTAGGGATTTTAATTATTTATTTGAGTTGTTTGACTCAAACATGACTTATAAAAGAGGCCACATGTAAGAAACACATAACATACATCATTTTATTATGTATATTAATATTAGCTAGTATATATATGCTCACGTGGTGCTCGAACCAGCTAGCAAACATTTCTTCCCGAATTCTATCAAGTCCAACATCATCAATATTCGGTTCTCTTTGTCGAATATTTTTATCAAAGGTCCACCAAAAATGTTGAACTTCTATACTATTGAACAAGACATATATGTGGATCATGGCCATTCAAGTTTACCTGTTTACGATCTTCAGATATCGTAGACAAGATGGAAGCTTGAATATGCGTAGTCGATTGTCGGTCACTGAATAACTAGGAATATCTGGGGTAAAGTTCCTTGACTCACGATTATGTTTTATTTCTATCGTTGGATCAAAATAGAGGAAGCAATAGGTAGACAAACCATTTAGCACAATGCACTTAACCATATATTGTATTTTCAATGAACTTATTAGCTGGAATTTGCTCAATACCAATACAATGTCATTGGAACAGTATCAATAATATCTTTATATACCTAAAAGGAACTATTAACATGGGCTTCTTCTTTTCCTGCAAAGAAAAAATGGATTTGGTAATGGAATTTCAATACCTATAAATGATGTAACAGACAAAGTATAATCCCTTGTGATGTAACAGACAAAGTATAATCCCTTGTACAAACACTTTTGCTGACATTTGGTATCTCTATGACTCGTACAAATGTCGTTTCTAAACTAGATAAGGATTTTCCCTACTGAACACGACAATTGTTTTGAATTCAAAAATAAACCCTTGTAGCTAACTCATCGAACCATTTTGAGATTTATGGCTCTACATGAGACAGTTTGAGATCACATATGGTTAAGAACTATCATTATCCAGCTTGATATCGTCAAGAATTCCTGACTATTGCAACCTGTTAGAGGAGTAAGTGGTTTGAGTTCAACCACTGACAATCTCATTGAATATATGGAAATAATGCACCTTGCATCAAAGGAATAAAAGTAGGATACATCATGGGTGATAATACAAAACATATTTCGCCAAAGTTTTTATACAATAAACAATAACAGTCTCTTCTTGAGATTTAAATGAATCAAGTAACGTTTGAGGAGAATGTGGCAAATATATTACCGAATCACTACCCAAAGTTATATTAGAGAAAAATGTAGAAAGTATAGAATGGAGATACTTTCCAAACTCCCTTGACTAATGTACAAATCAGGGGGAGTAGTGGACAAAAGGATGAGTCTACTATATATGTAATATTTGTATGTTTTGTTCTTTCCTTCATTTAAGGTTTTATTTTTTTCCATTGAGTTTTGTTCTATGGAGTAAGATTTTAGTGAGACAACAGTTTATACATCATACTGTTTTCTAAACCTCTTGATTAATGTATGAATCAAGAAGGATAGTAAACTAAAGAAATTGTTTACTGGTGCTTTGTACTCTTTCCTTTGTCTAAAGTTTTTATATTTTCTACTGGGTTTTGTTTCTTTAACATAGGTTTTAATGGGGCAAGAATTATCCACCATCATTCCTTTGACTTGGCACAAAGGGAGTGTTGAAAGATTGTGTCATCATCAAAGAGAAGTGATTAGAAGAATACTTTCCATGTATTAGAATCTACCCTGATGAATGTTTCTTTTTTATTGTAAATTCATGCCTATTTAAAAGGACTTATAATTAATGAGAATTACATATTCATTCCCTTTATTTGTTATTGTTCTATTATGTTTTTCGTATAAAAAAACATGGGTTTTTTCATAACTTTTTCCTTTCCTATTCTATCTCTAATTATGAGATAAAGAAATTTTATCTCGCTATTATCTGGTGTAAAAGTGTCATTTAGTTTTTCTAAGAAGTGTAATTACTACACTTTCTTAAAACTGTGTGTCGTTTTTAACACCGGACCTTTTGGAAATAAACTGTTTAACGATCAACTAGAAAGGTCTCCTTGGACTTGTTTTCTGACTTATTTCACCCGCATTACTGATTTTATTTTGAGACAAAAAGAATAACATTGTAAGTTTTACTCATAAGCAATTTATAAGACACATTCTTTTCTTACCTTTTAAGGAAAGTGTAATTAGATGTCTTACAAAATTGGTTAATCTAAATTATATTTTATATTTTTAATGGGAATAAAATTTTATATTGCATACGAATATAAATAATATTTCAACAAAATTATATAATTATTAAAATAATAATCATAAAGGGTAGAGTAAATTATGGATTTGTTCCCTCAGATTTCTAAAATATATCGGATCTAGTCCCCATAATTTGTTTATTACAAGATAGACCACCCTAGAGTTCATATTTTCGTAACACATCGGTCCTTGCCATTAATGAGAGTTAATTCTCATCTGCTAACTTAGGGGCATTTTTGTCTTGTTAATCTCTTTTAGTTTTTTTTTTCTCTTTTGTTTTATTAATTTTTTTCTTTTCCTTTTTATTAATATTACCTACCACACAGTTTTTCCGATGAACCCCCTCTCTCCCCTTTTTCAATGAACCCCTCCCTCTCCCTCTTCCTTTCTCGTTGAACCACCAAACTCACTTCTTCCCTCTTACCCTTCACCCACCAACTCTGTTCGCATCTCAACCAAAAACCTATCACCACCACCTTAATATACCCCCAAACCCAACACCACCTCTTCTGAACCATCGCCCTCCCTACCCTTGACCTAATCATCGACCCTTTTTCCCTCTATGAGCTACCCCTGGTTTCGAAGATAATGTTTGACGAACAAAGTCAAAATCTAGAAACCTAAATGTAGACACAGGTAAAGCCAAAATTTGAACATAAAAACCCAAATTTTTGTCTCTACTTCTGACGTGGTTGAAACCAATTGAGAACAAAAAACAAAAATCATCTCGATTTGGTGATGTTTTGTCCTTGATTCATCTCAATTTTGGTACGTGTTTCAACTTGATTTGGTCTCTGTTTCATCGCAATTTGGTCCTTGTTTCATCTTTATTAGGCGATGTTTGTTTAACATAATTTGGTCGTTAGGTCTAAAATGTTGTATACAAGTCTAGTGCTTTATTGTGTTTTACTTTGCTATAAATAGTGGTCCTTGGTGGTTTTGTTTGTAGCAACAACCAGTAGAGCACTTCCTTTTGTAACTTTTCATTTTGAAGCATTGTAATATTTGAAGAGCAATACAAAAACCTTTGAAGAACTTTCTCTCTCTACTTTACTAATCTGTCATTGTTGATCTTGCTTGAGTTCTTGATTGTTGTATTGGATTGATTAGTTTTTGGAACATCAATTGGTATCAAAACGGAAAATAGCAACCAGAAATCAAATTGATTGAATAAATTGTACAAATTGGATTGAATCTGTTCTTGAAACTTTCCATTTTTGTCGAATCACCATTCTTACTGTTTTTGAATCTGGATTCTATAATCTGTGTGCTTTGTGATTAGATATTGATTGTATTGTGTTTTAATTTCATATTTGAATTTGTTTGAATCATTCAATTTCACAATTAAATTGATTTTAACCACTTGTATAAACCATATGCTAGCCTCACATTTCTTTTTGTTAGGTCAAAAAACTTGCCCATTAAATGATCAATAGGACTTTTCCAATATTGGTTCTCATTTGGCATATTTTTTTCTCACCAAGCCTTTTCTCTCATTTTTGCTTCAACATTGGTTAATCTCACATTTTGGCATTTTGGCTCTTTTGATGACAGCATACACTTTGTTCCTATGGGACATTTTTAGTGCCTTTGATAAATCCAGAACAAGGCATCTCTTTAGAGCTTTGCTCTTTTTGTGTTGATCTTTTTGGATATTCCTCCCCAAACTCATTTGAAACAATGTCTTGTTTTTGGATGAATTATTGAGAGGAAGGGTGTCAAATGGCTATGAAGGAAAGAACAAATGGCCTATATCCTTTCCTAGAATTTTATACCAAGTTTAGACGAAATTGTGTCCCAAAAAATAGAGTGGCTAGTTCTAGCAAAAAAAAAGGTAGGTTAAAGGATGGTAAAAGAACTAGTAATTTATTCGAGCTATAAACACATGTAAGATCATAAGAACAACTTACTTTGGCTTGCCAAAAATAAAATCCTAAAATAAAATACTCTTCCCAACTCAAAATAAATGAAAATAAAGAAGAAATTTTGGAGCTAAAGAGTCATGATTAAACTTGCCCTACTACAATGGAGTAGGTTGTGGTGTTATTGTTGCTGTTGGAATTATTGTTGCAGCACCAGACGTTGCATTTCTTTTTTTAGCATGGTGTTCTTCTTTTTCAGCGGTTGAATCTCTTGTTGACAACTTCTTGAAGAATGGTGGAATTTGCTGGACCACATTAGTATGCTCCTCGACCGGAACCGTCCTCACCAACTCATCTTGGTGTTTCTCTTTCCACTTATGTTTAAAGACTTTCCTTACCACTTGCTTCACTCCTTGATCATGACACATTCATCCTACAAAAAGTTTTCCACATCACCTTACGAACAGTTGAACATGACTTTATGAAGCCTCTCGAGTCCTTGGATTGATCATCATGTCCCTTTTTAAGAACAACTTGAAGATTTTCTACATAGCTTTGCTGTAGGAATGCTGTAGTATTTGCAACAATATGTTTTTCCTTCACAATGTCAAAGTATGGGTTAGTGACAATCTTGGCATTTTGTTGCATCTCTTCACTACTATGGAGTAAAGAAGGGTTGATTAAATGTTCAGGTGCTTTTTCGAAACTTTCTCCCTCTTGACTTCTCATCAATTTATTAGCCTCACTATCATCCTTACCAACACACTTAGAATTTTCAATATCACTTGGTACAAGAATTTGGTTTTGCTCACTAATGATCTCTTGAACATAAGTTATGATATTATCAACAGATGTTAATAGACTTTGTGTGTGATCATCGAGAAACATTTTAAAAGAGTTAAAGGCTTTGATTAGTTCTAAAGATGGTGTANATCAACAGATGTTAATAGACTTTGTGTGTGATCATCGAGAAACATTTTAAAAGAGTTAAAGGCTTTGATTAGTTCTAAAGATGGTGTAGGGGGTACAAATTTGTTGTTAAAATCATCCCCTTCAAAATTTCCAGAAAAATCAACTTGTTCCTCCCAAGATTGGTCAAGAGTATTTTGATTAGTTCTAAAGATGGTATTGGTGATGTGAAATTACCATGATTTTGTCTACTTAAAGACAACTTCGGATGTCCTCCTATGATTGAGGGAAACCATTAAAGTGAGAGGTATCCAAATTACCATCTCCCATGAAATAAAGGGATTCGGAGTTCGAAGGACAAATGCATGAGAAATGATTTCTACCACAAACGTCACAAATTACAGATCCATACGGCCCAAACGATTTCCCCATTGAATCCATATTCACAGAAAGATAAACTCAAAAACTTGTTACTTGTACACACATGGAGACGTATAACAAGCAACAAAGATGGGAGAAAAATTAGTTTAACAAAACTCAATCTCTAAACAACTATAGATTTACGCCTATCCCCGGCAACAACGCCAAAAACTTGATGGGATTTAGATATTGTATCTCTACAACACTAAGTGGCAACACATACAAGTATACACGTGTCAACACTTTAAATTGGCTCAGAGTTTAGAGAGAGAGAGATCAGTTTAGAAACTGATTTTCGGATGAAAAATACAAGAACCCAACCCAATTTATACAAAAATAGGGCACAAAAAGACAAAAAAATTATCTAGAGGGTAAAACATCAAAAGTCAACACCAAGTACACTTAAAATAACTAGATTGTGACATAATCCTAATAAGAGTTTAGCAACCTTGAATCTCAACAAGTCTTTAGTTCATAGGCTTTTAGAAACAAAAAGTATTTAACAGCTTAGCTCAATAAGCTCTTCAAAAAGCCAAAAAACATTAGATCCCTGCCTGCAGGAATGCTACAGCATCAAACAGTTCTACATTTTTTTTCATTTTAGTCTTCTAATGGTGTAAAAGACAAGTAAATCACATTTTTTGCTCCATAATTAGTAAGGGAAATGAAATAATAGAATTACTCAATTGTTGATCCTCTCTCTCAGTGATTTGATGATAATCCATTTTTCACTTATACGTTGTATTTATATTTATATATTTTCAGTTCCAGCGATCATCACTGAGCCTTTTCAGTGATCGCTGAAGAACTTGTATTGTAATTCAATCAGAGACAGCGATACTTCAAAAAGACAACACTCACACCAAAGAACCTTCAGCCAAAGTCGAAGACTGAAACTGAAGATTAGAGACTGGCAAGTACGTAATCTGAAGCGGTACTTAGTGATTACAAGCCTGTCTACATATGTGTGAAAAATGCTCAAGCTGTGATAACCAGATCCTGGTTATTACCCAAGGTATCTAATACATGATTATTTGATTTAATGATTATGTGATAGCATGATGAACTGATATGTTTGATACATGCTAGTATGCGAATTTGTGCATTTATTTGGATAAGGTATATATATATATATATATATATACATAGAGTATGGAAATATATATGTGTGCATGCAAGTTATGCATGTAATATGTATGCATGTGCATGAGAAAGCATGAGGTGGAAAAAGGGGGAGGGAAGGCGGTTAGCCGACCTTCCATATTTGGTAGTATTAATAAGAGGCTTAGCCTCCTCATTTCCTTTTTCCTGCTATTTTGAGAAATGGAGTGCTTTAAAGAAAAGAGAATGTTGTCCGGATTGAGAAAAGGGTGAATTCAAGTATTGGTGATTCAAGTTGATTTCAAGTATTTGGTTTCAAAAGCTTTTGAGGTGAGTGGTTTCTAAAACCTTTTTGCATAAAATTACTACTGGTTTTATTTGTATATTTCATGCTTTTACTTTTAGAAAGGAACCATGTATTTTTGTTGTTGTTTAAGTGTTTATCCGGACATAGAGTGACCGGGTAGGTCGTTAAACCGGATAAGCCTTGATCGGTTTATTGTCCGGATTGTTTTAAACCGGATAAGCCTTGAGCGGCTTATTGTCCGGATTAGTTTAAACCGGACAAGTCTTGAGCGGCTTATTGTCCGAAGTTTGATAAACCGGTTGAGTGTTGAGCGGTTTATAATTGGTAGTATTACTTATGATTTTATACTGAGAAGTAGGAATACGATCGAATGGTGAACGGTTTATTTAAATCGGTCAAGTCTTGAGAGGATTTGTTGTCCGGACTTGATATCCGGTCAAAGGATGACTTTTTCTAGTGTTAAACCGATCAAAGCTTGAAAGGATTGTTATCCGGACTTGATATCCGGACAAAGTGAATTTTTATTCCAAGTGTTTAAACCGGTCGGTTGTTGATCGGATTTGTTGATCGGATTTGTTGACCGGATTTGGGTTGATGTCTTCTGATTTTAAAAGAAATTGTTATTTTATCATAAATGAAGTTTTGATATAAATGATTTCGGACTGATAACAATTTCAATGGCTGCGGTCTGTTCGGAATTATTTTTGTAAATGTTTTGATGAAGTGATAAGGGTGACATATCAAGGAGATGTGTCCATTTGATATAAGGGTGGCATATCAAGGAGAGGTGTCCATTTGATATAAGGGTGGCATATCAAGGATAGGTGTCCATTTGATATAAGGGTGACATATCAAGGAGATGTGTACATTTGGATATAAGGGTGGCATTGTATATGTGTTGTATAAAATAACTCTTTCTATTATATCCCTTAAGACTACCGTGGTTTGGAATTTTTATTTCTTTGTGATTTAAAGATTTAGGATCAAGGTTCTTAATGGAAATCATAGTCTGGATGTTATTGAGGAGAAACGTCAGGTTTGGCCTGAAACTTTGTTCAAACCTTATTTGATGAGAAAAGGTTTAAAAAGTGGCATTATATGGAAACCGTTTGGTTCAARGATATGAAAATTATATAGCTATGTGATTAGCTTGAAAAGAGGGTAAATGATCTGGTATTTCGTTCTTGTGTATTCATATATTTGTTATATATATGAATAGCTGTATTTATAAAAGTTTTGGTGATCTTTCACCCTATAATTATATGATTAGGGCAACTCACTAGACTCTTCAGTCTAACCCTCGTTTTTGTGAATTTAAAATGTGTATTGCAGGAGGCATAGAAGGTAAAGGAAAGGAAAAAATTTAATGTTTTTCTTTTATGCGTTTCGGATAAGGAATTGCTTTTAATGATCAGTTTTGTTGTTTAGTGCAAGATTGTATTTTGAATTTTTGGACCTTGTATTTGGTCATGATAATATTCTTGTACTAAGGGACCCAGATGTATATGAATATGTATTTCTTTGGTATGAAATATGTATTACATGCAATGTGTGGATTGGGGCGTTACACAAGCCTCAACGAATGCTGAAGAGACCTCCAGGTTATTCCAGCAATCAACGATCAAAGGAAGCTTGATTAGCACGATTGTTGTTGTCTTGTCCTTATGCACACAAAGGACAAACCCATATCCTTCTAAATGTTGGTACGGTACGGAGCCGACTAGTTGACTCTATTGTCTACCAACTTTAGGTAAGGATGTCTGCTCATGAATAGTGCTTTTATGACTATTCACTGTAGCAAAGGACAAGCCTTCATCTTAAGGCTTGACACGTACTCTAACCCTACCATATTGCATTAAATGAACATTTAATGCATTGGGTATAAATAGAAGTGTTTCTTCTCCATCCAGAGAGCGCGCAACTCCCTCTCTAAACCTAATTCTTATTTTGAGCATTTTCTAGCTTAAGTAAAAGAACTTTTCTTTACAGCATTTCTTTTCTCATTTGCTAAGAATTCGTGTGTAACCAAAGATTGTTTAGATAAGTTTTCTTACCTTATCTTTCTACAAACAGTCTTGAAAAGTTTGTATTGATCTTCTTTATCAATATAAATTTTAAATTTGAAAATATTGTGTGTGTATTCATCCCCCCCTTCTACAAACTGTTTTACTTATCTTGTAGACCCTCAAGGGACCAACAAGTGGTATCAGAGCAGTGTTCTATCTTCTCTAAGTTGTTTAACTATTTTTCTACATTAGTTTATCTCTTTCTCTAGATAACTTTATTGCTTTTAAATGACTTTGCAAATTACAAACACACACACACACAAAAGACATTGGCTCTCTTGCCAAACCTCCCCGGTTCGTCCGTGACAACTATAGTCTATGGAAGAACCGAATGTCCCTCTTTTTTGAAGGTGTGGATCCTGAAATTCCACATTATATAGAAAATGGACCATATGTACCATTTGTTATCTCGATTTATTTAGTAATTTGAGAGAAATTATAAAGAGAAAGAATAGTTTAGAAAGTAAGAGAGATTGAGACGGCCATGGAGACGATGAGATGATGATGTTATGGTTTTTTTATATATATAATTATTAAGAGTTTAGGAGTTTGACGGTTTTAATCCCTTAATAATTACTAACCATTATTTAAGTACGGTACAATTGGGTAAGCTAACGAGTAAGTTTTTAAAACTCAAGTTTTATAATTCTTCCCCCTTTTAAAAGAGATTTCGTCCCCAAAATCAAACATAGATAGGAAACTTATAGCAATAAAGCAATTCAGGGTACTCTTGCCACATATGCTCTTCGGTTTTCCACGTCGCCTCACGTTCCGAGTGATTCTTCCAAAGAAGTTTTGCCAAAGGTATCACTCTCTTTCGTGTACCTCTCTCATCGCGATCAAGATTGTCTTAGGCTCCTCACAATAAGATAAATCAGGCTCTATGTGCTCCATGGGATAATCAATATCATGCAGGGGATGATAGTTGTACCCTCCAAATGAAGAGACAAGGAACACATTATGTACGTGGGACAATTGTGACGGTAGAGCTAATCTGTAGGCCACAGCTCCAACCCTTGCCAGAATTTCAAAAGGACCAATATCTCAGGTTGAGCTTCCATTTGAGACCAAAACGTCTAATACCATGAGTCGGGAAACCTTCAAGAAAACTTTATCACCCGACTGGAACTCGATAGGTCCTCGTCGCTTGTCAGCATAGCTCTTTTGACGAGCCTGAGCCTCTTTCATCATTTGACGCACAATTTTGACCTTTTCAGTAGTGACTTGTACTAATTATAGGCTTTTGAGAACACGTTCTCTAACTTCACTCCAACAGTCGGTGTTCGACATATCGGCCATAAAGTGCTTCATATGGGGCCATGCTGATACTCGACTGCCAGTTATTGTTATAGGAGAACTCGATCAGGTATAAATAGTTATCCCAACTTGCATGCCATTCCAACGCACATGTCGGAGCATATCCTCCATCGTATGTTCAGATTGCCCATCAATTTGCGAATGAAAGGTCATACTAAAATTCAAACGTATGCCTTAAGCATTATGTAAACCATCCCAAAATCGAGATGTAAAACGTGGGTCTCGATAAAAAATAATCGATATAGGTGTGCCATAAAGACGCACAATCTCATGTTATAAAATTTCTGTCAACTTATCAATTGACCAAGTTTATCGGACAGGAAGAAAATGAGTCGATTTCGTCAGTCGGTCAACCACTACCCAAATTGCATCGTGTTTCAAGGTCGTATGGGGTAATTCGACTACGAAATATATAGTTATGTGCTCCCATTTCCAAACCGTTAGGCACGAAACAACTCTGCTACTTACTAGACAAGTTGGGCACTCGAGATATTCATGCTCCAACTTGAGGAGGAGTAAAGGATTTATTTATTTTGTACCATAATTTTCTTCCTTTTCTTAGCCTGAATTGTATGTCTTTCTTTCATAGCTCCTGATTTGTAGCCTTTTTTTGGCCTCCCTTGTATTTAAATATGTTATAGTGTATCAATGAAAATACATAAAAATTCTACACCAATTTTCATAGGAAAATATTACTTCAAAGCATGTAATATTTAAGTTGATCTAAAACAATCAATCTAATGTTTAAAAACTCTGAACAATTTGTATTTAAACAAAATACAAGGCTATTCACATTCAATATCTTGATTCTCTTGGCGTATTGTAGGGGTCATCTATCTATTTGAACAAACCATGTACATTGACCACAATATATGCATATTACATATATAAGCTAAACAGACATGTGTATAGAGGTACCCTTGAGGTCGTGTACCATTTATGCATCTTTGCAATGTGCTGCCTTAATTACTAGTACCCCAGTACATGACCCCTCATACACATATCCAACTAAAAATGCATAAATGAAGCTAACTGATATTGGAATTGTCAACTGGAAATTGATATATGAAACAAATCAAGTTCTGACAAAACCTATTGGTGTAATTAAGGATATATTAGCATTGACGTTTCTAAATTTGAACACTAACCTGCCTTACTTTTTAGCATAAGCCCATACTAGTTGCTCTGACATACTCTGCATGGGCTTATTTCTGAGTACTCTACGTGCATTATTAACACTAATCATCTCTAAGAGAAGGAAATTAGATGAATTAATACAACACTTAAACTTACTGCATTGTCGTGCAATGTTATATTGTACTTATGTTGAGTTATGTTTTGTTGCACCTAATTAGTATCATTGATATGCACTTATGATGTGCAATAAATAATATTGATTTGTATCTAAAACTAATGTCTTGTTTCTTACAACTAACTGTTCAAGCTTAGGTTATAGATCATAACCTATTTCTTTTGAGCTACGGCCTGATATCAACTTGTAACACCCTCATTTCATCATGAGAAATGGCACATCATCATTATTAACTTTTCCATAAATACTCCAAATTAAAGGCCAAACTGTTTATAGGGAAAGACTTTAAAACAATAAATATGTAACTTAAATGCTAACCCATCCCATACTAGGTTGCATTACAGAGTTTATCCATCATGAATGTCTGAACATAAATATTTAACTTAAATGGACAAGACAAGTCTGTGCCCTTTTTCCTTTGTCCAACCTGGAATCTTATGAACCTGAGATGCATACTATAGTTAGTTTATAAAACTCAGTGAGTTCATGGTTTACTTGAATTTCACATCATAGATATCATCTTGTAAACTTCATACCAAATAGTATGCGTTTTCTAGAGACATGCAACTCTGAAAGAAAAAATATCTCATAAGTTGTTTGGTCGAGTATGGTTTATTTTGTCACTAACTTATTGTGGGTTTGTACCACTTGTCGTGTGACTTATTGGTTAAATTTCTACCCATTAAAACAGATAAAAAAACGTTCATATGAAATAACATGCTAGAGTTATTTGAAAACAAAACAAACACATAACATGCAACTTATCATAAATAACATCCATATAAAATATATTGTATCATATATATGTACACATCATCATACAAACCATATCATACACAAAAATAAAATTATACATACGTATGCATCCCACTGTAAGTCTCATAAAGACTCGTATGTCTGTGTAAATCAACTACTGGTAGTTCTCGATCAAAGACCTACACATTTCATGCCACAATATCCAATTAATGGTTTCATTTCTCTAAAAGTCAATGATGGGTGTCAAGTCTGACAAATATTAGAATTTATAAAATAAGTCTATTACCTCTAAAACACAACAACTTGTGATAGTGATAAGTAGGGTCGTCTCCTCAGGGACTCGGTGTTAACCGTAAGTCCAAGATGTAGTCACATGCAAATTCATTAAAAGCAATGGGGGGGGGGGGTGGAAGTTATTGATTAATCTAAGCATAAAAATTAAATAAAACCTTACACAAATAAAGAACAATTCCTAGTGGTGAGTATAACTAGTTCCTTATCAGATCATGTATCATTGACTTATATAAAAACATTCTCTCAGTTGATTTTAGACCCGTCGTGAGTGTCGACACGTGCCAAACACTCTGCTTATTCTTATAATTAAACTAGCACGAGGAGCTCGGTGGATTATTTCCTAATTGATTAAGTTGGTAACAGTAATGGACGCAAAATTCAAGCTATCAATTGTCTTAAGCAATAAACAAGCACCAATCCTAACTAATGAACGAAAGCCCGAACATTTAAGCTAGATTACACAATCCTATAATGCAAATCAATGGACTTGGTGGTCTATTGATGCACTATTTGCTACCAAATGAAAATTAAGAACAATTACAGATTCCTAGTCACAACTAGCAATTCAAATTTAGGCTATAGAATTCAAGGGATCCTTCTCAAAACCAAAATCCCCAAAATGAAGAACACTTTTGAACAAGGATAGTATAAATAACATTCAATTGAATTTCAACATTAAACAAGTCTCAACAAGATTTAAAGCAAATTAGCTATAATCCTATCACTAAGCTAGAAACAAAACTTAGCTACCCATAATCCTATTTTGGAACAGAAACTGAACTTACAGATGGTAGAAATCAGTAAACTATGAAGAACCATAGTTGAGAAATCCAAAATCGACTCCAAAATCTGGAAATCGACTTCTTGTTTCTCCTCTGAAAATCGATCGAGCAGCAGATTGTAGGTTCCTCTCCCTCTGAAAATCGATCGAGCAGCAAATTGTTGGTTCCTCTCTTCTCTTCGATTTATGTCCTGATCAATCTCCCTCCTTGACTGACAATTCACGAGCTTCTTTTATACCCAAATCAAGAAAACCGTCTGAAAAGCGACGTGGCTAATGTGGGTTTTTGGCACCGTAAAGTCACCCAACGAAGATCGATTTTGGCATTTTTGGGTCTGGACAAAACGAACGCAACTATTCGTGGACTCTCTTTAATCTCCTTGTTAAAATTCTTGTGGGTCAAATAAAAGTCAAATCCAAGTATAAAACTCGAGGAGCTCAAATTAATCATTTTATAATGTTATAAATTCGTTTCTCCAAATTAAAACATTCTAATAAATACTTAACTCAAATACGACACTTTAATCTCATCATTAAAAATCATTTGAATAATTAAATGATTATTTATAAATACTCCTCTTTAGGAATAATTAATTAGAATAATCTAAATTTTAAATTAAATTAATATATTAATTAAATATAATTTAAATTAATATATTAACTAAAATAGAAATTATTTTACTTACTTAACAAAACGTTAATAAGTAAACCTTTTGATAATTCAATTTGTTAAACTATCAACTAATAAATAGTTTCCCTAATTAAATAAATTAAGTTGGAGCTCAAAAATTTACTAATTATATTTAAAAAACAAAGCCCAAATATGTTCAAACTTGATCTCAAAATGGAACTCTTAAAACGTAATGATTTTTGTTTCCTGCTTAAACATGTTCTTTAACAAGTTCAAAGGCAGAAACTGAAAAAATCCCAAACTTCTTAAACTCAATACACTGGAATTGTCACATGGCAGCGCTAGAAGACGACAATTCAATGACAACTGGAAAAACGATCATTCAACCTTGTTTCTTTGTCGTTTTCGACAATACTTTTTGCTAAAACTTTAGATAATTGGTTTCTTCAACTATGGGAATAAGAATATACAAAGAACATCAACCATGCAAAATTTTGGTTTTTACATAACTCGAAAACCTGAAAGAAAACTCAAAAAATCAGACCTTCTAAACTAAAATATGAGACATAAAGCTATTAAGGTTCGATAGAGAACTTAAAAATAAAGCTAACCATATAAAGAACTCGAAGTTTGGTTTAGTATTTTACTTCCAATCGTCGAAAAACCGAGGTTTCAGATAGAGACTTTTGAGCTCTGATTTCTCTCTCGATTCTCCATGTTTTTTGAAATTTCTTAGACAAGAATATAGCAAGAGGTTTTGGCTACTTAAATATGAAACTTTTTGGCTTTTTTTTTTAACTAAACGAGCCAATAACATGCTTCAAAGAACATCAAGTCGTGTCTTTCAAAAATTTGGAACTAAACAGACTTGTCATATTGGTAGGACAGGTCCCTCAGATTTGGACCAGTCGACATCTGACACCTCCCTCGAACAATCATATAGTAAAATTCGACCCCCCGGCTTAAAGACTGGACCATATTACATTTTCACCCTCAATTGGACATTTTCCTTCATTTTAGTCCAAATGAATATAAACTCGTTCATTCACTTCTCACTTTCATTAAATGGCATAATTGGCCTTTTTTTTCACTCTTTCATTCACATATTTTATCCAATAAAATAAAAACCTGTTTTATTTTATTTTCCCTTTTCTTTTTCATATTTATTTACTTACCAATTTTATAGTATCACACAAATCTCCCTCCTTTAAAAAATTACGTCCTCGGATCTATTCTAATTGAAAAGTTCAGGAATTTTAGTCCAAAACTAATCCCTGATTCCCCTATCAGTTCTTGAATCTCTAAGAAAAAAAGTTGTTTGACTAAAATTAAAGTTATATCTTTACTCTTTAAACTTTTTGTTAGTATGGTTGGCACCTCAGTGAGCCTCTCTACATAAGTAAGCTCGTCTTGAAAGCTTGATATCTTCCAAATTTACAATAGCTGAATGATCAGCTAAGCATTCCCTCAAATTCGACAAGTGAAAAGTGTCGACAATTTACTTCGTAACTTTGTTGGCCAACTTGGGTGATAGGCTACTCTATCAACTCTTGCAACTAACGATTTAGGTCCATCATACTTTGGAATTTATTTACCTTACTTGCCATATATGACTATGCCTTTTCAAATGACGCCTTTACCAACGTTCTATCCCCCTGCTTGAAACTCTAGCGCTCTATGCCGTTTATTACTTGTCATGTACTATGTACTTCCACTATATTAATGTCGTTACTTTACTCATACTAGTAACATGCTTGAGTAGTGAACTTTTATGCATATTCTAGACAACTTCTTGTACATGCATAATGTATTACTACATAGGCCATGAAAACACACCTCTCATGTCTGAAATACATTGATTAAATATATCATGCGTTAACTAGACATTAATGGGAATGCTCATCAAACCTAAGATGGATGAGCACCATTAGAAATACTTTATCCAATGTGATGTATAATGCTAATGCTAGTTGATGCCCTGATGTATAATCAATGCATACACCGATAGCTACTGAAGGCACTGATGCTTATATAACATTCAAAGTAAATATTGTTGAGGTATTACGATCTAACTTATAGTAAACACTCTATGCCTTTTTAGCATCTCTTTATATGGTATGGAACACATGTTCTATCACTTACTTACCTTTGTTTCAAGACTCCCAAACCAATGTTTGCCTTAATAATTTGACTTCATATATAGGCCCTGAGGCATATACTAGTCTTTACTGAAACGAAAAACTTGGCCTGACTTACTGTCACCGATTTGATGTCTTGATATCTCCTTTTCTTACATATTCAAAAATAGATTTCAAATTCTTGCACATCTTATCACTATTAGGCTGCCACAGGCACAAAAGATTTTCGTAATCCTTCTAACTTTGTCTTTTCTAAGACCTCCCATGCTGGAGTCCATATTTTGTTCCAAAACCTACAAGACTTCATCCGAGTCCATTAATAGAAACTCAAGGTGGTTAATCATTCTCTATTTCTTAACATTCTCTTAATGAAGAGTTTTTTTTTTTTTTTTTTATCAAACTGACTGAGTCTAATAATTTGAACTTAACCTGATGTCTAACCTTGCAACTCAAAACTTGATCAACTCCAAATCTTCTTTGCCTATCTAGATGATAATGAATTATTGATAATTGTTTGGCTAATATAAAATAAAAGTTTGAAAGGTTGTCCCATATTGTTGGAGTAATGAAAGATGAAAGGGATTTCATGTCTATAAAAGAGGATCCAAGGCTTAGGTTTCAAATCGTCTCAATAAAACTTCTCTTCTTTTAGAGAGTAGAAAGGTGTGAGTTAAATATTTGAGAGTGTGGGCATTATTGGTGGAGGCTTGAGCGATTAAAACTGTGTGATTGTAACAATTTTTACATGTTGGATTTTCTCTTTGGACGCTTGTGGTTTTTCTTTGTTTTTGAAGTTTTCACGTAGATTTTTGTCTTCTTTTCTCTATAATTGTTCATTGCTTGATTGTTGGGAAACGTTGAGGCCAATTTTCCAACATGAATTTCACCATCATATTTTTCAACGATGTTAATCAGTGTCTCTAGCTCAAATTTTTATTAATCGAACGAGGACATTTAACTATTGTGGTTAGGTTGTAAATGAACTGAAGATTCAACAAAACATTCGACGAAAAGTTCATTTATATTTTTTTTATTTAATAAATTAACAAACATAAACACATTTTTTTTGTTCGTTTAGTTAGATGAACGAACATGAACAATGGTCACGTTCATTCATTTACGTTCATGAAAGTTTGAAAGTTTGTTTATATATATATATATATATATATATATATATATATATTTATATATTATGACGACATTAATATGTGAAATTGCTAATTAAATTAAATTAAATTAAATTTTTAGAATATTTTTTCATCTCTCCTATATACTTGGCTTTTCATTTTGTTATATTATTTTTTAGAAACTAAATGATGAGCAATGATGGTTGCTCGTTTTATATTTGTGTCTGTTTGTTTACATTCATTTATGTTCGTTTAGCATCTTCATGAACAAACATAAACTAACACAAACAAACACATTTTCTTCACGAACTAAGATGAACACGTAAAATTTTCTTTGTTTATCGTTCGTGTTCGTTCGTTTGTGGAGCTAAGTTAAATGAACGAGCATGAATAAGTCTCTATCTGTGTTCGTTCGGTTCGTTTACAATCCTAATTGTGGTAACCACAAGAGTGGTGCCTGATTCGTTTGAGCTTGGCTCCAAAGGTCAAAAGTACCAGGAGGTCTCAGGTTCAAATCCAAGTAGGAATAAAAATCCCCTTGTGGCCACGAAGGTTCAAATGCGGTGGCTCCGGGCTATCTGCAAAGCATGTGGTCGCCCTGAGATTAGTCGGCTCGCATAGCGGGTTGGATATCCAGGTTAATAAAAAAAACCCTAATTGTGGTACGTGTACGCTTTGAGCCATGTTGGTAACATCTACAAAACTTGAATACAATTACCATAATTGTTAACTCTCTATCATGTATTGAATTAGCCTTCTCATGTCCTTACAATTGGCTTGATGCATAGGCAATAAATTGACTCCCCTCGTTGCATCAATACTAACTTTAATTCAAACTTCGTAGGTATCACTTGAAACTACAAATTTTTACATAGTTTTACCGTTGCTTATTGAAAGACTTTTTCTTTCTACCTTAATCTATCTTACCATGCTTAAGGTCAATATTGACATTAAAATCTGCAATCTAGAGAACCTTGAATGAATTCCCTTACGTTGACTGTATTTTGTTATCGCATATGATTTTGTGTAGAAAATCACATCTGATTTAATCGTTCTCATATTCTCTTATTTTGATTACGTTTTCATTTAATTGATCTTCCATATATATATGTGTGTGTGTGTGTGTGTGTGTGTAGGGGTGCTCAAAAACCCGATGAACCCGACCAACCCAACCCGAATTTTTTAAAAAAAACCCAACCCGAGGTAACCCTATGCATGATCGATAAAAAAATTAGCCAACCCGACCTTATTGAGTTGGAATCGGGTCAGGCCCAAAAAAACCCGATCAACCCGACAACCCGACCTTAACTTTAGCTTTGAATTGTAGATGACAATCATGACATGACCAACCTCAACGTCAAGAAAGCGAAAGCATCGGGGTTGGAAACGTCTAAAACTATTGTTGTTGATTGATTTATTATCATTTGGTTTAAACAATTTTATTGTAATATCTAAATATTTAATGAACTTGCATATTATCTTGAATGGTCGGTCGTATTTCAAAGGAAAGTTTCATTTATTTTTATGTGATTTTACATTGTTTAAACACAACATGATCAACCCGAACGAGTTGGGTTGGGTTGGGTTGAATTTTTGTTTGGGTTGGGTTGGGTTGAAATTTTCAAACCGCCAACATTGAATTGGGTTGTTAAAACGGCTCCAAACCGATCAACCCGGACCGTGAGCACTCCTATGTGTGTGTGTAAAAAAGAGTAATGGGTTGTCCTTGTATGGTCTACTTACTCGTCCTATTTCTTTTCCTCCCTTCAAAATTTTAGGAAGACATTTTCTAGTTGTAGATTAAAAAAGTATTGCATTTATAACTTGTTGTAAACACGAGGAAAAAAGTTATATTTTCTCTCCTATTTACCACAGTGACGAAGAATCAAACCATCACTAAGTTTATTTCTTTTTCTACATCTTTTTTCAAGTACAAGATAACCCAAAGTGGTTGTGGGTTTTTTCATACCAATCGGGGCCTTTCCTTCACCACTCCCATGTGGATGGTCTACAGGGCTCATAACACTCCTCTTACTATAAGATGCTTACCTAGGCAACGCTTAACTAAGTACTTTAAACAAAACAAAACATCTGGATACATCAATATAAAGTTTTAAGCTAAAAACAAACAATGTGAATTTCCAAAGTCAGAAATAATCTCTCAACAAGTAAAAGAAAATTAATAGGGAGTTTATTAATACAAAAATACACGAGTTAAGAAGAACCCTAATTAATTAACTAATTCAAGATTAATCATCATTATAACAATATTACATCCACTCTCTAATGGATCAAACTTGGTCCATACTTGATAACATCTTCTACAAGATGACCAAATTTGCTCCATTTTTTCGTTGTGAAAGAAGTGAAATTAACTAAACTTTTGAAAAGATTAAAAGATCTAAACACTTAACATCAAACACATGATTGTCTTTTAAAGGTGGAGACCAAACACTTCGCTAAATACTTGTTCACCAGTTGATTGATTAAATTTTTAGAGCGCCTTCTGTAGTTATTGGTTTGTAGCCATCGCCTCTAAGACTCAACTGATCTAGCTTCAATTAGGGGAAATATACATCAAAGCACTCTTCACTCAAGTTCAAGTTCTTGAGGGTGATCATGCATGTAGGTTAATTAGCTAGGACCCTGGCCAAATGCCTTCACCTCCACCTGTAATGTATGACAAGCATGACAGCGGCACCAAGCACAATCCTCGACTTCTAAGATCCCTCTTTGTCTCTTTATTTCCTTCCCCCAAATGACCCTGAATGGTATCACAAACAATAATTATTGATATAGTTAACATTGTTTCCTAGCTAAGTTTAGCCACAACTTGTCCCAATTGCCTCGAATAGTTGTAACTTGCACCAATATTCCACTTATTGGTTAACGACACGCAATTACTAGCTAATCCTCTAAACAGTACATACATAAACTTAAAACCTTTATAATAAATGAATGTGAAGTTGTTAACCACTTGAACAAACACGAAAAATGTATTTTGATGGCACCTTCCTAATTTTGTATACCGACAAAGGAATCTGAAGAAGCACATTCGAATACAAAATGATATATCCATGTATACCATGCATAGTGTAATCAATCAAATCAAAAACTTCAAATTTCTTACCCTACGCGTTGGTATTCCGCTAGTCTTGTCTGTTGACTTCATGTATGGTACACTTAACGTCTGCAAATCAACAAGGTTTAGAGTTTCGTGATCTCTTCCATTCAAGTCAAATCAAGACAATATTGTCGCTCATGTAATGCATATAGGAAGCTACGAAAATTTTAAGGTCACATATATAGGTCGGTTTCAATGCCTTCTAGGTTGGAACATTATCTTGTTTCCCTATATTTGCTTGTTTTTCCTATGATTATACATCTTGTTTCCTATACTTTTGGAAACAACTTTATCCACACGTATACCATTTATTGTGACTACTTGTGTTTCTTGTCATGTTCCACTATTTAGTCCTTTTGTTTTTTTATTGATTTGGGGTTTTTATAAAAGTAATTTGTTTTAATTTTATATTGTATGTGCGCATATTGTCTAATTAATGAATTGCATAAATGTGTTCAAACCATGAATTTTTCTCTCATTGGATGTGAACTAGATATAGTTGTAAGAGAAAATAGATGTAGGAATGGGTTCACGTGAGACCTAAGGGTTTTTCGTGAGACCTGTAAGATCAATTTATGTTCATTGATCAACTTTATAAGCTAATGATCTAATGATCTAAAGTTGCACGGTGACAATTTTGTGATTATTGAGAAGTCACGTGACAATTTTGTGATTATGAATATTCAGATTATAGAT